>NC_068359.1:71972013-72065014 GCF_020536995.1 Dreissena polymorpha
TCAGGATATTTATATACTCCTTCATATTGTCGAACCAGACAGCTCCGTCCGCGACAGAAGGCTCCATTACTGCATTGTCTAGTATCTGTTGCTGCATCAGGTGATTCTGGTCTTCAACTCAGTTCCTGCAGTGAAATGTATTTCAAAGAAGATACATAGATTGGTTTAAGAGATCTATTTTACCGTGTGATTCACCTCTGTCAAATAAACACATATTGCAAGTAGCATACACAATAACGTGCAAGTCAATACACAATGAACATCGTATGTCATACCGTCATAACAAAGCCTCCATGTTCGAATCTGTGAACTCGGAATACTGACGGCTCAGCTGTAGGAAGTAAATTCCCAGAACGCGCTTCTCGTTTGTACCACATTAGGTCTTGCTTGGAAGTTGACCTGAAAAGCAGATTTCACAAACGAATGTTTTAATATTTACTTGTTCATACATATCAAGAAACCAATTTTTTGCAAAAGGTCATTGTTCGTCATATACATTATTAAACTGATGTGTTCATAAATTGATGAATTGATGATTTATAATTGTCTTCAAAATCTATTTCCTGCTTATATTTAAGGTTCGTAAAATCGCACTTTCCTTGAAACAAGATATCATGTGAACTAATTTCTTTACTATTCACCGAAACGTAGGTCTTATGTTGCTTTCAAATGTATAAATGGATGCATAATCTCTTATTTAAGAAAGTCCAAGCATCTAGATATCATTGGTAATTGGATGTAATTCTCCGAGTATCGGAACTTTGGTTACTTATTTTTCATCATCATCTCGTATCTAGATATAATGCGTTTGCTACTTAACAAACACTTGTATAAAGGCGTAATGCTTTCCTTTGGTGACACAATGCGGAAGTTAAGTCTGTTGGTATTTTATTATTAAACTAAAATAAATGCTTTGTTAACTTTTTTTTTCTTCTAATCTCTGCCTATTCTTTGGCGTAGATTATCACAATGTTTGAATATATGGACGTTAAGCGTAAATACAAACGTTGTTACCACCTTGTGCAAAGTATGTGCTTCCTAATGCCCGTTTATTGCCGGCCTGTTCGTTGCTTATTATCAGTTTCTGGTATGACACCAAGTCAATCCAAAAGTTGAACGGCTTACGAATGTTTAGACTCCGGCCTATCAAAGCGATGAAGGCCGCGTTAACATCGCTGTAGAATTCGATCACTTGTTTTTGGTTTGTCTTAAGTGGGTTGAGGTCGGATCTAAAGTCGCTGATACGGCGCTGAAGAGTGACCTTTGTCTAAAAGAATATTCCTTTATTATACAATATTCATTTGATCTATGTAAATATACGCTCCATTGTGAATTAAACGATACACGTGTTTTAAGCGATTCCTAAATATATACAGGTTGGATTATTAATACACATGTTTAGAGGTGTGGGACGGTCTTTATAATACAATGGGAAATAATTACATGCCCAACAAAATTGAAAACTCAATTTAATACTTACAAAGGGCCTGCTGTTAATGGGGATATTATTATTATTAAATATGGCATAAACTAAATATCATATATATACAACCTGAAAGAACGCGTTGGAATCGATACTGACCCATTTTGAACAGACCGCCAAATGCAGTGTCTGTGTCGAGATAGAAGTTTCAGGAGCGTGCGTACATAGGTGTCGCCGTTAGAGGAAACGTAAAGGGTAGTGGTCCCGCGCTCTTTCTGCATGGCGTGGACGACGTCACTGATCTCTACGCTGAACCTGATACTGTCTTTCAATTCGCGGTTTTATTCGTACAATCTGAAAATATTCTTTATCTAAGAGTCTATAAAACGGCCCCTGCAAAAAATCTGGGTTTTGATTTTATAAATTGCGTGTCATTGGGACGTGATTGCATATACGTTTTTTATTAACCAATTAAATCTTAACTCAATAAGAAATATTTTGACATCGGAAAAGGTATTGTGGGTTAGTAATATTTGTTTATAATTTTATCAGACTGATTAATACAAAACACAACATAACATATGTAATATAATATATAAAAAAACATATACAATGCCAAAAATATGTGAGATTTTGTGTGGTGATATTTTCGTAGTAAAAGATGAAAATAAATCGGGATATTTTAGGGATAAACGGATACCCCTAAAAACCCGTTTTTGTGGTTCCGTTAATAAACCAGTGCTTAGCATCTCTTTTGAAAAAATTGGTGGCGGATCTTTAATAATCATAAACAATAATAACACTTAACTCTTCATTTCACCTCCTTCATTAAAAACAATAAAACTTACACCCAATCTCAATAATTGCTTTTTTATAGGACTTTACTTACACATTCGTTTATGATCAATTCTTAAGCATTTCTTTAAACTGAATTTAAGTAGGTAGGATCTGTGTTATGTATTAAATCTAAAACTTTATTGGTTATCATAGATAATTAATGCTCTCTGTTTATAAGTTTCATTATAATTTAATTTTGGTATTGAATATTATAACGTATCCAAAAACTGTCTTGTACTTGTGTTTTGTTTTCTTGTTTTGTTTCAAACAAAAGCACTTCATGTCTAATTTATTATAAAAACAAATGTAAGCTTACCACCAGAGACGCTTAGTCTCGTTTTTTACCGATTTTGAATATTCAACAAATGCTTTGATACCATTAGGAAAGTTCAATTCTTTAATGGGCAGATAAGTGTTTTTGTTTTATTGGATAAAATAGGTGCATTTTCTATGATTGTACTTGCCCCTTTTAAATTACATTAACATTTTATATAAGTGAAATGAAAGTTTTTTAGAATTATCTTGCCAGAGAAGAAAAAAACTATTGCGGTACTTTATACAAACATGTGGAAGGAATAATAACTCTACAAACTGCTATTCATTTTATTGTGTTTCACTCCCATTAGCCATGTATTCTTAAGAATAATCATAACGTTGTTGGCTTGAAATCTCTCGCAAGACGGATCATTGTTTCATACATGAGACCACTAAAAGTTAAATTCTGCCAATATAACCTTTCATAATGTTATTCAGAAAATAATCACTGAATGTGCTTCGTGAAAATTGTAAAGGGTATTTGATAAATATGCAACAAATTCATATAACATAAACATTTATAACGTTTCACTACCGTTGTTTACCTTGGGCTAATGTATTTGTTGATTCCTTATTATATTTGCATCGGTGTAGATAAACGGTACATGGGGCTCTATTTGAATATCTTTTTGTTAAGAATGCTACCCAACGACAGTGCTATGTTTTACTTTGCTTTGATAACAGCAACATATAATTGTACGCTGTGTTCATTAAAACGATGCCTACGTGTTAATTGTTTACACATCATCACCGATGACAAACGGTGCGCGACTTCTCTCGGATATTATCTCTCTCATAGCGAACATATCATTACCGATGAGATGAACGATTACAGGCGATTTTCTCATAACCAAAGATTATAAATGCTCCACGTTTGATTGTGTATAACACTAAATAAACATTTCAACTCAAAAAATCTTTATACATAGTTTAAAGAGGCTTTTATGAAACAATATTATCATACAGTAAAATGAACATTCTCAATCAATATAAATGTTGAGTGCGACATTCAATAATTAACAGGGTTGTGATACAAATAAAGAAAGCTCATTAGAGAGCCTAAACCGTTGATTAATTCAATTATATTGATTAATATAGTGCTTGTAATACAGGTTTTTGATAATTCATTTGAAGCGCTGGGTAATACTAGTCCAAAGTCACAGACCGAAGGGTCGTATCGGCATGCTTTTAGAACCATACCGATACTCCGATGCCATTGGGCATTGCAGAAAACGATTAGGATCTAAATTTGGTGAAAATTAACAATCCATAGATTTTCTGTTTTAATTTAAGCCATATATTACAAACTGTTATATGTGTTGTGCTACATTCGGTTTATTAAACTAAACTCCTGTCATCGTATAATATAAATTATTCAAGAATCCCATTCAAGAAGCCTTAAGCACTTTTATTTCGCTAACTATTTCGTCAAATAAAGTTAACCAATAAACATTCAGTTTTCCTTTTTAGCAATAGCCAAAATTTCAAAACAAATGTATGGCTTAACTTTATTGTACGAAATATTTGAAAACTATTCGTTGATTTCGAGTATTTCTGTTACTTTAACAGTGAAAAGTATAATTATTTTTAAAAAATCGAAACGTTCATGAGAACTTCGTCGTGCTTTCGAAGCTGCCCTAAGACTATCACGCGTTCGCTCGTAAATGTTCGGATCTCGTAGCCGGAAATTCACAAGGAATATTTTGTGACATAAAGCAAATAAAAACGATCATTTTGTATTGCGCTAAATCAATGTTACAGACCACATCTAGCGTTTGACATTTTGCTATAAGGAACATTGTTTTTATGTCATACCTATTTTTCAAACAAAATGTTCACAATTATCGTTGTTTTTGATTGTTTTATGATGTTGATTTTTTTAATATAACGTGTCAATTTTTGGATTTTGCTGCATTGATAAAACATTGTTTTCGTCATAACATAATTAAAAATAAAATTGTATAAATAACAAATCCGATTAAATTAAACGTCATTATAATATGTTTGACAATTTTCAAATATCTGTGTTTTAACAGTGTGTGTACTAGTTAATACGACTTTATTAAATCGTTATAGTACTATAATAATTTTTGCTTGTTTAAAAAAAAAACATGTTTAAAAGCATAGTATACGATATTACAATTAAATCAAATCTACATATTTCACGTCAATAAGTAACATACAATAATATATATATATATATATAAAGCGTTTTATTTTATATATATAAGGGTAATTTGTTCCCTTTAAAAAAACCATTTAATTCACGTGTATTAAAAACTAAAACTCAGTTTAAGATCATAGTGACAAAAACAACATTCACATTGAACGACTTGTATATTATATTGTATAAATCGCTGCAACAAAACACATTTAAAGACTCGCCTTTTTGTACTTGGTTTCCTAGCCTAAATCTTTGCAGCTATGTATTCGATATAACACGAACATATGTTAGTACGCCTAACAAGCAAAACAGGTCACCGGACGAAAACAGGTCAGATCACTCGTTATAACAAAACGAGTGTTACCTTTACTTTTCAATGATACGTTTGCATGCAACATTAATGGATGTAAATCTACAACGTCTTTTGACCACATAAACTGATATTTTTTTATTTCGTGATTTATACCATTGAAGCAGTCTATACAGAGAATATCATTGGTAGGGTCAATGATTTTAGAATTTTAAACATCTTGGTGTTATATATCAATGAAAACGATCACGATAACAATCGAGGTAATGAAGGCCAAACGATTTACAATGAACAGTAACATTTACACCCAATGATCTATGTCAATAAATTATGGATTTTGCGTCAACGAGTCGAACATCTTAATGAATATGACGAAAACATTATTATTGATTATTTGTTGACTCGTATAAAATACGTTCATATTGTTTCTTGAATATTTTGCTTGTATTATATGTTTGTTTATGTTACTTAAATTTTATCAAAAAAAAATCTTATTCATACGAGTGACTATGTTAAAAAATCAAAATTCCACTGCTATGATGGAAAGCACTAAAAACGCTTCAAACATGCTTTGTGGGTAAGACAACTATTCCCATTCTTGCAAGTCAGAAATAATATCAGAAATTATGCATTTGATATTTTGAATGTCGCATCACTTAGGGTTACATAATTTGTTTGAATTCCATCTTTGATAGAGTACTTGTTTGAGTGAAGCAGTTCGTTCGCTCGTGTAGTTTAAGCCTGCAAACATATATACATCGTTTGTGAACGTCTTAGCTATTGAACAAATTCACTAGATTGCGAATGAAAAAAAAATACATTATCTTTAATTTTAACAAAATAACCTTTTTAATGTGTTTAAGTTTCAACATTACCTGTACGTCACTTGCCACCTTCACCGCATCGCGGACAATGAGAATGATGGCGGGCAAAATGGCCAGCGTGGTCAATTTAAACAGCTGACAACGGCGCTCTTCAAGCGACCCTCCACGCCCGCATGGCGTCGGATCCACTTCCGATTCAGTTCCACTGGATGGACAATCAGTCATAGGCGTTCTTGTCCGAGAAAACCCGGTCTCAGGGGCAACTTTGTTGCAATGTGCGTTAACGTTGTAACTCATAATTGCCAATAATGTACGGGCACACAATGAAGCAAATTATTATTATGACACTTCGAAATAGTGTTTATTGAAAAAGAAAGAAATATGGCAACTTTATGATGAAATAACTTGCTTTTACAATATTAGTCCAAAGTGAAATTGACACATACAAGCTTTGTAGTTCAAATTGTCTTTCCCATTATGCAACATTTGATCACCTTGAGTGTGTGCTCCGATGAAACTAGTGTTGCTATTGCCACAAAAATATTTCACGTATGAGTAATTAACACAATGTAAATAGTCCATTCGTCAATATGGGGTTGTTCATAAACGAACGCATCAAGTTTTTGTACACAGTTCAATACACTAAAATACAGATCTATGTATATCATTACATATTTGAAACGTTTCGGTAATATTTCAATATATTACACGCTTCATCATAGCCATAAGCGTATTTCTAGTCGAGTAATTATTTCTGAATGTGTCCGTCATTTGCTTTTCTTCTCAGCTTTAAACAAGCACATGTGTCTTGCCCACTCTTTAAGAAATGCCAAGTGGTAGACTAACCAATATATTTATATAAATGAGAAAGCACGAGCATAAACAGATCCCACGTGATCACGTGATCACACACTATAGAAAAAAGTAATTTATGGTATCAGACGAACACTAACAATTGCATGTGTTTTTTTAGAGTTTTTTCAAGATCGGATAATCATAGAGCTATAAATAAAATACTTAAACACTGCATTCGTTATTGGCGTATTATAGAACCATGTTAGTTGTGTATACCCTTACTGTTTGCGTGATAATATATATGATACACATATTGATTGAAGCATGGTTAACATAAAATATCAATCTAGCGCCTGTTTAAACTGTATAACTTAGTTCTTTGTAATCGACTTATAATATAAACTTGCACCTCTAGTTTTACTACAGTCCTTAAGTTTTAGCAATTATATATCTCTTAATGACACAAATACAAATTCATTTCGATTGGCAAAATATTGTTTAAATGCCATGAACACCGACGTTTCTAATTTTCAAATAATTATGAGTATATACCGGAAATGAGACGTTCAATAATAATCAGTTTTTCATAAAAACTGTGATACTACTGATTGGAAGCCCATGCCTTATGATAAATATAAACAATTAGCAAACTTTGTGAACGAACACCGCTTGTGACAAAATATTTCCAACGCCTTTAGTCATGATAAATTGATATGTTCACTGATAAATTGATATTTTCACAAGCTTAGTGTGGTATGAAAGTCATTAACCCTGACTATCAAGATTGTATAACTGTTAACTGCTGTGTTATCGACAGGTACCTGCTTGTTAATCAACGACAGAGTAGGCAATCGGTTAGCACATATAGTCCAATTCCGTGTGTATAATCTAATTAAATTACTTCAAATGTCATAAATAGAATTGCTACACGATCTGTGCTTGTCTACTGGTGTAAATGCATCTGTTCATCCCACACTTATTCTGATAACACGCCCGAAGTATTACAAAGAAATAGGTAAAGAAACACCATAAAAGCTAATGGCTCTTTAATTCCGCCTCCATAATTGAGAATGTTAATTATATGATACATGCGAACCATGCATGTGATCATATGTGTCGTGACTTTTTGTATCAATAAAAAGATTAGCTACATTAAGGATAAGTGTTTGCATCTGAACTTTGGTAACCTGGCTCAAATGGTCTAATTGTTTCGAATGTACTCAAACAGAAAGTAACATGTATTGAAATGGCAAGACAACAATTACAATTACGCATGTTTGATGTGTGTGTTATGTAGCCACGCTGAATCTGCGTCAATTTGTGTAATTGTATCCATTACGCTTCAAACTGATGATCTGTTTTCCTTATTTCAGTATATGTTATACAACTTGATACATTTTTTCTCATGGAACATAAAACCAAATCATCAAAAATGTTTAGTCACAGTCATATAATTCAGGTACGAGCAAGCATTTATTTTTCTTAGAAGATTATATCTCATAATAGTAGGTTGTGTTAGCTAGTTGTTATATTATAAATAAATTAGGCACCGAAAGGTCAGTTTATACTGTTTTAAAAGTGTGTATTACACAAAAATTAAGATTTTATAAATTTTCTATCGCCTCGAAAATTCATTTTCGTATAACTGTATTAATCATAAGCACATGGATGTTAAGGCAAAGTCCGATAGAGGAAAATTACATGCTTGAAAATTATTCTCATGGCGTTCAGAAGTGAATGTCAATTGTGTCGTTTTATGTTAAATAGATAACATTGGTGTGATTAATGCCCACAGCCCTAGTTTATCTATTAACTGTTATAATAAACTGGCCATAGTAATTAATTCGAAGTAACACACTGCAGTAATGATTTTTTTATGTGCATTGTTTGACTGCGAGATCCGTGCACGTGTGACTAAGATTGCATTTTAAGACTGTAAGTTCACATTGATGAAAAGAGCCGCAGTCCACATCTTGAATATTATAACATACTCTTACTCAACATCAGGAATGTATTCACATTCACAGACTATTTGTCCACATCCGAAATGAAGTCACATACTCTACATCAGGAATGTTGGAACCGAAGTCCATGTCAATAATGCAGCCATGTATCATTTATTCTTAGCCCGCTGCATGAATGGAGTCACAGATTCTTAGTCAACATTAGGAATGCAGCCATAGACTCTTAGTTCACATTTGGAATGCAGTCATATACTCATAGTTCACATAAGGAATGCAGCCATAGACACTGAGATTCCTTTAGGAATGCAGCCATAGACTCTAAGTTCACATAAGTAAAGCAGCCATAAACTCTTAGTTCACATTTGGAATGCAGTCATAGACACTTAGTTCACATACGGAAAGCAGCCATAGACTATTAGTTCTCATAAGGAATGCAGGCATAGACACCTAGTTCAAATAAGGAATGCAGTCTTAGACACTTAATTGACTCTTAGTCTACATTATGTATGTAGTCATAGACTCTTAGTTAAAAATTGGAATGCAGTCATTGACTCTAGCTACACATCAGGAATGCAGCCATAGACTCTTAGTTAACATTAGGAATGCAGTCATATACTCTTAGTTCACATTAGGAATGAAGTCATAGATTTGTAGTTCACATTAGCAATGCAGTCATTACTATTAGTTCACATCAGGAATGCAGTCATAGACTCTTAGTTCACATAAGCAATGCAGTCATATACTCTTAGTTCACATTAGCAATGCAGTCATTACTATTAGTTCACATCAGGAATGCAGTCATAGACTCTTAGTTCACATTAGTAATGCAGTCATAGACTCTTAGTTCACATTAGCAATGCAGTAATAGACCCTTTGTTCACATTAGGAATGTAGCCATATACCATTTGTTCACATTAGGAATGTAGCCATGGACCCTTTGTTCACATTAGGAATATAGCCATAGACTTAAAGTTCTCATTATGAATGCAGTCATATTATTTGAGTTCATATAAGGAATGCAGTCACAGACTCATTATTCACATCGGGCATGTAGTCATAAACTCTAAGACCAGATAAGGAATCCAGTAGCAGACTTATAGTCGACATCAGGAATTTAGTGATTCAATAACTCTGAATCCACATTCAGGAATTTAGTCTTCACCAATAATTCGTCCTTTTCAGAAGCATTATGCAATAGTGTCTCATTATCCTTAATGCGTTCGATAAATCGAGCTATACGAAATATTTAATAGACTAAAACAAGAATAGTGATATAATTTGTTAAGAATTACAAGTCCGGTCTACCATCGGTGGCATTGTTATGGAAGTAAATAACATGACCAGGCGAGACGTCGCCAGCAGCACTTAGGTGGCTCAAGCTTGCCGTTCTGTGCCCCGGAAGGTTCCAGAGTGTAAGGTACCGGTCTTTGTTTTGTAATTTATCATATGGTTAGCTTGTGAACTAGATTCAACAGGTGGTAATGGGTGAGGTAGTCGTTCGGCGGAGGTTGTAGATGTGTTGGAATCGTTGAAGGTAAATAGAATTGATGAGCATTATTTACGATTATACTGCTCACCGGGCCTCACGAATGTAGTTGGATCAAACACACATCTAAATTAGATTGATCGGTTGGGAATTTTTTTCCGGTGCCCCTTATCAGGGTGCAGAAGCACGTGACTTTTTTGGGTGTTCCACCTTTTTACTTTATTGGATTTATTAAAGCGAGTATGCTCGATTTTTATATGTGTTAAATTGTAATTTCTTGATACAAATATGTTACAATAACACAAAAGAGGCAAGAACAATTATACATTGAAGATGAATGTCATAAATTGCAGCAAAGACAAATTAGCGCCACGAGCCGATTGTGACGAAGATATTTCGTATATATTGTCTTACAATAACCGAAGCATTCGTCTTTTTATTAGGATCGAAGTTAGTGTTCGTGTGTCGTATGAATAGATTTCGATGCAGGAAATTAAAATGATCCGTTAAACTAACTTTAGATTCACATCGTTCATGCATTATGTACATGCTGGCGAATTCGACTGTACAGACATTTTCGATTTCAGAATTACATATCTGGCTTATTTCGCATTTTTCGACACATGTTTTTCTGAACTTTTATTTTTATATATAAAAAATGTATAATAAGTGTTTTTTTTACACATTTTATATAAATTCATTCATATTTGACAGAATCGTCCATACTCGCTTTAAACGGTAAGTGATGCTTTATTTCAAATAAATTATTTTTAAACAAGTTTTCTTAAGAAGTTCAACTAGCGCATCAAATACAGATTTTTATGCTGCTTATGACAATGTGAAATACATAAGCATGACTTTATTTAATAAACATGTGGTCTTGTTTAAAAAATCCATTTTTACTGTATTTATTGTACATGATAATGTTTAACGCAACGTCAAATTCATATTCCTTGTGATATATGCAAAAACTGCAAGAAAAACTGTCTTTTATGCACTATAGAATTTTGCAAACATATTTCAATAACATGAGATATTTGCAAAAATAAAGTTCTTATCGATGTGATTACACTCTTTCCAGCCCGTGTGTAAACCCTGAAAACCCCGTTGATTCTGCACCCTGCTTATGAAACTCGGGTTATTTTTCCACTTGAATTACACATTGTGTAAATGTGTATGATTTCTCGCTTAAAGGCACATACATACTCAAAATCAATGAATATAGCAATAGCCAAAATTTCAACGCTAGATGTGGATTAAACGGGATAAAAAATGCTCGTTTTTTTGTGGAACAATATATTCAATTTTAATTTCCTGCAAAACTATCTATTCACACGAACACTCGCTTGATACATGAAGAAATGTTGAAGATATTGTCCCACAAAAAAGGAAAAAAAAACATTTCGTACTGTGTCAAATTTATGTAACCAGACCACACTCGTCATTGACATTTTGTGCTTTTCCTTGAAAGGGGCATTTTCACAGATTTTGGCATATTTTGAAGTTTGTCATTAAATGCTTTATATTGATACAAGTAAAAAAATGGATCTAAGAAGCTCCAGTAACAAATCAAGAGTAAAATTAAAAAACAGAAAAAGTAAACCTCAACAGGGCTCGAACCAGTGACCCCTATAGTCCTGGAGTAAAAACCAATTAGACAGCTCGACAATCCTGCCAAATATGTATAACAGACGTTTTTTTATACTTTATATAAGCAATCTTTGTAGTTTCACACGCATAAACGACAACAACAGAACTCTCCAAATTATTCAATCGTTTCGCGTTGCAACGCTATATATTTGTCAGGTTTTTAAATCGTCAAAAGATGCATATAATGGATATATTTGAGCATGGTAAATGTTCAGTTGTACTCTTTCCTCACAAATTTCATAACTAAAACGAACATTTGCGAATCTGAAACAACTTTGTTCAATTTTGTCAATTTGCCAAAAAGTGAAAAAGGCCCCTTTAAGCAACGTTGACTTTGTATGTGTAAACGTTATTTTTGAACTATTGTGCAAAATATTCATTGATTTTGAATGTGTATGGGTTGTTAAGATAAGTGTTACGAATTTGAAGGTATTATAATGCAACTTGTCGAACATTTTGTCAGAAATGCATGCAATACATTTCAAAAGCTGAACTAGTGACATATTTGTCATTTGATTGTTAATTTGACATTCACATTTGCACAGGGGGTACAGGATATACGCGTGACACATTTTTTTGTATGTTACATAGGTGAATGATGAAGTTATTTCTGTTTGGACAATGTACATTACGCTCAAGTTTGACCTCTGACTGTAACATTGAATTTTCGGTATGTAAGATGATGTTTATACATCGTATACATTACTCGTATATTAGTATGAAGTTAAAGTCACGGTCCATTTGAACACGTGATCTTATATATAAGTATACCTGGACCTTTGAAGAAGGGGGGGGGGCGTTTTTTCATTTAAAACGATGTCTATACATTTTGAACTTTTGAAATATCTTATTTTAGAATTGCATGGTTAATTATAAATATACTGTGTGAACAAACTTTTATAAAGCAAAATTTAACATACGACTTTTATGCGTGGCATTGACCTTTAAGATAGGAAGACAGGTTTGTAAACACGTATTTCATCTTTCAATGGAAACACTTGTATGACTAAGGATGAAGTTAATTTCCGGACAAGCTGTTTTATGGCTAAGTTTGCCTTTGATGTCAAAGAATGTCCTTAATAATTTTGAAAAGCTTACTAATTTTGAACAGGGCGACGGGTTTTACGCGTATTATAATGTCAGTCCATTCCGGTCATTCGGTGTAAGATATTTTAAAGGTTCGTGGTGAATTATCAAGTAACTATCTGGCAAGCAGTTTTATTTTCAAATTTGACTTGGTTCTATGTTTGACCTTAATCCTTCAGGTAGAGAGATGTGTATTGCAAGCGACAAGTCGTATTATCATGGTGGTCAGTTGTTATTATGTGTAAAATGTATGATAAACAGTTCGGAACCGCTCGGAAACTTGCTCACACTCACGCACACACATACACCCGACCATTATTAATCATATATGAAACATTCCGCGAGAGGGCTCGAAAAATAATTTGGATCGATACGAACAATTATGCAATTAACAGCTGTGTTCAGCCTCAACACAATCATGTACTATTATACCAAGTACAGGTACGACATGCATGCCCGGCGCATACATTCCACTGATTACGAGGAGTGTGCCATAATATTCGAGGACTCGATGTAGATGTACCGACGCTCGTTGTCAAACTGAAGTTCGGACGGACGGACAGGATGATTGACTTCAACATCCTGCCATAACAACAGTACAGGCTGGGCATATACTGTAAAACCATTAAATTTCGTGTGGTACCAATTTTCGTGGATTTCGTTGGTCCGCTGGACCACGAATTCAAGTACCAACGATAATTTTCTTTTGTTGTCAGTTATCCGAGATATTTGTTTTTTGTAATAGTTACTTCACTTCAAATAAACTAAAACAGTTTACAGATTTATCACATATGTCAATTAGTGCCAATTAAAGTTACAAGTTAAAGTTAAAAGAGACATAACGTTTTTCACACGTGTATTTTGGGGACCTTATTACTCAATTGTTACTTCTTGGGGACCAATTGTGCTTAGAATTGCAAATATTGTCAAAACAAAACTGATGGCAATTAGCGAGCTGGTACCCACAGATGCGCCGCTTTATCGCTCTTATCGACAAATATCGGCAACACTTTCATGCTTCAGTGCACATTAACCTAAAATCTTGCTTTCAAAACAGATTAGCACATTATGCTTTATTATTACTCTGGTTGTTTTAATAAAAGTTTAATTATTATGACGGTCAGTCTTCCCCGAAAAATTGAAATCCACGAAATAACGTATCAACGAATTAGATGTTTTTTATTTGAAATCCTCGAAATTACGTGTCAACGAATTAGTTGTTTTTTATTTAACCACAAAATTTCATGCATATTGAAGGGAATTTCGTTTCATCCTGTATGTGTGCTGTCCTTTGACAGTGAAGCATACACACATGTTTGTTTCTCTTTCACCAAACTGCTCTGTAATACTGCTCAACCGAATGGCATTATTGCGTTTGCCAACTATTTGTTGTTTTTGTTGTGATTGCATTCCTGAAAATTACATTGTGCTCTATTTGTCCAGATAACGCCCTATCGCTGCATCGCTATTTATGTGCTTGTTCGCAACATAGCCGTTAATAATATTTATATAGTTTGATCAAAGCGCTTTTAAAACTGAATAGTATGTTTTAATAGCGCTTACTTTATCATCATTTATATTTCATCTCAAGGGCATGTTGAGTTCTTAAACAGTGACCAACAGTTCAGTCTAAGTACGTTGGACTATTTTTAAAAAGATCAGCGGAGATAGTTCACCTTAATTGACTTAGTCTTAAGCGAAGTATGGTTCCTTTTAAACTCAAATCATTTTTCATTAGTATAATCAAATAGTTCAATTAGACGTGTATATCACGGAAATTAGTATTCCGGTGTTCTCTGAGGGTGCTTATTATCGATAATAATAATAACAACAACACAATAGAGTTGTCAAGATTGGGTTTGTTGAAAGTTAAATTAGTGTTATTATATTAATTCGTCAGATGTATAAGTGCATTGACTCGATAGGTACAGTTATTCAAGGTTCGATGAAATGGTTGGTTTAATATATTGACTTTCTTTCATAGAACAGAAAATAGATTAATTAAAACATCGTCATTCCTCATCGCACCACGTATAGCATGTATCAAAGTCATGTGAAAAAGTAGTATATTATTGTTTTGCAAAGATAATAAAAGATGTCTAAACACTCGTACGAAACTTACTAGACCACCTCCCTAACCGTTACTAACGTACTGCTAACCAACTGACTATTATTAAATTAAAGAGAATATTAATACAAGTAAGTATTTACTACAAACAACAACAACATACATTTTTAATTTTACCATTTTATCATACGGCAAAAATAATTGTGCTGTTGGGAAATGTTGAGGTTAAACATTTCTGTCTTGTCTCTTTTAAAGGCTAGATTCAACAAGGTGAATGTGGCATGTCTTTAATTTGTTTAACGACACTATAATTAAGTTTGATTACCAATAAGAGTTTTCATTTATAATTATTTTGTTTCAGCACATTCGTTTAATGAAAGTTCCATTGATTTTTTTTAATATTATTTTTGAACTATTCTGAAGATAATTATTAAGATTTATCAGAACAACACAACATATAAAACGAATATTTATGCACCTAAGAGCATTAAAGCTCATCGTGTTTACAAAATCATTATAATACAAGCAAGCATAAACATAATGAGCAACCAAAAATATTAATTATCGAAGAGCAGCTTAATATCATCATGTTTAAATAATAAAATATACAGACTAGATCTATGTATAAACTAATTATATTCTTTTAATGGGGTAAAAAATCAGTGTGCGTGCGTGCGAGCATGAGTGTGTGCGTGCGTGAGCGTGTTCGCGTGTGCCAGTGTGTGTGCGTTTGTGTGCGTGTGTACGTGTGTTCGTGCGTGTGTGTGTGTGTGTGTGTGTGTGTGTGTGTGTGTGCATGCGTGCGTGCGTGCGTGCGTGCGTGCGTGCGTGCGTGTGTGTGTGGGGGGGGGTGTGCGCGTGTGTGGGCGTGTGTGCGCGTGTGTGGGTGTGTTTGCGCGTGCGTACGCATGCGCGTGTTCATGCGCGTGTGTGTGTTATGAACATGAATTTAACACCTTATTTCGTGACCAGACATATGTGTGCTAAAAAGGAACGTTTGCAATTGACTGCATCTCGTACACTCAGATGCACTTTTCATTACAAAAGATATCTTATCAATAAATAGAAAGTCATGGATGCTTTCCGATGATTAAAATAGCATCTAGCCGTGCGTGCAAATGCGATTTGTTAACCTCTGCATTTCCAGCCTTTGTAATTGTATTAAATATTCAGTTGGATGAATACACAGCCTTGAATAGGCGCAAAAAAGGGATAAAAACGATTTTATTACGCTAATAATTAAACTAGAAGCTTGATAACAGGTCAAATGATTTCAGACAGAATGGATTACATAGAGCCAATATAGACCTTAAACCTCGTGTGTTACTTCTATTATATCGCTTTCGTAAGCCAAATTACATATAAAGCCATGACTAGAAATCTAAATGAAATTATCCTTCGTTTTTAACAACTTAATACTTTAGAGTTTTCTATCTCAGCGTGACTTGTTTATGGGTTGAATGAATCCTTGCCAATCTGTATTGCAACGCGGGAAACCGTATTTGAGGCAGTGTTTGTATCGTAATAGGGCGCTCCATTAAACGTCCTAGAGTGTTCTATTCGCAGCTAGATCCTATTTTACAATTTCACTTTCAAACTAGCTTTAAAAATTATCTCTTTATGTTATTTGCATATATGCGAATATATATCTAAGAATGTCCTGCACAATGTATTCTCTTGTGACATCGATTTACTTTTTCTTTCCGCTCAATAGGGTATCTCTTTTGGTCCTGACGTTTCTTTTCGTCAATTGCTGTTTAGTTCACGACATTGTCATCAACAGCAGAATATATCACTTTGCTACAAAAAACGCAAATTATAAATGCCTTAAACAATTGGGAAGGGGCTGATAAATAACTTCTATCCATATTTTCCCGCGGCATATTTTTCAGCTACTTTTGGTACAAAACACTTTAGGTTCATGGTGTTGTGCGCTTTTCAAGTTATTGATGTCTAAACGTTAGGTATGCATGCGAGAGTCTTTCTATTTAGTAGCCTTCTTTGCAATAGTTGAGGTCTAAGGTTGGTCGTTAAACCGGTTTGAACACCACATGCTGTGAATTAACAAGTCCAAATCGGTTATCAAGTCATTCAGCTCGACTATTATATATGAAATATATATCATGGAGCTATCCTACTCATCCCGGCGACGGCGTAAGTCTGAGCGTTGGAACGTTAAAGTTTGCGTACCACCTTAAATATTTTATATGTCCCTTGACATATTGCTTTTATATTTTTCATACTTCTTTACCAACATGACCCCAATCTATAAACAAGAGCATACAACTGTATCAAGGATTCTGTAAGAATTATGGCCCTTTTTCCTCTTAGAATATGAATAATATTGATAAATCTATTTTAAAGTTTGCGTACCATCTAAAATATTTTTAGCTTGACTATTATATAAAAAATTTATATAGTGGAGCTATCCTACTCACCCTTGCGTCGTCGTGAGCGTCAGAGAGAGAGGGGGGGAGAGAGAGAGAGAGAGAGAGAGAGAGAGAGAGAGAGAGAGAGAGAGAGAGAGAGAGAGAGAGAGAGAGAGAGAGAGAGAGAGAAGAGAGAGAGAGAGAGAGACAGAGACAGAGAGAGAGATAGAAGAGATAGCGATAGCGAGAGAGAGGATCTCGCCGAGAGATCTCTCGCTCTCTCGCTACTCTCTCTCTCGCTTTCCTCTCTCGTCTCCTCTCTCTCTCTCTCACTTCTCTCTCTCTCTCGTCTCGCTCGCTCTCGGCGCTTCTCCTCTCTCGCGCTCTCTCGCTCTCTCTCTGCTCTCTCTCATCTCTCCGTCTCGTGTATTAAGGGTAATGTATACCTACCAGTGTTTTATTTGGAAAGGTATATTTTATACATATTTCTGTACTTGATCATACAATCGTCTGTTAACTGGCTGCTGTTTTAGTATGTTAAGCAGGTATAATACGATGTAAATGAGTTCAATGAGGGATTCGTGCCTGAACGAAGTTCACTTATTATCAGATTCATCACTAGGTTTTGTGTTGAAAAAAATAATATATACGGCTAAACTTTTTAATTCATAATTATTTATGTCAGACAATTAATGAGATTAAACAAGCAAAACCATTTGCTACTAAACTGTAATACATTTAATACACCATAAAGCATCAAAAAGACCAAATGTTTGGAAGTCCATATATCATGACACAATATTTGGTTGTTTCAATAGTTGAAATTTGGTCATGGAAAGAACATATGAGCAGACTCCCTACGAATTCTCCTCATTCGTTCAGATATCGGGGTGTATTTTAATTATAATTCGACTGAGGCAAAAAAATCAAATATTGAAACGGATGATAACATGGTTTTCTGATGAATATTTTATGAAACCAGCAAAGTAAGCAAATATATTTATGTTCTTACTCAATTGAGTAAAACAGCACACTAATTATGAAGAACTATAAAGTTTTTGATAAGGTTTTCATAGTGACATTCAAGGATAGTCACCCACCTGGACCAGCCCATACGTATTGAACATCGGGTATTGAACATCGCATGCCTACCAAGTAATACATATCGCCAGATCGCCAGATATTAAATTGAGCATTAGCCCATTAAAGTCAATGTAATCTGTAGTCCTTTCTTAAAAGAGGATTTAAACAAAAATAGCTTTGGCTTGTTAATCATTTCGTTTGAAATCATGTTTTGTTTAATTTAACGCTATCGAGTAGACGATTTAAATAATCACAAAATAGGAAATACTATTGTTTATACGAAAGTTGCTTAATAAAACACCTGATATTTATGGAAAAGGAATTATCTTAGATGCTGATGAAAAATACACAGAAAGAAAACATATCAATTGCAATAAATTATTACACAGAAGAAATGAACATGTTATGCTCTCTTTTAAGTTAATCGCGTCCACTTCTGATTGGGAAGTATATAATTTTACTTATATGAAATATCATATTATTGCAAATACTTTAGTGCAAGTTTTGACAAGTTCCTTTCGTGAATCAAACGTGGGGTGTAAATGGTCTTATAATACTTTCATGATAATTCTCACATAGGTTGTGACCGGGATAGGAATAAAACACGATAGATGGGGTGATAACCGATTCAAACTCTACATCCATATCATCTGCCATTATCTGATGACATTTCCATCGTTCAATAACGATGTCATATTTATTTGGACCGTATGATTACATTGGTGTTTTGGAAACCGGTTGAGATCGAGAGAAAGACTCATTTGAGCACTTTTATGCCGAAATTATTTTTTCTGGCGAAATGTGATCGTTTGTGTGTTCAATAAAGGACACAACAATAAGATACACGTTCCTATATATACAAAGCACACATTGCCCACTAAAATATTATTTTTGCTACAACCTTTTTAAAAAGATGATAAGAATATACATGTATATTATCAGACACTGATTACATTCTACTAGAAAAAGGATTAGGCTTCTGTCCTCGTATTAAATCTCATGATAAAGTTAAATTAACGGAAGGTTTTCTTTTTACTAGAAGATAACGTTTAAAAGAATATTTTACAGAACTAAATAAAACAGATATACACAATAGTACAGAAAATGATGAATACATACACCTGCCGTTCTTGAACAACATACCATTTATATTTAAACCTCCTAGTGGAAGAGACATATATTTTGATTTTAAAATAAAAGCCATTACACATGAAATTCTACAAAATGGTAAGAAGAAACGGTTGCGACCAAATATATCAAAGGACCAACTACAAGCCATGAAAACTTTAGCACATTATCATAATATTGTTATTTAAAAAGCCGACAAGTCAAATACTATTGTAGTAATGAATAAAAATAAATATATTGAAGAAGTAACTCGTCAATTAAACGATGAACATTTCTACAAAAAAGTGAACAACAACCGACACCAGTCAGCGAACGAACATATCCAGAAATGTTTTGAAGAAATACAAAACAACAACCCCGGAATAAATAAACAGTTTGACTTGTTTCCAACTAATATTCGTAATCCCCAAGTCTACATTCTGCCAAAAAACACACAATCCATTTGATGCCAGTCTTCCATTTGGATAGCCTGGTCGGCCCATCGTGTCTGCATGCAGTTCCAACACGGAAAACATTCTAAATACTTGGACTACGTCTTAAATCCAGCTGTGCAGCATTTACCATCGAATGCTAAAGATACAACAGACTTAATTAACAACATAACATATTAAATTGAAAAACATATTGCTTCTTTGTTACCTTAGATGTATCTTCTTTATACACTAGCATTCCCATAGTAAGGAAATAGATGCTTGTACATATTATTTAAGAAAAGAAACTATACATAACCATGTAAATGTTGATGATGTTAGTAAACTTTTGCAAGTTGTTCTTGAAAATAAATGTTTGATTTTAATAATGATACTTATTTACAAACTATGGGTACTGCTATGGGTAGTCCTATGGCACCGTCTAATGCTTCGCTTTTTATGGGTAAATTTGAGAAAGATTTTTGATTTTTGGATGACATTTTTATGATATGGAATGGCTCTTAAGAAGAATTAAACACTTTTCTTAATAATGTAAATAACTTCCATTCCATTATAAAATTTACCTCTAGTATATCTCAACAGTTTGTATCTTTCCTTGATTAATCTATATCAAAACGTGAACTAGACACTGTTGTTACAAATATTTTTTGTAAACCCACCAGTATGCATTTATACTTAGATTTTACGCCATCTCACTCCAAGTCCTGTAAGCCGAGTATTCCATACAGTCAGGCAAAGCGCTATAGACGTATTATTTCTGATGATGATGTATTCAATCAGTCCTTATCTAGTTTATTTAAATATTTTAAAGTAGAACTTATCAAACAAATGTTATTGAAAAAAGATTTTCTCAAGTGAAACATATGACACAGGATAGTGCATTATGTGTTACTCAGAGCAATACTGATTCAATACTACCATTTACTGTATGTTTTAACACAATACTTCCTTATATTGCATATTTTTTTCACAAATACTGCGATTTCTTAAGATTATCAAACGATGAAAATGTTAAGTCTTTACATTCGTTTAAACCTGTTTTGGCCTATAAAAGACCTTAGAATATACGTAACAGCCTTGTCAGATGTTCAGTGTCTTATAACAGTACTGAAATACATGTATCGGGCCAATGTAACCGACCAAGATGTACACATTGCAATAGTATAACCATCAGTTCAAATTTCAATAGTTATGTTACTTGTTTATTGTACGATTTACGCTATGATTTACGCAGAAACTGATCGCTTTCATGAAAATAGCAAGGGAGGAAAATAAAGAAGCATTTCTGAAAGTTGACAGGCTTTTCATAGACGGTCGTGAGTACAAGCCCAGTGCCTGGGAGCGAGGTAAGAATGTTGTGAGATGTGTAGTATGGAACGTTGACGGGCTCACAGCGGACAAGTGTTCAACGCAAGAGTTTGTTAATCTAATTACACAGTATGATATAATATGTCTGACTGAAACATGGACTAACTCTACATCGAATATTCAACTTGGCGGATACAGTTACCCAATTATTTCATTTAGACGTTACCAAAATAGTCGTGCGAAACGGGCAAGTGGTGGTATCTGTATGTATATAAGAGATAGCATTCGGAAAGGTGTGTCTCTTGTTAACAATGAAATCGACTGTTTAGTATGGATTCAACTTCACAAAACATATTTTAAAATTGAAAATGATGCATAAATTGGATTTACATATATAGCGCCCGAAAATTTACCTATACATAGCATACTTGATGGCGACATTTTTAAGATGCTAGAATCTGATATAAACGACTTTAAAAAGCTTGGAACTGTTTATGTAACAGGAGAGACGAATTCAATAATTGGCTAAACAAAGGATTTTATAGCGTGACCGTTTTTTAAATAATCATGATTATATTGATATTGATTACCCACTGCCTAGGGCAACTTGTGATACGAAGTCAAACCGCTTTGTGGACTTATTATAAGATGAATGTATACCTAAATATTTTCTAGTTGTTAAAGGTAGATTGCATAACGATAAGAACATTGGCAAATTAACCTGTTACACTGACAACGGGCAAAGTGTAGTAGATTACCTTTAAACGCATATTAAAACTTTTGAAAATATTGGTACTTTGAAATGAAAGAGTTTAATGAATTTTCAAATCACGCAACACTTCAATTTAATCTTAAAACTTACGTAAAAAATAGCGTCTATACCACTAGCGCAAAAACCTAGTGGAATACAGAACACCGTAATGCTATTTCCGAAATATCAATGGACATTGCAAGTCTCGAGACCCAGTTATAGAATGGTAGAGAAAATAGTATTACACGGATGGTTTGGTGTTAATGTTTATCGATTATTTAACAACTAAAGGCAACCCTTTTTACATGCGCACTGTACACTCTAAGATATAATCATTTGAGAAACATGATAAAAACAAACAAAAATGGTACAATGAGGACTAATAAAAGAAACGTACATAATATAAAGAGGCTCTCTACAATTTTATTTCAAACAAGGACGATAACGCCCGACAAATAGTACTTGCGAAAAAAAATATACAAATATATATGTCGCAAATGCAAGGCAGATAATAACCGTAAATTGAAACGCAAGTCGGATACTATGACAGCTAAATCAACTAAAGAATTTGGAAATTGTTAAGTAAACCGTCTACGAATAAGAAAGGGGAAACAATTAATTTAAACGAGTTTATCGACCATTTTAAAACTCTTACAAATAGTGGGGTTTTTCGTGATAATGAAAACTTACTGTCTTAATTTTGACAATTGTAACGAAATGGTTAGTTCTTATCCTGAACTAGACAGCCATATTTCGTTGGAACAAATAATATCGGCCACCAAACGTTTGGGTAACAATAAGGCATGTTCGTCGGATAACATCATATATCAGTATTTTAAAGAGAGTGTTCGTGTTATAGGACCTGCATTGGAACTGTTATTTAGTTACATACTCATTTCCGGCAAATTTTCCAGTAGCTGGTCCTTTATAAAAAGGAAGACCCTTCAGTCCCAAATAACTATCGAGGTATTACTATTGTGAGTTGCTTTGCAAAGCTTTTCACAAGTATATTGAACGAGCGTTTACAAAAGTGGGCTCTTGAAAATGGTATATTAACAGATGCACAGTTCGCGTTCAAACCGGGATACAGTACAGTAGACACAATTTTCGTTTTACAATCATTGATTGAGAGTCGCTTAGATGATAGGAAAAAACTATTCTGCTGTTTTGTAGATTACTTAAAGGCTTATGATTTAACGGATCGCAGGCATCTTTGGTTTAAACTTATTCAGTCCGGTAAATACGGTACATTATTGGCCGTAATAATGTCATTATATGACCAAATTAAATTAGATGTTAAACACTTGAATAATATCTCAGATTTCTTTAAATCCGACATAGGCTTATTGCAAGGGGAAACCTGTTCACGAATTATGTTTTCTCTGTTCCTAAATGATATTGAAATACATTTACAAAGTGATATAAATGCCGGCTGGCCAGCTATCAAAATATCTTTTGTTATTTGCCGATGATGCAGTATTATTCTCTGAATCAGCGGAGGGATTACACTCGTCGTTAAATAAGTTGAACGAATATTGCGATAAATTGAATATAACTGTAAATGTTGAAAAGACAAAAAATTATCTTTCATAAAGTTCGTTTGCCAGCCGGGTACAGTTAGTTTTATAACAACAATCCAAGTGAAGTCATAAAAAATTCAATTATCTTGGTATAGTACTGTCGAGTAGCGGCGCACATATACAGGCAACAAAAAACGCTGTCAGCAAAAGCGCTTCGGGCGATTAACTAATTGTTTAGTATTACAAAATCGCTAAATGTACCAATCAAAATAATGTTTAATTTGTTTGATACATATGTTGCTTCGATCTTTAATTATGGTTGCGAGACTTGGGGACTTACTAAGGCGGAACATATTTAATTGGAGAACGGACGTTAATGAAAGTTCCTTATTGTACCTTAACAAAGAATCAAAACCTGTTTTTGACCGATCAGCTTTCTTAGATATCATGGAGAGTTCGACATTTAGAAATATAATTGCAAAATAATGCGGTTATCATCCCATAGCCTTTTTTATTGAAACTGGTAGACATCAACATTTTAAAACTGTTCATTGAACGTCATTGAATATGAATGCCATTTTGTACTGATTTGTCCCTTTTTATGACAATTTAAGAAATACTTATTTAACGGCCACCGGAAAAACTTTGCGAAACCGAAAGTTCGCAAACTTAAATACCCTTTTTCTTGAGGGTTTGCTTATTTGTGATAAAGTTTAAGATAAAAGTCTAACTTGTGATTAATAATTGGTTATTTTTGCTTGAAAAATGCGTTTTCTTCACTATGAACTTTATTTGCAAAGTTGGGGATCCCATGGGATTTTTGTATTTACCCATGGGATTTTTCATTATCCCATGGGAATTTTGGTTTTTTTCCCATGGGATTTTTCTCCAGCTTTTTTATGGGAGAAAAAATCCAATGGGATTTTCAAAAACATAAAACACGTTCGTTTGTGCTTAGTTATCGATTTTAAGCATTGTTAAAGCATTTGTGCTTATTTTCGTTCAATTTTCTTTGATAGAAAAAAAATCCCATTTTTTTATGGGAATGGATTTTTTTCTGATTTTTAGAGATTTATTCATGTTACCTTCAGAAACACTACCTTTTAACAAATGATGAGCAATTCTCGCGATTTCAACGCGTTAAATCGTGTTTAAACAAAAATGAAAAATCCCATGGGATTTTTATTCCCATGGGATTTTTTACCCATGGGATTTTTTTAAGGTATAAGTTTCTTAAAGCTATATAATAATAATAATAATAATAATAATAATAATAATAATAATAATCGTGCTCAATATGATGAATTTGTACTTTTAAGCGACTAACATTTTTATTCAAGCCGATCGTCGAGTCCGACGTGAGTATAAGAGCAATTAACCAGTACAAATAAATCTCACTTGTGTAGAGAACGCTACCGTACTATAAAATAATCTTGATAATAAGTCATATCATTTCTCGACAGAAAATGAAAACAGTATCCATATTGATGTCAGCAATGTCCCCTGCTATGATAAATATTGACAAAATGAAAAACCTTGACAATAATTCCGTGTCGAATACGCATTAGATTATAGCAATCAAATTCATATAAGCATTGATAAGATAATATGCGAAAATGGGTCTTATGTCATATACGGCCAGCGTAGCTCCATTCCATAATGTCCGGTATTAAGTCACGTCAAGTTTCGTGGTCGAATTATAGCATAATAATCATTTTCACATTACGCGAATAATATGAGTTTCCCTACATATATTGTGTTAAAATTTATGTTACACTAATGTGCGATGATGAAAAGGGAATTTTGGTAATTCTACATTCGCCCGCCTAGTACCGAAATCCCCATATTTACGCCTTAAAGGGTCAATAGGTCATCGGTATGAATGGTTTTTGACTTCACATGAATGTTAAAATGCAAAAAAATGATATTAATTTTAATTATTAAGCACTCTTGACAGCATTAAGTTGCCTCTCAGTGGGGATTTCGGTAATTCTACACTAGAACTTAAACGCGCGCCGGTACCGATATCCTGCTGTACAAACCTTCAAGTGTCAACAAAATTATTATAGTGTTTTTTTCATTAGCAACCAGTGACATGTATTATCTCTCATTCGGTTACTTCTTTTGGAAAATAATTAGCGGGGATTTCGGTACTGCTTCATTCGTACGCCCAGAGCCGAAATCACCCATGTTTACGCCAATCCCCCATATTACGCCTTAAAGGTTCTATATGTCATTATGTTTGGGTTTTGGCATTGCATTAATGTTGATTTGTACACAATCATATTAGTGTTAATCATTTAAACACTCTTATCAGAATATTTTTTCCATTATTAAATAGTTTATTAATGTGAAAAATGTGTAAACGAATGTAAAAAAGGTAAAATGTACATTTAAAACATTGGTTACACAAAAGTATATGTAAATATAAAATGACATAGTAATAATAAGTCTTCAGAAAGTATTTTCCAAACAAATCTGATGAAACAAATGATATCGTACTACCTTATTTACAATATGCTATACACTTTTGCAATTTAGTTATCAATGTTTAATCAAAGCATAAATCAGCATATGTTGCCTCTTAGCGGGGATTTCGGTAATTCTTAACAAGCACATAAACCCGCGCCGGTATCGAAATCCCCGCTGTACAAACCTTCAAGTGTAAAAAAATTACTGATTTAGGTTTAAATAAAGGGAACAATAGTATTTTTGGCCACCAAAAAGCACTTCCGCGTCAACAAAACGATTGAAATTATGTCAGAAACCCAGCTTTTCATTTATATATTGCAATACACCATCGGCCGCCGAGAGCGGAATACTGCGCTTGGCCGCTAAACAATGTGGATTGCATCAAATTAAATGTCAATTTTCGATTTTTTTACAAAAATAAACACTGACTTTTTATACATATGTCAAGCACGTACACTAACAAAAAAAATCGATATATCTTTATGTAATGTAGAAAAGTAAAGCGCTTTATATATAACAATGTTTTATAATGTCTGTCTGGTTGAGTAAAAAAACTAAACAAAACCATGTAGAACATATAATATGTTTTCATAATTAAAAAAAAATATTTAATGATGCACGTGATGTTTTATAATTGATATAAGTTCACGTGTCATTGAACGAGTTAAGGGAGAGATGCGAATTAAATTACACATAATTAAAAACTGATACTATACTGTCAGCTTGATTTTTAAATTGTGTTCCATCGCGCCAATATATTCATTGTTCCATAAAATTGTGTATAAAAGCAAAACGATTGAAATTATGTCAGAAATCCTGCTTTTCACATGAAATGATCTTTAACACTTTATTTATTCCAATCAGGTAAATAACAAATACAATAATAGGGGAAGTCTATACTCTGTATTTGAAACCTGTTGTGGTGATCCCTATCTTGTCCGCTCAATACACATCCACCTGGCTACTGTACAGAAAAAATTAGATTTACTTCCAAAATAACTGATTTCATTAATTGCTAACTTGTTGTCTACATTTTAAATTAACAACGATAATGAATCAACATCACCGTTGCACAATTATTAAGTTCACAGTAATCTGTACTTTAAATAGAGATAGCCTAATTAAAGACGGTGCTAATAAAGAACAAAGCGTGAATGTGGATATTAAGAAATAAGATCCTTTTTTGCATGACACTGGCAGTATATCATTTTATCTAATATAAATAAGCCACATTTAAGACATGGATAAAATTAAAATAAGACACATTTGCATCTTTCATTTCTTGAAAACAAAATAAGCACGCAGCCACATATAAATAAGATACATTGAAGACACAGAAAAAAATAAATAAGACACATTTGCATCTTTCACTAAATTTTCTTTAAAAAAACATGTGAAACTAAAGAAAAACATTTACTACTGACAAATTATTCTAAAAGTCGACTGACAACTTAAGTTCAAAGAGGGATTTACAATTTAATAAGATCCATTTTCGCATGATGCTGGTTGTAGAGCAAGCAATACATTTCTTACTGACACATTATTCTAAAAGTCGACAGGCAACATAAATTCAAAGAGGGAACCACAATTAAATAAGATCAAATTTCGCATGATACTGGTTGTATAGCAAGTAGTCACATATTAATTATGCTTGCATTAGTAGCAATAATTTTGTTAAGTGCGCGTGCTTCTGAACGTTGCGTTAAGCGAGAGTGTTGTCATTTTGTTAGTTTTATATTTTGGTATTATGTATGATTATTGCTTGTTTTGAATTTGAAATAAACGCTTTCTGGCAAAAAAGCATCGTCTTAATTTTAATACAAATAATGAACATTTGACATACACAATGTCCAATAACATACCGGCAATAACATTATATATATGTTAATTTCTTTGCATGTTTATACCGAAATTATAGCCGACATCGGCAGTTAGGGAAATTTTGTGACACACTTTAACACATCAAACATGCATGATAGTTCTTGTTTCATATGATATTCCCCTGGTTGCTTACCGGTGTATTCGTGCAGTTGATAACCCCGCCGGGACTACAGTAGGGTGCTAATACACACGTGTATCGTGTTCAATACAATCGTCTTAATTTTAATACAAATAATGAACATTTGACATACAAAATGTCCAATAACATACCGGCAATAACATTATATATATGTTAATTTCTTTGCATGATTATACCGAAATTATAGCCGACATCGGCAGTTAGGGAAATTTTGTGACACACTTTAACACATCAAACATGCATGATAGTTCTTTTTTCATATGATATTCCCCTGGTTGATTACCGGTGTATTGGTGCAGTTGATAACCCCGCCGGGACTACAGTGGGGTGCTAATACACACGTGTATGTGTTCAATACCCGATCCATGCTACAACGTGTAAGAACGGGAATTTCGGTAATTCTACCTTTTTAAGCTTGCGCACCTCTAATGGGCACATATCCAAATATAATTTAATTAATTATTTTCCTAATCAGCATCATTTCACTAAACTACATGCAAATTTGTAGGTAGGCTTTCCATGCTTAAAAAAAAATAAACCGATTTTTTCAAAACCACCCTCACGCTCGGCTTTTGTCAAGTTTATTTTCACCCCTGGGGTATATAAAAGTTCCACAATTCATTCAAATTTCCAAATATGGGCATGCAGTTGGTGTGTACAGATGCAGTAAAGGTGTTTAAAGTTTAAACAAGATAAAATAAGTATTATTCTACAGACATTTATTTTTTACAAATTTTAATCTATGGAATAGCGCCATGAAATGTAAGTGATTTCAGCCAAGTAAAAATTGGGTCGGTTAAAAACAAAGTGTCATAAAATTCAAAATAGTATCATTTAAGTTATATTTTAAACTTAGTTTTTATAAAAACACTATATACAGCAAAAATACAGCAAAAATACCAAAAAATAGACAGATTTACCGTTTATTTTTTGAAATAACAATAAAAATGCAACATGCATCATTCGTATTTTCAGCAGTAAATTAATCAATTTAGCCATAACGTTGTTTTAATTTTAAAATTGAAGGATGTGCATACAATTTTCAACATATTTAACAATAAACATAGCTTATGTGCTATATTAAATCAAATTACATTAGAAAAGAAATAAAACGCGTCGCAAAAAGTATGCGATGTCGGCAGGAATCGAACCTGCGCGGGAAAATCCCAAAAGATTTTTAATTCATCGCCTTACCCACTCGGCCACGACAACTTCACATCTGTTTAACCTTAAATTAGATATATATAAGTAAACAGGTAAAAAGGCTCGCTCGATCTTTGAAGAAATCGCGAAATCAGATGTTAATTGGATCAAAGTCAATAATTATAGTGACAATAATGTATTCTAAATGAATAAGTTAAACATATATCAAAATTCAAAGTTTGAAAAAATAAAATGCATCTCTCGGAAATAAGCGATCATTGAAGATCGGCAATGGCTTATGTATGAAGTGAAAGGACAGTTGAAAGTTTCCATTGTGCACGTTAATGATTCTGATAATATGGTGACAAAGGCAGCAGTCCTATGTAGTATTGTGTTTGACCGGAGAGTAGCGTGATCTGTGTCGGTGTTGGGCGCTCTGAGGGCGCAATCCGGCTACATAGGTACATAGGAACCTCTTGTGGCTATAGTCCATGGATCGGGTTCGGCAGAGAGGGAACATGATAATTTTTATATGTATGTTTTATATCTTAATTACCTAAACGTATATTTATCCTGGTAACTTATTTACTGAGGTTTGAGTTAGTCGCAATGATTGTAGATACGTTGTACTATATTTAGAAAGTATTTGGAGGACGAGTGGCACGGGCACGCGCTTTATTATCACTTATGCAAGGAACGCGTTTTGTTTATATACGTATTTTTGATATTCCGATATGCTTAAGGGAGGTAACTTATTCCAGTAAAACGCGATATTTTTTGCGATGCCTTTTTATAACTCTTGTTTAATTAATTACATACGAATATGCATCTAAATTTAAGATGATTTTTATCAGAAAAACATTTCGGAGAAAGATATATTGAGATTTTGATATTCCATAGAATGCGAGTCTCCATATATATTTTCTATTGCAGGGGAGGTAATTTAAAATGTTAAAGTCTCCGAATTGGTCTTTGTTGTATCTATTTACGTTTATTTTCAAGCTAATCGCGATTAAAAAAATAATTATTATTAGTATGTGTTCACATGGATATTGGTACGGATATATCGTGTTCATATAATTGTTACTACATCCATTTCATTCATCATTCAGGTCGGGCTACACAAATCTCGTGAAGAGGCCAGTAGGACCTGTAAACAAACTCTGATACACACACTCTTCACTCATCGTGGCGCTCTCGCATGTCTGAGGCGATATATAAGACCGATGTCATATATAATACTGTATACGTTAGTTTTTTCAGTTAATATGTTAGATTGCTTAGGACGCAATGAATATAGTGTATTTATATTTAATCGAAGTGAGCTCATTGTTGTTTCTGGCGGTATTCAATTTCTGGTAATAGTTTCGCGATTAAAGACGTCGGTTCTCGGTTAGGTGTGGAATGTTCTTATTTGTTAATGTGCCAAGTGCTTAAAGGCGGTTTATCGCACTTTTATTAGTCGGCGTTTCAAGAGAATGGGTAATAAATGCAAATCAGTAGGTGCTTAGAAGACTTAAGTACGGCAAGAACCACAACTCACTCTGCTAGGAACGATTACCACTGCCTGTCTGCAGCAGACGACAAAAGATTCTGCTCTAGCAGTGAATGTATATACCAGCTTGTAAACGCCATTGGCCAGTCTAGTGTTTATCATTAAAATATGCACATATTGGCTGCTTTCATGGAAAACGAGGCTTAATGCACGTCAAATAAGATTAGCCTGTGCACAATGATAAGCATTTGCAATGCGAACAAGCTAATCAAGGACGACAACAGCGAACAACTTCAGTGCCTTCAGCGCTTTGATTTATAATATACATTATGTCCTATGTTATATGGCGTATAGCTACTAATATATGTGTGTATAAAATATGTTAACCGTCTTTATTTTTTAAATAAATGAAATCATACTGAAACTCTACGAATTGAGGATTTACATGTTTTTATGAGCTGTCAAAGATTATTACAAACAACAATTATTATCTTTTTTAATGCAGACACTTTAAAAGACTGTGGGTGCGGACCCAGGATCCTGCGATAAATCAAACGGAAAGGTACTTTAGGTACTTAAGCTACGTTGATGAAACTCGGACATTGTTGACGCCCTGTCTTCAATAAATACTGTTTTTGAGTGAGGTAAAACTTACAAATGTATTTGTTAGCCAATTGACGTGTATCGTGGTATTTTGAAATTATTTTTAAAATAACTGGGCTAAGCATTGGTTTCGGTAGAAAAGTACTGCAACAATTTCGCTAGATTTGAACACATTTTAACACTCCGTATTATGATATTTTGATTCAATTTTTCATATTTATACCAAGTGAGTTTTCATTTGACCGCCTTGCGGATACAGATCCATTAGCATGTGCTTGTGTATTATAATAACAATTAATGAGTTAATTTACTACTTACAGTATCGTTATTTTCATCAACATCATCGTTTTCATCGTTATCATCATCATCATCATCAACATCATCATCATCTCATCATCATCATCATCATCATCATCATCATCATCATCATCATCATCATCATCATCATCATCATCATCATCATCATCATCATCATCATCATCATCATCATCATAATCATCATCATCATCATCATCATCATCATCATCATCATCATCATCATCATCATCATCATCATCATCATCATCATCATCATCATCATCATCATCATCGTCGTCATCATCGTCATCACCATCGTCATCATCATCATCATCATTATCATCGTCGTCGTCGTCGTCGTCGTCGTCGCCCTCGTCCTCGTCCTGCTCCTCCGCCTCCACTGCATCATCAGCAGCAGCATCGTCATCAGCAACAGCAGCATTATCGTCACTATCACCAACAACATCGTTATGGTCGTCATCGTCGTGATCATCATCATCAGTGTCATCATCATCATCATCATCGTCATTGTTATCGTCGTTGTTCTCCTCCTAGTCGTCGTCATCGTCATCATCGTCGTCATCGTCATTCTCATCATGAACAATTTCAACAACCGTAAAACCTATCGCTCAGCTCCTTTTTGAAGTGAATTCGGATGTTATATCAAATCTTTTTGATTAATAGAGTTTGCTGCTTAATGTATTAATAACTAAATAATAATGTTGATAATATTGAAAATAAATGGTTTCAATTTTATTTATCCGTTTAAGATGCAGTATTTGACCAAGTCAATTTGTCGCTAAAAGTATTCATTACACATTCAATCCAAAAAGCGTTACGAGTTGCTATTGGAACTATAATCGCATTCCGATAAAAATGGTGTCTGTATTAGGGCCTGTTTAATTTCTACGCTTTATTGCAATTCATAAAAATATTTTTAAGGGTACCGGTATATCTAGACACACTCTGTTATCCAACCAATCCTTGTGATCATAAACAAATAAACAATGAAATATAAATAATATTAGATGATAAAAAATGGTATCTTCCTTTTTGCTGTTGCTAGTTATCAACAGAGTAGCAAAACTTTTAAATATAAATTATATTCAATTCATAGCACGCTTAAAGATTTGAAGTTTATCTAAATCTATAAGCACAAACATATTTATGTTTATTAATACAAAGCTGTAGCAGTTTTCTGATTGCGCTTGAAAAGATGTGATTGCTGTTGTTGCATTAATAGTATCAATAGTTTGTATTTCCAAATTAGGTATTCCACCATACATTTTGTTTTTTAATCAGATGTCTTATAATTGGCATTGCAATATTTCAATAACGAATAATCAACACAATTGACTTTATGTATTTTTAATTGTTTATCCATATTATCATTAACACTTGAGGGAAAAATAAGCTGTGTCATTTTTTTATTTTTTATTTTACTTATGGTTCAGACAACTCTGCTTTTACTATATGCCGTAATAATTATAAGTTTCCGGTCACTTAAAGATATTGTTTTTCGTGTTGGAAAATTTAAATACGAAAAATATTAAGAGACAAGTGTGTAATGTTTGTTTGTCAATTATTTAATTGAAGTAGAAATAATACATCAATGCACATATTTTTATTGTGTTGTTCCCTTCGTTCTTTACTTTAAAAATACAACTTAACAGCTTTGCAATCAACTGAAATATTATATAAAAAGTAAAAACAATAAACGTTTGGCTTTCTTAATACGATATCATTTCAAACGCTGTTGGAAGGAACCATTGCTTATTAGAGGTTAACAAGGTAATTTACCCAAGTACGCAAATGTAATGGTCGATTGCCCTAATGCATGATTCTGTTTTATTACTTTAATCCGGTTGTAAAAATGCATGATCGAAGGGTCATCAGATAAGCAAAAACAGGGCCAAAATCTGATAAAATAGCGCTGTTTAACTAACTGTACGAAAATTCGTATGTCCGAAAATTTAGAATCATGAAAACATAAATATTTTGGCTTAAAAAGGAAATGTAAGAAAATTTAGAATGTAAGAGAAAATACGGTGGTTTTATGGTGTTTAAATCGATTAGAAATAGCAAAACCTAAAGACATTATCTCAAGAGTGATTTTCAAAAGATTTTATATGAATGTACACACACGGTAAAACTAGTCTATTAAAACGCAAAACCTTCATTGGTTCTCATGTTTTTAATATTTATTAAACATAGGTATTTGTGAACACTTGTTGTTATATAATATTGAAATGTACACGCATACTGAACATAAAATCATCAGCATAACGGCTAAGTTGGTTTTTACTAAGATTGCAATAGTGTTTATTTTATTATTATGAATCTTATGAGGATAATTTTGATAGTATGACACAGAGTATCTGAAGAAGATATATACACAATCCCATATGTTGTTGTTGTTGTTGTGGTTATTGTTTCAATATTTTTATGAGTATCATACATTCAATGACGAATAGCTATTAATTTGTCATACAAACACCATAATTATTATTGGATTGCGGAAATTAAACAAATCGATTCCCTAGTAACTGATATAATTGATACATTTTTTGAGCGACAATTTGAAACTAAATCTAGTATTATTTAAATTTGATTATTTAAATTGCAGACTTTTTTTATTAACCCCAATTAATGTGTACGCAACGTTTCTTTTATTTAAATCGCTGAGTACGAAGCATCAAGCTATTTTTTAATTAATTGACAGTGATCTTTAATGTATGTCAACATATAAATTGAAATCAATCTTAATTAAAGCTTGAGTGGTTGGTTTGTAATATGTTTTGTAAATGTTGCTGTAGGATTAGTATGCACAATAAATACTAACGCTCTGGCATATTGTGATGGTGATATGATTATATATTGCACACTGAATATGTGATGATGTTCTTGTGATAATTTTGAGGCAATAATTAGTTTTTGAATTAAGCTAGCTAATTTCAAATGAGATACAAACACATCCCAATCCTAAAATTATCAGTAAGTTATAGTATTGTTTGCCTCTAGGCGCATAATTAATTGAAGGCCTAGTTTATCTGTTAATCCTCGCCCCATGTGGTGTCCCAGTGGGTACACTGATATTAATACACGATGTATTGGTCCACAATTAAATCTCTTATAAAAACATGTCTCTCAGGTGACTGAAAAATGACTGTGTAAATACAACAAATACTACTACAACGGAGACTAAGATAACACATGTTACAATTAATTTGTCTTCCTTGCGTTTTTCTTATACGACAAACACTTCTAAAACAAAAAAGCAAAAAGCCGCTACTGCTTCTGCTTCGGCTACTCTTACTGCTACTGCTACTGCTGCCGCTGCCGCTGCCACTGCCGCTGCCGCTGCCACTGCCGCTGCCACTGCCGCTGCCACTGCCGCTGCCACCGCCACTGCCGCTGCCAGTGTTGCTGCTGCTACTGATAGTGCTACTGCTACTGCCACTGCTACTGCCACTGCCACTGCCGCTGCCACTGCCGCTGCTGCTGCTGCTACTGATAGTTCTACTGCTACTGCTGCTGCTTCTGCTGCTGTTGCTACTGCTACTGTTACTGCTACTGCTACTGATACGGCTACTGATACGGCTACTGCTACTGCTACTGCTACTGCTACTGCTACTGCTACTGCTACTGCTACTGCTACTGCTACTGCTACTGCTACTGCTACTGCTACTTCTACTGCTATTTCTACTTCTATTGCTAGTGCTACTGCTATGCTACTGCTACTGCTACTGATTCTGCTATTGCTGCTGCTGCTGCTGCTGCTACTGCTACTGCTACTGCTGCTGCTGCTACTGCTACTAATTATACAAATTCTCCTTCTACTTCTCTTTCTACTATTGCTAGCGATGCTTCATAATTTATTTTTAAATGTATCATTTTGTTAAAACAGAAAAGAACTGTTATATATATTTTCTTAAAGGTGTAAAGAATCTAAACTTTTCTGTGATTAAAGTTTTATTTAACTGGATTAGTATAGGCCACATAACAGACGCTATTGTACTGATTTGTACTAAACAACATTTTGTCATAATCAACAGTTTTAACATGCCGCAGTTTCCTTGGATGTTAACCTTTGATTGGACTTATGTATAAAACATTAACAAGGTAATTGTTGACAGTTTGTCCTGTCACAATTATATATTAGTTGAGCCAAACGTGTGATAAAGTTCCCTTTTGGGGTGGCGATAAATACTATTTATATTGTTCAACAGTGGGAGACTGAGAAAACATATGTTACAATTAATTTGTCTACTTTGCCTGCTTCTTCTTTATATATTTTTCTTGCTAATCGTTTAAGTTTAGTTTTAGTTAAGTAGGTATATCAATTTACATTTTTTGATAGATATTTATTTGGATAGTAATAGTATGTTTTATTTGACTTGACATCATTGAACCGGTTTATTCATTGATAAGATCGGGATCTCCACAGGTGTTTAATCTCGATTGTTAGGTGGGGAGAAGTGTCCGAATGATAATGTTGTCGTCGGCTTACGAATCACATTTCACAAGTTTTAGACAAATATGCATACGTTATAAACCTATTTTAAGTATTACATAGATAATAACTTATCTTTATTTTGATGAACTACGTTTAAGGTATAAAACTATAATTATCTATTTGTTGTGTGCCGCATACATACCATCTTGCTTTTTTAAATTTGATCACAACGGTCCGAAGTCATAAACATTCATTATGCATGGTTGCTAAAGCACAGTGTATACTAACTAACCTATGTTTAGTGTTGTTTGCTAGGGTTATTATTATTATTTTATTTATTTTTTATTTGGGGGGGGGGGGAGGGTTTTATAGAAGATTTCAACTAGTCCTTCAATTAACGAAAAAAAATATTGGTATAGGAAATATAAAAGAGTAATAGACAGCTTCATTCATGCTGTTCTATTATGGTGTTTTAACGCATATAATTATGTATGGTTGATGAAGCACATTGTATGCTACCGATGTTTATTATTGTTTGATGATGGTGTTAAGTTGGTGTTGCTGTTGTTGTTAATGATGATGATGAGGAGGAGGAGGAAGAAGAAGAAGAAGAAGAAGATGATGATGATGATGGTGGTGGTGGTAGTAGTAACGACGACGACGATGATGATGATTTTGATTATGATAATGAGATTTGAATTAAATTAATGAGCAAAGATTTTTCTTTTTAGCGGCCAAGTGCAGATATCTGCGCTCGGCCGCTGTAAGGGTTATGTAATATTTGCAATCTACATAGGAGTCAATAGCAGATACCAAGCACCATATGCTTATGAGAAACAAAAGCAAAATATTGGCAATCGCTGAAATCTCGAATATGACTTAATCATTTTATTAAATGAAAACCGGTAACTATTTTAAACTGTTATTATATTGCATCAACATAGCGTTGTTTATCCAAAAGACCATTGTTATAATTACAGGGACGTCAATAGGCCAAACTATTCAGGAAATATGATTTGAGTCGTCAAGGATAGATTTTGAGATCAATGTACGTCCGATGAGATTTTAAGGGAGTTGGAGGCGTAGGGACAGATTCGTTCGAGTACGCGATCATTTGAGAACAAATAATGTTAAAGCTTTATCGGAATTCCGGAAATTTGCGATTGGTACCGATTTTTCCTGGTTCTTTTTTATTGATTGATTCTGATAAGTTAGCGGCCGGCACGGACATGAATATTAACTGACGAAAACCTCTTCGCTACTTTCCGAAAATTTTCGACATGTTGCAAATATCCGTAATATTCCGCATTGTACTCACCAGAAATTGCAACTAGAAAGACTACAATAAATCAATTAGCTACGGCTCGGGCGGGGATTTACCTTTTATCCCTGTAAGGGACCTAATGCCCCAGACTACCGGCAATTTTTTCCGGAATTCGAACTTGATACACTTGATATCCCTGAATTAAATATTAATATCCGCAATTTTGATCTCTAAAGTGCTGACTGTTAGTATTGTATTTGACTGGAATGACTGTCGATTATGTGTTTTTAAGATTAAAACAAGCTTACGAAGAACTTTGTGTTTGCTTTTGTGTACGCTTTCTTTTTAAAAATGTATTGTCCGCCACGGACGCAACAATTGACCAAATGTACCAGATTGTGGTCTCTTTAAAGTGCTATGTTTTTACTGCCGTGATATCTTTAACGAACTACACATTATTGATCGTGGACGTTTTATACTCTTATTGAATCTGTTTCCCCAAAATATGCTCTTCTATTAGTAGATGTTTAGGTTACGATGTTCTAATTATAGATCTTACACGGCCAAGAAACACTAGATAGGTCTTTGCAAAGAGAGCTGTTGGATATCGTGAATGCGTTCAATGTAGCCTGTTTATTTCAGAAAGCTATGTGCAATGTTTTATGGGGATTTCTTTCAAATTGCCAATTGCAAAATTTGATTAATTCATTCGGACCTACAAGCGGGAAACTTCTTCATTAAAATTCAATGGGCTTTTAATAAGTTCGTTGAAAGGCCAAATTTGACGTTAAACAGCAACGCCGAAAAAATTGCTACTCAGTCTTCTTTATCACTTTTTTTGTAAGATTTACCAGTAGACGTTCTTCAGTGAAATTAAGCAAACACACAGTGCCGACAAGTATGGAAGGGTATTTAGGTAAAAATTACATCCTTCTTTGTGACTGTGTCATGATTCTTGATGGTACTTTCAATTAGTATGTAGACACCTTTTCATGCTTGATGACACTTACATCTTGCCTGATGTCCAATGTCTATTTGCATTCTGCTTAATGGTATCATGCATGTGTACAGATGCAACATTCTTGTTCGTTAATTGCATGCTGCATATGTGTATGTTGGCTTGTGCAGAGAGACTTGTGCAATAGGCGCAGTGCATAATGGAATCAAATATTAATGCGTTTAATAAATTAACGCGATGGCAAGATGTGAGTTTCACCCAAGCACAAAGCAACATACTATCATGCATGATACAATGATGTCAATTGACAGTCATTCCGAAATGCTACGGAGGACTACGTAATTTTACGGCGTATAACGGAAATTTTATGTTATAGGAGAAGTTGCGCACCTTTGTAAGATATTTGCTACTGAACCGAAATTAACCGCGTGTTTGTAGACTTACCTTTTTTTGGTTAATGACTAACCATCATTTTTGTACAGTAATTTACCTTCAATAACCAAAGAAAGTCTATGGATATATTTCAATATATGCTACTAATGCATGTATGCAGAGCTCCAGATAAGACGATTAAAGTCGTAAAAAATTGAATTAAATTTAGTAAAAAAGTAGACTTAAAATCTGTGCGTACGGTTACACATTGGAAAAATAAAATAAGAATTCAAAAATATGTGATCATGCGTAAAACTCAATATCAATGCATATAATGTAAACATTTTATCAATGAGTTCCCACTCTTCTAGGCCCTCATTACAATTATGAAATCAACAGCACTTTAACGTTATTATGAATAACAAACCATCTTTACAACAGTCGAAAAGCCGAACGTTTTCCATTATCTGGTCCTTTAATCGCAAAAAGTCTGCTGTAACCCGGCAATTGTCATGAGCTCTTCTTAGACTATAAACCTAAATGCGGATGTGCCAAAAATTATATTTACCTGAAAAAAAAGAATTAATAATAGACTTTAAGGCTTGATTATTATAGAGTGTAAACCAAGATTTTGCTGAAAAAGTTATCTGAAACTTTGCATGCATGTTGAGAGGAAATCGATTACATAATTTCAAATTTACTAGAGTACTTTTATATTGAACCACATAAAATGCTATAAAACTATAATATTGAAGTGCACATATAAACTTTATTATAGATGGGTAGGTATTTCGTGTCAATCTCTTTCACATATGAAAGAGCTGTTGGTCATGCTGCTTTAAGTACATATATATGCATGACACAATTTAGATTAAGCAAAATAAAACACTAGGTATTTGCCAAGAGTAAAAAATATACGAGCAGTAAGAGCGTAATTGTGCACAGCGAGACTTACTCATGTAGAATTGAAACTCTTATTGCTTTCTTGCGAAATAATTTCATGTGTCCGATATAATATGCAATATGCCCGGTGTTTTTTTTTGCGGATTAATGTTCCGTTTTAGATCCATAATTAACGAATGCCTCAATATTTTCAAAAATTAACACCGGAATAATGTTCACCGACATTTTTTCATACAGATTGGATATAAATATTAAAGAGCTTTACAAAAAAATACATTAAGCCCTGTTCTCCCGGCACACGTGCTGGACACACAGGTGGTTAGCGTGTGGCTATGCTAATCATTAGTGAAAACATCTTTTTGAATGATAAATAATCATATTAAAACGAAAAGCAAATTTTCTATAAAAAAAAATTCACTATCGATTTATATATAACAAGGTATCCAAGTCGAAATCATCCGAAAACGGGGTGCATCGTTTTAAGCAGCCATTACTAAATTAATTTTGCAGCGATTTTCATGACCCGGTCTTATTCAACGCAGAAATGAATTTTCTTTTAGGAAATGTATATATCTTGTTATATTTCTACCCATGCTGGGTCAAATTTTAAGAAATAAAGCTATACATAATTCGCTTGACCCAGTTGTGATCGATCAGACCGTATTTATGAATGAAATCTCCAGTTGTAAAGACACAACTCCGCATTAGAGCAATGAAATCACTCTTGTGTTTAAAATGTCAGTTGGTTGAAATGAATGTAAACAAAGGTTTCAAAATGCGCTGGACAGTTAGTTTTGATGCATAATGCAACGGCAAGCACGGTAAGAATGTTTTTTTCATACGTTTTATTGAATTATGGTATCGAGGTTCGTGAACTTTGCAGGGAAAATGCCCTTTTCCCCGTGAAGATTTCAGTCATGAATACTGTCTGATCGATCACAGCTGGGTCACGCGAGTTGTGTATCGTGTTATTTCTTAAAAGTTGACCCAGTATTTGTAAAAATATTGCAAGACATATACATTTCCAGAAAGGAAATTTATTTCTGCGTTGAATAAGACCAAGAGCGTGAAAATCGCTGCAAAATTGATGAAGTAATGGCTGTTTAAAACGATGCATCCCGTTTTCGGATGATTTCGAGTTGGATACCTTGTTGAATATATATTTAACTTATTTTTTTTTAAGAAAAGTTGATTTTTCGTTATAATATGATTACTTATCATTCCAAAATATGTTTTCACTAATTAGTAATATAGCCACACGCTAACCACCTGTGGCTGGACATTCACCTTTAAAAAACACTATACAAATTCAAGTACTTATGCACTTAATTGATTGTAAACAATGACGGTTGAAATCCGTGCGTGGGAATTTTTCTGGTAACCAAGAGCGACGTCAACGTTCATGACAAACCTGTTTATATGACATTTATTTATTGATTTTTTCCAACTTGATTGAAAATTATGTTTTATGATATTTTAATACATGTAGATGAAGTAGTTGTTTTCTCAACGAGGAGTACAATAGTTGTACATTACTAGACACGAGTACTTGTAACTTTCAGGTTTCTCTTTATACCACAGACATTATATAGTCATAAAATGATAAATATGTGTTTATAGAAATTGTAATTATAGCATGGTAAACAGACTAGAGAAATCTGAAAGTTTCACGCACAGGTCTGTGGCAATAGGGGTTTGGGCTACTTTATAAATATGAGGTCGTTATGCAATGCACATCGGTAGATTACGTCTACTGTAATTATTTGGACTAGGGAAGGGCCACAATTCCAACACATCAGCCCCGTTATGTCCTGAATAAAATACATGTATAATTTCTTGAGTGTCAATTGCATCTTACAAATATCAAAAACATTCACGGCAGTCAATTCATTGTGTAAACCTACTGGTCTTCATGGCAATAATGAACGTATTTAGTTTAATGGAGATTATATAACGAAGGGAACTAATTCAGCTTATTCAGTTTACTAGTCAAAATGATTCGGATGTTTTCGCTTTTTTTCCGAAAAGTAATTTATTCAACATACGGAAAATAAACGCGCGCCACCTGTTGTCATAATTTAGTAACTTGCATTCTGCTTACTGCCTGTTGCTAACTGCCGTTGTTAATGACGCTTAGTGGCAACACCGATTATGACTGGTTTCAGGAATAATTAACTAAAAAACATTGGATAGTCACCAAGCATGTTGAAACAATCATCACGTATAACCGATAGAGAACAAGCATGTTGGAACTGTCATGAAGCATGTTAGAATAAACATCACGCATAATGTAAATATTCATCATGAATGATGTAATGTTGCAGCAATCATCAAGTATAAACGAATAGACAACAAGCATGTTGGAATTGTCATAAAGCAAATTAGAATAAGCATCAGTCATAATGTAAATATTCACCACGAATGATGTAATTTTTACCTAAATATCCTTCCATAGACATGTGTTGTTACTAAAATAAACATTGAGATTTGAGCATTGGGAGTGACCTAATCATACTGTGCTTTAGCAGTATTACGGAATACCGTTAGTGCCATCGTGGTTACACATTAAAATCCAGAGGGCGAGAACGCGAGAACGCGAGAACGCGATAGTACGATAGTACGATGGCGACAATGTGACAATACGATGATGACAGGGTGACAATACGATGGCGACAATGCGATAGTACGATGGCGACAATGCGAGAACGCGATAATACGATGACGGCAATCAGACAGTGCGATGACGACAGTGCGACAATACGATGGCGACAGTGAGATAGTACGATGGCGACAATACTACAGTTCGATAGTGCGATAATACGATGACGACAGTGCGAAAATACGATGACGACAGTGCGACAATACGATGGCGATAGCCGACAGTGCGATAGTACGATGGTGCCAATGCGATAACGCGATAGTATGATGGCGGCAATTCGAAAATGCGATGGCGACAGTGCGACAATACGATGGCGACAATGCGATAGAACGATGGCGACAATGCGATGATACCACGGCGACAGTACGATATGACTATTTCATTGTCGCTCCGTATTATCGCATTGTCGCCATCGTATTGTCGCACTGTCGTCATCGTACTTTCGCGTTCTCGCATTCTCGCCCTCTGGATTTTAATGAGTAACCACGGTGGCCCTAACGGTATTTTGTACAGTAAAGTGCGTAAAATCTGGTTTGGAATAACACTTTAAATGCCGAAAACAGATGTTGAAAACCCGACTTTGTTTTATAAGTAGTAGTCTAAATATACAATGAGTTTTCCGAGCATTAAATAAACATATTAAAATAAAATTTATGTTCGTATCGGTTGAAGTTCTTGTTAATAGTAGAAGCAAAGAACATAATAAAACGCTGATTGGGCTTACTAATTTGAGGAAAAGAAAAAACACATCGCGCTATTATATATAACATATAACGCGCATCCGCAAAGTTCGAGCGCTCGTCTCGGTGCCGTCGTTTCCGGTGAAAGTTTCGCACAGGAGCTACCGAGTTTGGATATGAGACCACGAATCATATCTTGACTTTATATATCAGTCAGCGTAGAACCTGACCAGACTGCGCGGTTGGACAAGCTAGGATGGACCAACTTTGGCCGCATATGACATAAGACCCATTTTCGCATGACGCGGGTCATCTGACCTTTATAATGTGTATATAGCTTTGAATGGAATTTGCACATAGTTTTTGGCATGGACTTATTGTTATGTTAATGTGTTGCACGCTTTCAAAAGCAGAGGGCATATATAAGATCAATTATACTACGGAGTTAATTTTCTGTTGCAAAATGAAATGCAATAAAGATTGTTACTCAGCGGTGTGTACAGTATGACAGCGTTGTCTGTCTGCGATGCATCTATACTGGTTCTAAGCTGGCATACTCACCAATTGGACTCAACCATCTGCTCGAACAAGAAATGATAAATTCTACTAGCATAAACCTTTAATTGTATCTCATATTAAAAATATTCATCTTATTTATATTATTCAATTTATTATTCATAATTATAATTATTATTTCCTTTATTGTTGTTTTTCGCATTAAGAAACTTATTCGGCTTACGAAACTGAAAAATCCCATTTGAAAAAAATCCCATGGGTAAAAAATCACATGGGTAAAAAATCCCATGGGATTTTTTTGTTTTTTTTTAAACACGACTAAACGCATTAAAATATCGTAGTTGTTCATCATTTCATAAAATATGATGTTTCTGAAAGTTTCATGAATAAATCTCTCAAAATAAGAAAAAAATACCATGGGATTTTTTCTCCCATTTTAAAATGGGATTATTTTATTACTATATATATTTATATATATATATATATATATAATTGGCATAAAACCAATATACAGTCCTTAAATAACGTTAAAATAATTGCAAACGCAAATAAAACACGTTTTTTTTAAAGGTTCAAAATCCCATGGGATTTTAATCCCATTTGCAAATTATGGGAGAAAAAAATCCCATGGGAGAAAAAATCCCATTAACGTAACGTATGCGACAACGCGTTTTTTGAGTGAAAATAACCAATTATTAATCAACGATAATACTTTTATCGCATACTATGTCTCAAAGTAGCAAATCTTTAAGAAAAAGGGTACTTAAGTTTGCGAAATTTCGGTTTCGCAAAGTTTTTCCGGTGGCCGTTATTTCCCTAACTTTTACAACAGAAGACCAAGTATGTTAAATTTTTTGCAATTATTGAATGAAACTAAAAAAATGGTATCAATTCGTCTAGCTATTTTTTGCAACAAAGCTTTTAAACTCAGGGCTGACGATATATAAATATGTTATTTTATTTTTTGATGTGAAAGTATCTTTTCAAAAGTATATATATTCAATTCTTTAAATGTGAATTGTTCAAGTAATACATTTAAACACTCTTTGCAAATTAAGAGTCATCTCATATTTAAACAAACTAATCAGAATGTTTCCCATATAATGAATAGCCATATATTTCATATCAGAAATTGTTCAATAAATCCTATTTCACATTCCGGATCTACCGACAATGATTGTACTTTATAAGATTTCTCTTGTGTACCTATTGATGTTGTTCAAAACAATCTAGACGGTTTATGCAAAGAAAAATATTGGATACATAAATTAAAAACTATGATGCCAAGCGGTCTCAATAATAAACTGCCTATGACATATAGAACATAAACATAATTAACTTTTACATTTGATATTTGTCTATTACTAGGTTTTTTTATAGCGAGCTCGCTGAGCTGCCGTAGGCGGCTCGAGTAGCTCGCATTACGTTAACACTTGTATTGGACTGTAGATCTACACAGGTTGTTGTTTTGAAAAGTTTGGTATCCGCGCGCGCATAAATGTTCGAAGTAAATAACCAGCGACTCCTGATTGATCATAATGCTAAAATAGATAAAAATGATCAAATTTACGGATTTTAAATATTCTAAAATTCTTCTTTGTATTTATTGTTACTAAAGCGCTATATTTCGAATAAAGCATCAGCATTCTTCTTGTAAAACATTTGTCATCATTCCGGGACCTCCCCGTTTGATGACGTCATCACCACATTTATCTAAGTAACAAATGACGTCACCGCTGTGTGTGTACATAGCAAGTGTCAACAACGACGGCTACTAGCATGTTTTATTTAAAATGATGACAAAACAAGTAAGTGCTATTATTTATTGGACGATTGCCATTGAGGAACAAACACACGATTGGTGTGGCATGGACTCAGGTACCAAATTTTTCAAAGCAACAACGTGCACAGTCAAATACTTGATTTCATAATCATTGCTTATAGTGTATTTATTTTCCTTTCATTGTCTAAGTCGTGCATTACATTTAAATTTAAAGGTTGTAAATCACATTTGAGTATTATTTCAACATGACCAAACTTTATTATCTCATCATAGATATATATCAGTGGTTATATTCTAGATATCTATTCTCTTCTATTGAAAAAAATACCAGAATTTAGCTGAATTTTTATGCCTCACAAAATGGCAGGATTCAAACAAATATTGCTACCTTTGACTTGACAATATCTCATAGTGAGCGAGATAGTTTCCTTATTGATATCCGAGCTAACCTTTCTGGTAAAGAACATTCTAAATTATTTATTTGATAATTACCACAAATAGTGCAATAGTTATAGATACTATAAAATGTGATTTATTTAAGCAATCAAAAGGTGTGATCAAATGTGATTAATCATATTTAAAAAATAAATTCAATTAAAATGAAAATAACTTTGAGGTGGGTGACGTGACAGGCGCTACCTTTAGTACCTTTAGTACGGTGGCTGACTTGACAGTCTCTACCTTGAGTACGGTGGGTGACGTGATAGTCGCTACCTTGAGTACGGTGTGTGATGTGACAGTCGCTAACCAAAAAGACTTTTAAACAGTAGTTCGGAATATAAAAATTAATTAAATCCTAGTATTTTGGTACTTAAAAAGATATACTTACAAGTGTAAAATTATTAAAGTGTTTATCAATGGTATTAAATAACATGTTTTGGTGGGTGACATAATTATTGCTGACCTACATTGCATTTATTCCTCAATTACGGTAATTTGAAATTACTTTGACTTTAAATGCTCAAAAAGGAAAATTATACAAATATGCTGCCTGGCCCTTGTGAAATCTTAGTACAGTATACAACATGGAAAAATCATTGTTGATGCCAGTGACGATGATGTGCACCTGAAAATTTTAATTGAGAAGGTAGCAACAGTTAGATGTTCTAAATTTGTACATTGTATGTTCTAGTTGATTGTTTAGTGTTTTAAGAAGGTAATGCCAAGGACATACATACTAGATTAATATATGTCCTTGGTATATACCAATCTTTGTTTGCTGCACAATTTGTTGATAGTTTCATGTGTTGCGCAACTTTCACCTTCGATTTATGTTCTCTTCAGGTATACATACTTATCAAAGTATAGGTCACTTTATGGTTTTGATAATTACTTATAAAAATATTAGAGTTATTTAGTTACAAAGACTGTTATGCTCTTATCCGCAGTTGGTATTCGAACCATATATATTTTACCAGATTTTTGCAAAATAAGGTGATTTTATCTCAACTATTCACAGTCGGCAAATAAGCACCATTTTTACAAACATAAGCATTTGTGGGCTTGTCAAACATTATCTCATGCAAGCTTTTGAACTGACATCATACTGTTCTAAATCATAACAAAATATCAATTAAATGTTATTCTTTGTAAAAATTTCCTAAGCAAGGTAATCATGCTATAATACAGCATTGCAGTGTACATATATATTTTTCCAAAGGTCAGATAGCTTAATTGGTAGACCAACCCAGGCCAATATCATATGATCATTATCATCAGATGGCTCATGGGTGGATTCGGGTTCGAATCCCGATCTGACCTTCTTAGGTAAACCTGTGGTTACAAGGCTGGCAACTGATAGTGTGACAATCGCTTTTGGGCGGGGTTTTGGGCTAAAAGTTCTGTTCACCAGGTCACATGAAACCCTTAAATATGGTCCGTTTGTTGTTTAATTTCTGATTAACATAATAATTAAAAGTTCATTTCCTTATTTTTTTTATACCAGTGACTATATTATTACCAGTCTTTAAAAACTCCACGTACGTTCTTCTGTTAGAAAGTGCCCATAAAATATTTATTTAAATATCATCTTTATTAAAGTTTTTTGTTAGTTTCTTCTAATTAACATTAATCGAGGTCGCTTTGAGGCTTTGCCTTATTTCATATTAAATTTTATTATTACTAATAGGCTGTTTTATCATCAGTGATCCATCTTTGTATTATGTATTATGTAATAATATGTACTATATATGTACGCCGATCGTGTTTCCTTCTTTGTTAATGACCTTGACCTTTTTTTGCAGAGTGAACCTAATTCGGGATTGTTATTTGACGATATTGTGTTAACGCTTTTACTTTTTGCAGACAATATGGCAATGTTTGTGAAATCGCCAGATGAATTGCAAACCAATATCAATTTAGTGCACTCATATTGTAATACATGGGGACTTACGGTCAACACAGATTAAACTAAAATTACGGTTTTCAGAATAAGGGGCAGACTGTTAACAAAAGAAAAATGGAATTTTGATGGCACATCATTAATGGCTGTAGACGATTTTAATTATCTTAGCATTGTTTTTAATTACACCGATAATTTTAAGCTGAACCAAGAATATTTAGCAGGTTAAGCCATTAAGGCATTAAACGTACTATTGCAACCTTGTAAAAAGTGCGAACTAAAGCCAGAGGTATTGTGTCAACTCTTTGATTCATTTGTTGGTTCTATACTTAACTATTCAGCAGAGGTATGGGGATTCACGCAATCAAACGAGCTAGAGAGTATACACCTGAAATTTTGCAAACGTATTTTAAAACTTAAAACTAATACATTTAATGCGGGCGTATATGGGGAGTTAGGTTGATACCCTCTGTTCATTACAAGATTTATAAAAATGGTTAAATACTGGAGTAAAAGTATACATACAGATTATATTATTATTAAAAGGTTTATGAGCAGGTCAAAGCAGATTGTAACGATGGCTTAAAAAATTGGGTATATAATGCAAAGTTATTGCTAAGCAATCAGGGTTTCTCTTATATTCTTTACGACGCTTAAACCATGTTCTTACTAATTATGTACTTTTAAAAAACACTTTCCATTACGAATCATACCTCGAGAATTACTACCAACGAATGTTTTTCTGTAGGCTAAGACTATCGGTTCACCCACTCAGAATACAAACTGGTAGATATGGTAGAAATAGAATTGCTAGGGATCAGCGTTATTGTTTATTTTGTAATTCACATGATATTGAAGATGAATATCATTTTTATGCGTATATGTCCATTTTTAAAGGAGATACGCAAAAAATATGTACCAAAGTATTATTACAAACTCTCATCGATGTTAAATTTTTTGAAAATGTTGGGCATTGATAACAAAACCAAATTAAGTCAATGTCTCTTTTTATTAAATACGCATTCAATAAACGAAAATCATTGTAAAATGTAAGTTAATCCTCGTAAAAAGTACCGGTGAATACCGACGAACAAGTTTTTGCGATTCAATGCCGTTAAATTTCGGAACAGAAACGGATACTCAAGTGCACTCATGACCATAACATATAAAATTAATGTTATATTCGCAGTATGTTTTAGATACGCTTTGGTGTTTTATATTAAACGAGCGTAAATCACCAATAAGAAGATTGATATCGTTAACACTCTTTGATTATTTAGATGCCATTTTAAAATTATCAACCGTGACACTCCTCAAATGTTCCATGAGCACATGTATGAGCATTCCGGAATGTTCACTATATCAGTTGTTGATTTTACCATTGATTTATAAAATATAATTGATATTTATACAAATTGATCAGTTGTTCGACTTTTCAGTGTTGTGCATTGTACGTCATGCGTCGTGAACGTTTGGCTTGTTCACACTCTAGGGGCCACAGTGTTTGCTTTTTGTATTTACTTTGATGGCACTTGGTGTCAGCAGAATGTTTATCTTGACAATATCTAGGACCTGTTTGAATTAAGATCATGTCTGTAAACAAAAACAAAACTAAATTACCAAGTATAATCTTAGTTAAACCGCGTTAACACTTTACAATCCGCAAATGCCATAATACTCAAAACCGAGCCGATGAGATTATATCGAACAAGCAAACATGTATTACAATAATTGCAGTTATTTTCGTGTTTATGTGTTTATTTCCAAGCACTAGAAATTACGAAATTGTATATTCGATAGTCCTCGCTCAGCCAACCAGCACCGACGCAATGGTATGTGCTGAAATGTAAAGATTATAAACTGTTAAATATGAAACATATGGAGCACGTATTTTGTTTAAACTTGTTAACTGTAGTTCTCTTATAGTTCCTTACCACTAATAGTAATTCATAATCTGCATGACATAACAATGTCACTGTTTAAAATAACCTTTCAAAATAAAATAATAAATAACAATCGACAAAATGATTATAATAATTCGGTTACGCATATAAATCTACAACACAATATATTATTTATGTATTTCATAACGATTTGCAAGGGATCCGGTAATATCACATATTTAAATGTATGATTGCGCGTTTCTATTATTACCATATTCGCACAAGGGATGGTGGTGATCGCCAAGTGTGCTAAACAAACTATTACGTTCACATCTGAAATCGTCCCAGGTTCCATTGCTGTTAGGCAACAGCGCCACACAGTCCTCGGTATTTCCGTGTGTCACGTGTCCTGGCAACCAGTTCGTGTAGGAGGCCGACACACCTGCAGGTATATTATGGTATAGCCCCCTTTTGTTTACATATAATTGACATATTAACAAAATATATTAAATGGTCTTTCAATATTTATAAAAGTTACCCTGGTTAAAAAAAGTTGATTAAAGAAAAAGAACATTTGCAATTTTATTTTCATTCTTTTGAATTGAATATCAATATGTTTCATTAATAAAATGCGAGTGCTATCAATGTGATTAACATTACAATTAACCGACTATAAGCTTATTTGCTGTTAAAGTTTTTTATACTGAATCCTGATTATTTTACGAACTTTCATTTAACTGTTAAATGCTCTTGACTAATTATCCGATATGTCTATGAAAAACATAGAATGTATTACGATTTATCGGTATAAAACGTGAATATGCGGGTATAAAACCATAATAAGAACTGCACTGCGTTTGCTTACCGTCCGTCCACACAAACCGTCCCTCAACAGATGTGTCACTGAGTCCAATCCATGCTGGTGTTATTTGATTGTGTCTCCTCATGAAACCCTCTATGAATTGCTGCTCTGGGTCGTCGTTGATGTGCACAAGATGACCTCCACTCTGTTTACAGGTCTGCTCAGCTTTACTCCAAACCTCGAGGTTGCGGTACAAAGCGTAACAACTTTTACCAAATTGTGCAACAATTGCGGTAGTTCTGTGAGGACATGACTGTGTGTTACCTATTAGTGACATGATACATGTGAATATTAAACTAAAGAAAACCGTACAGATATGAAAACATGTTAAATGCGATCATATTTCAAATTTCAGTAAATGATTCATACCGCCCGCTTTATACGATACATACCATCCGTGTTTATCAAAGCATCTGGATTTATAGTTGTTGCTGCACCATCGACAGAATCTGCAATACATAGGTGAATGGGTATGGACATGCGACATTTATTGAATCCTAATGTCAAATATAGCAAAAACGCATATATTGGCTAGGATGTGATTTTACTTAACGTAGCAATAACAACTCATGTGTAAGTAAACTAATGCAGTATATTGTATAATGTGGTATTAATTTTTATCTGCCGGTACAATTTTTTTATACAATTTATTTACACGTTTTTGGAAACAGAAGATCCGTTTTGCCAAGAAGATATTATCACCTTCTTTTATATCGTCCGTAATAATAAAATCATACATCTGTCAAACTAGCTTTCAAAGAACCCATACATAAAATAAATAAAAGGTTATCATCAATCTTTATTGTTTTCATAAAAAAACATTTTGTAGTTTAGGCAAAATATATTTTAAAACAACCATTTAATAAACAACATAAGCATGATAAGGCCTTGGAAATAGTGCTTAAATGTTTTATCAGAATACAGCGGACTTTCATGGACATAATACTTGGCTGTTTTTGTACTTAATTGTCTGATTACCGAATTCACAAACGTATCCGAGATTTATGGCTTGGGATCCACTACAAAGCACATCCTCCCATTGTCCACCATGGGCTATCCAAATGGCTACACAATCTTCATCGCTTTGATGTGTTGACGCAATCCGACCAGGGTACCAGTGCGTATAGTTTACAGGATCTCCTAATGTCGCGAACAAATATATAGTACCAAAGGAAATAAAGACACATTTGAGTCAACTTAAGTATTAATTATTTTAAAATAAGAGTGCTGAAATATAAAATATATTAATATGTGTGTTTTTGGATTAATGAAATAATACTTATTTGAGTACAAATCCATGTTAATGTAAATAATATGAGATTTATGGCGTATTGATTGGGTTAAATTAAAAGTAAGTCCTACCTGAAGACCAAACAAAGTGTTCTTCTCTAATCTTATCGTTAAGCCCAATCCAAACATTTTCATCATGATATTGTCTGACGACCTGGTAGATTGTATTCTGTTGTTCGTCGTTCGCAATGTGGACTAAATGTCCGCCACGACTTTTGCAGTCACTTTCAGCGCTGGACCAAGACTTATTAACCGTTACAAGCTCGTAGCATGTCTGACGAATGTTGAACAATTTTCCATGGTGCGAAGCAGCATGCGAGAAAACAGCGGATGCGCAGCCGTAGTGAACTAGTTTTAAAAGTGTGTGATTAATTTAAAATAAATCATATCTTGTATCAATTTATTGTGCTTAGTTGTAAGTATTCTCAAAGTAAACTGTGATATTATATAGTAAGTACATTTTATTACGAAACAGACTTTTAGAGTTTGTAAACACTGTTTACTTCCTTGGGGTACGATGTCTGAACGTTTTGTCAAAAATGACCTACCACCGGTTGAAAAACTTTCATTTGGTGCCTTAATAACATTTAAAACGGCATAGGTACCACTATGAGTGGAAGCTGCTGTTGTAGACATTGATTGCGCAGATTTGGTTACAGCAGTTGCAGTTGTAGACATTGTTGGTGCAGATAGGGTAACCGCCGTTGCAGTTGTATACATTGTTGGTGCAGATGTGGTAATCGCAGTTGCAGTTGTAGACATTGTTGGGGCAGATGTGGTAACCGTAGTTACAGTTGTAGACATTGATGGTGAAGATGCGGTAGCCGCATCGGTCATTGTTGGTGGTGTACCTAAAATGGGAAATTTGTACATTTCCTCGCAGATCACCATACCATTATACCACCATGCCAGCATAATTCGATGCAAATTTATTAAAGCTTCTAATACAATATTGTATTCATAACTTAAAGGCGTGTATACACTCATATCAACAGTTCAATCTAAACATGATATTAAAAAACGTCATAATCTTGGCGTCATCTCATTTGAGCGAACAGAAAACAAAGATATAGAAACAAACTGACTATTATATATTTACTATATGCTTTACCCAAACCAAACAACGATGCAACACATTAGCGGCGTGTTCGTACAAGCAAACATAGGTTTAAAATTATGTTTGTTCACTTCTTTATATTATATTATATTGTGTTCATACAAACAAAAAGATGATCATATAATTACCCTTGTGTTCAACAAAACGTCAATAGTTTCACAACGCTGCATTCGTACAAACAAAACGACGATTTATATTATTACCACTGTGTCCTAACTGATTCCCAATACAACGTCGCAATTCTGTGAAGGAGCCTTTATGCACAAAACGTACCATTAATACACAATAGTTTTCCAATACATATTCGGCTTTGCAAATCATTTTAGATCAGATTTGGGTTTTTCCAAAAATTGGTCATAATGTTTTTGTCAACTACGGAAAGATAAAATCGTAAAAAAATGCGATATTTTATAATAATTTGTGGAAAAAGCGAAACAAATATAGGATAAATAGAATATTATGTGAGTTTTGGATAAAGATCACGTTTATCATGCTCGGCACGAACCAAAGTCGCGCTACCATGGTTCTAAGCCTCGCATGATAAACTTGTTCTTTATCCAAAACTCACATAATATTCTCTATATATAAATAACTAATGTATTCGTATGGCATATTTTCAGTCCGCCGCTCGTTTTTTTAGGGATATTAAACGTATGATTAATAAATCTGGCCAAGCATTATTTGTAATTTAAGTAATTTATGTTATTAAATTTAATTCTAATACGTACTTGATCGTGGAATATGATGGCATACCAAGCTTTGGTTCTTTTGTCCAAAACGTAGTTTGCCTGAATAGCGCAGCTATTATTCTCTAGATGACCAACTATAGTTGTGTTTGCTGACATCTTCAAACAAAACATACAAATACAGTTGCATTTTATTCAATACGTACAATAAAGTAACCCGATGCTGAGATTGGTAAACTATATAATAAGCCCATTCGTTGAATTGATAATCCCGCCGAATAAATTGTGTTTTAAATCTTGTATGGTATGTGTGATATAGCACAGAAAACCAAACAAAAAATGCATCTATGATACAAAAAGCGCAATATAAGTTTGATTTTCGTTTTAAAATGACCGACGAGCTAATGGATAAACATCGTGTATATATGTTTATATATATATATATATATATATATATATATATATATATATATATATATATATATATATATATACCTATGAAGTTCCATGTTGAAATATTGTATTGTTTCTAAGTTATAGCCCTGAAAAGTTACATCATACAAAATTTACAAAGGGCAATAGCTCTTATTTAAGAAAGTGTAAGATTATGGTTCTTGTACATGGTATTTTTCTCATTGATATATATACACCTATGAAGTTTTATGTTGAAATCTTATATGTTTTCTGAGATATAGCTCGGAAATATTTGTGACAGACGAAAGGACGGACTGACAACACCAAAACGCTATCTTTCCGCCTTCGGCGGGGGATAATAGCTGTACAAGTATTGCGAAAAAAACATGGCCATGGTACATGCCATATTGACAATAATTCTTAATTACAATTACACACTTATAATATTACAGCTGACATATAACTTACACAAAATATGTTCAAATCTCCGTATTTAGCCTTCAATCTTAATTTATAATATTACGAGAACATATATGAAGTTATGGATATATTGTTTCTATAAATAATTAATATGAGCAGGTATTTTCAACGACGCATAAACTGCTTACCGAATCACAAATGTCATTTCTTTGTCCATTGCTACAGATACAAATATAGTCGCCTGAAACAACTAAAACGTATCGGCTGGCGACTACAATCGAGATGAAACACAAAACCCACATCTGAAAATGTTAGAATAAGGCAAAATATAAAGGATTTGTTCATTTTTTACATTCTTTAGTTCCGTCGGCAAAATAATTCATTTGAAATATTTAAACAGGATGTTTTAATAATAAGTCTATTTTGTACATACCCTAAAATCCAATTATCATATTAATGGCTGTTGAAATAAGACAACAATATTCACCATGTCCACATGTTCAAACACAAGATAAAAGCCTTATCAAATCACGTTTGTTTGCTCCACAATTTCTCTTATCGTGTGGCGATGACCAGTTAGCGCTAACCCAATTTATTCAAATGACATTGGAAAATGATTCTTTAATTAGCATCGCTGCATCATGACAGTTGTTTCTCTATTACAGAAAAATTGTACATAAGCACTGAAAAGATTTCATTATATGAGAGATGTTAAAAGTTTGAACCCACCGTGTACGTTGACCTCTGTATTAATGATTAGCCACTTTGCAGTGATTGTTAATAAGCGAATATGGAAAAAATAACCGTTGCACGAAGAAACTAATTTATTGTATACTCTTCAGTGAAATAGAGAATTTGTTTTAGGAACCGTCTGTGTTTATCGACATCGACAATATTCTTCAACTGCGTTTTACTTGATCAACTAAATGAAATTTATGTAATTTCTGATAAATGTACCTGTGATCTAGATCACAATTTCAAATATTTATTTTATAGACAATCATTTGCTAATAAAGGTATTTATTTTATAGATCTAGGTTATCTTTATGAAGTAAGTAGATAGTGTTTCAACACAAATTTGTATCTCGTTTTGAGTCGTTTCTTATCATTTAAATGCCTCATAATATCTGACACATTGTATTATTTAGACTACTTGCAATGTTATGATTTACTGAATGCTCTGTTTTCTTGTTACAAACGTGTATTGTGACTTATATTTCGAATAAAAAAGCTTTCTGATATTACAAGTAGAACAACAGTCGTTGCCGCTAGGACAACATAACGTTGACTGATAAGAAAGTTACTGAATCTCCTAGACCAAAGGTTAAACAAAAATATGATTTCGAAGTAATGTCATCTTATTCGACTCATCCACTAATCGAACCCACCAAATAATCAAGCAAAATCTTCTATATAAAACTTAAACCGAAGCCAATATTATATAGGTACATTTCTTTTAAATTGTTGTTTTCTTACATAATATAGCGTCCACCTATCAGAGCGACCTTTCAATTGTGTCTGTGGAAACATTCTAGATAGGAAAATACAGAAATTAAATAGAGAATCTTATCGTATTCTCAGCAGTTTGTTCTCCATCTAGCCCCTTCTAAATAAGAGGTATACCTGTCTACTGCTGGCATTGATAACAACTCTGCAAATTAAGGGTAATCTTTAAACATTTGTTCACATGAAAAAAGAGTTGTTTTTTTCAAGCACCATTTACACTCAATATCAACGAATGTTTCGTAAAATATTTCGTTTAATAAAGTTTACCCATACACAATCAGTGTTCCTTATAGCAATAGCCACAATTTCAACACGTGTTGTGGTTTGGTAACATAGATTTAAAACGATAAAAAATGTGTTTTGTTATTTTGTGTGGTACAACATATTCTATTTTAATTTCCAGCAACGATATTTATTCATAGTACACACGAACATAAGCATGGTACATGAACATGTGCTGAATATATTGTACCACTATTAAATATTTATAAACGCTAAATACTCGAACGTATTATATAAGTCACGTAGGTTGACTGACACAACAAAGTAAAGGTCAGTACCAGAAAGCGTTTCAGAAAAGTCCGGAAAAGTGAATTTTAAAGAAAAGTCCAAGCAAAGTCCAAGGCCCGTACCTTTTCCGAAAAAAAGTGTACCGTAACGAAATGCTTACTTGATCTGTAAACCATGCAGGTAGACTGAACCGTCAAAACATCCTGTCAATATCTGTAAGGGGTTAGTAACAAAGTCCGAAAAATTGTTGTTCTATTGTATATTTCTATGTCCAAGGCCCGTAACTTCGCCAAAAATCAATAGACCGGAACGAAACACGAACTTGACCTTTAAGTCATGCATAACTATTTTTTTAATAAATGTGTATTTACATGTTTAAATTGCAACTTAACGATCGCTTGAAAAAATAAAAAATATGTTTAAATATGTAATAAACCATTTCTCCGCTATAATGTAAACTGCTCACAGTCATTCAACAATGGAATGGTTCACGTCAGACTTATCCTACATGTAAACGAAAATGTATTTGCAGTATGTGTCGACGTCTTCAGTGTATATTTTTTATCTCATGTCATACGTTGTTTTGTTTTTGTTTTTAATCTGTGACAATGCATTTTGAAAACTTACACCGCAATAGATCGTTTTTGCTGGTAAACAAACTTGATAGAGGTATGCTGATTTGTTTTTTCAGAAAAAAGTATTATTGTTTACCAGTGTCCAGACGGTGTCCAAAATGTGTCCAGAAGGTGTCAAGAAGGTGTACGCGATACCGCCTTAGTCGGCCGATGTCCATATTTAAATCAAACGAATATTTAAATCAACGAATCCCAAACGAATTACATTGTTCCACATAAAACTATAAAGAGCATTTTGTATCTTGTAAAATCTATATTACCAGACCACATCTAGGGTTGAAAGTTTGGCTATTGCTATAAGGAACACTGATTTTGTATGGGTTAAGTAAATAGTAAATTAAAAAATTATAAAACACGAAGGACCAAGAGCAACCGTTGATAAACGTGGTTCGGTTTAATTCTATAAAAATGATTATATTTACTGGCGGTACGTTTGTTAATTACCATTTGTTAAATTAACTATTCAGATGTTGCATTTATGCCGCAGCATTTTTGTATGGAATATTAATATGAAAACCTATAAAAGTAATTTGATTAAACGCTGTATAGAATTAACATACAGACATAGTTTATATAGTATAAAAAGGGGAACGTAAGAACCTTTTCATATGAGACTAGGAAAATAACAAGCCAGTATTTAATATCCCTAAATCGAACAAATATTAATTTCTTTTTTTCTCAATGTGTGTAACGCCGCACCTGCACATTGCTGCATCTAAATGAGCAAACGCATGGTTTTGTGCCTTTGTCTGAAATGATACCCTTATTTAAGTATGTAAAATACTAGACAGTTTGTAGAGCGTTGTTCCTTCATTATCCGAAAGCATATATAAGAACACTCGTTCACATATCCTTACTTTGAGATTTCATAAGGTATGACGAGTTCATTTTTGCATTGTGACGAAATTGCAGTCAAGGTTTCATGTTTGTGTGTTTTTAGATATTTTTTAATTTTAAAACGGTAGAATTATTCTAAAACATGCAAAAGAACTAAAATAATATCCATTTAATGTTGGAGTTTTTTATTTAAGTAATAAGTCCACTCTATTAATTAACTTCAATTTAAAGCAGCAGAAAATATCATCAACAAAGAATATATAGTTGTATTTTGTATTTCACGTTATAATTATAATCGATTTTATAGAAATGTTTTGTATACCGAGTAAAAAAACAGCTGTATCGGATAAACTTAACGTTCATTTCATAGCAGATGGTAAAAAGTGACGAAACGAACATCTGTCGCGACAACCGATTTAATGTGAAATACCCTAAACAGTGTACCCCATTATCGTGTTGTGTACGACATAAGTGGAATATTCATGTCTATTTATGTATCTTTTAGATCTCAACTACCAAAAGGTACAATACTGCGATCAAATATCAACGATCAATTAAGTAGGCAAGTCACCAGGAACATACTTTACGGATTTATATTTCAAAATGTACTCCAACTATTTATTAATGATCGTTGCATACGTAAACAATACTTCTCAAACACCAAGATTGTTCCCTGTTGCGCGGTTTTCACGTGACGTCTAGAAAACATGTTAGCTTATTGGACAAGGCATGATAAAAAAGCTATGACAATCAAATATGCTATGGTAGTGTGTGGTTTGGCGCCAGTTTGTTACCAATAGATCATTGATATATTCATATCAACACCTATATAATGTATATTGTTATCGTTGATGATGCCGAATTGTGCTATTCAACTGAATTAACATGTGGCCTCAAATACGCGATGAAAAACACTGCATATGTAAGTATTTGCTAATTTTTATTCTTCGACGCCATTTGCGTCGTTACAAATGAATACAGTTTATGATTCTTATGAAATAAAGTGAGTCTAATGAAACTTACATTTTTGCGTTCAACATCAGCAAGAAAAGAAATTCAGCCCTCTTATTTCTATACTGACATACAATTTTTGTGTTACAGATGACCGGTTTCCTCATTGTGTTTTTGTCATCATGTGGTCATGGATTTCTTCTGGACACAAACTCGGATCCTTGCACGTACGGGAGCAATACCATCACATGTGACAATCGTAAACTTACTTCAATTCCTGTATTCAACTTGACACGCTTTACAGATCTTCGAGCTAATTTGTACATTTACCTGGGTAACAACGGTCTTCCTGTATTGGAAGCGATGCATTTATTCAGTTTCGCTCCCTAGATTGTTCACAAAATGTACATCTTCAAGTAAACAAAATTTATCAAATTCACGAATACGCTTTCCGCGGAATCGAAGACCATATTGAATTATAAAATTTGATATTAAATATTCTTCACTCGCTACCAGAGGCAATAGGTTTAATTATAAATTTAAAATACTTATTTCTAGAAGGAAACCCCATTCTGTCATTGAATCTATCAGTCATGGATGAAAATGGACATTATTTAACGACATTTAGCGTCACAATCGACTTCATGCAGCAGTGGCCTACATAACGTCATTTATTAAATGAACTACAGTATATTTATATGTATGATATATCTTTTCAGTTTTTGGATTCAAGTGCATTTCGTGTTCTTGCAAATGTGAAGGGATTGTCATAAAACCTGCTATAATTTGAAACAAAATCCCAAATGAAGTGTGTTCTCTTTCCTCTCCTACAAATTTTGAGATATCTGACAATTACTTTTTAAACGAAAGCAAGGATCGGAGTTATTGTTCGTGTGTCGTATGAATAGATATAAACGAATCAGCACTAAAACTAAATTTAGATTCACATCGTACATTCATGATAAGCTTTCAAACAAAAGTACGGTTTACATTAAAATGCATTATTTTTCTCTTTCCTGGATATTGTTTTAGTATGATAATTTCCTCCTCCTCCCCATCATTTTCCTTCTCCTTCTCCTTCTCCTTCTCCTCCTCCTCCTCCAACTGCTACTGCTACTGCTGCTACTACTACAACTTCTACTACTACTACTACTACTACTACTACTACTACTACTACTACTACTACTACTACTACTACTACTACTACTACTACTACTACTACTACTACTACTACTACTACTACTACTACTACTACTACTACTTCAACTACTACTACTACTACTACTACTACTAATAATAATAATAATAATAATAAAAATAGTAGTAGTAGTAGTAGTAGTAGTAGTAGTAGTAGTAGTAGTAGTAGTATCATAATAATAATAATTATTATTATTATAATCATAAAATGTTAATGATAATAATAATAATTATAACTTCATACTTTTATCCGACTTTGAAAATTGTAAAAAATCCCATAGGAAAAATTCCCACGGGCCAAACAAAATCCCAATGGAAAAAAATCCCATGGGATTTTATTTTTTTATAACACGAATAAATAAATTAAAATCGCGTAAACTGTTCATCATTTGATGAAATATAATGTTTTTTAAAGTTTCATGAATACATTCATCCAAATATAAAAAAATATCCCATGGGTTTTTATTTGTTATTTTAAAAATGGGATTTTGTTTCTATCAAAGCAAATTGAGCGAAAAGGAGCATATATTATTTTACAGTGCTTAAAATCGATAATTAAGCATAAACAAACGTATTTTTTTGGAAAATGCCGTTTGATTTTTTCCCGTAAAAAAGCAGGGCAAAAATCCATGGGAAAAACGGAGAAATGCAAAAATCCCATTGGAAGACCAAATTTGCGAATAAATTTTATAGCGAAAAAAACGCATTTTAAGCAAAAAATAATTAATTAATAATAAAAAAAGACTTTTATCGCATGCTAAAGCATCTCAAAGAAGAAAATCTTCAAGAAAAAGGGTACTTGAGTTTGCGAGATTTCAGTTCCGCAAAGTTTTTCCGGTGGCCGTTAATCCGCTACATCTATGTATATTCATTAAACGATCGCAATAAGTAAACAAATTGCTGAAATATATTGGCGTTCGAATATCACGCAGCATATATTATCACATGATTTTTTTTAAACATGACCGTAATCAAAATCCTTAGATAAGTTGAAATCATCCAGCAACTCAAAGCTAAGTGTTGAATTATTGAAAATGCTCGGAGAATCAAATACTGATGGTGCTCAAGCCAAGTTGGTTAGGGCTTTCATTTTCACTTTCGAAAGTAGATTACATGTATGCCATGCCCTAAAATATTATTTCTTGTTTACAATTATCAAATTACAATTTAAACGGATTACCACAACGACATATATAACAAAAGTACACAAATAGTTACACTGACAACGACGATAAACTTGTTTTCGATGTTTGTTTGTTAATGCTTATTTTAACGCTCTCGAGTCCGTTTCATTGGACTTCAACGGTACTTGTGTTTATTGGGGTAATTTAAAACGCTCTCAAAATGGAGATCGAACCCCTGACCTCATAGTCGATATGCGAACACCGTATACACAACGCCACGCCGACATATGCATAATTTTATCCACCGTCGTATACACTATTACTTACAGATTGCAAACAAAATAATTATGCATCTATTATAGTACCAACGCTCTCGAACAAGAGCTCACAAGGATAGACACATGTTTTTACACTTCCGGTGAACATTGCTACTCGCGATTGCTATTGTTAATGCTCTGTGCTTGATGAAAGATGCTATGGGTATCTATCCAAGCTGCTGGGTAGGCAACCGGCCATAACAAAAGCAGAACATATGTTCACAAACCATAGACGACACTCAGATCTATATAATAAGGAGACAATTCAATGTACAATAATTACAAAAACTAACATCACACATAGGTCAACACATTGTTAAGTTGTTTTATCTTGTCTGTGCGTTTGTCCCTAAAATGTCCTCAGACATTCTATGGACACTGATAAAGAATGTAAATGGGCACAAAACCATTATGTCTTGCAAACCGTAAGAAATAAATTGGCTATTACTTTCTACTAAAGAAACACAGAACTAATGATACTTATCAAATACATTAAGACATACAAGTAAACTATTTACACAGAGATATTAATAAAACAACAGCAACATTACGAACATTAAGATAAGCATTCAAAAGAAGCTACATTATATACAATTAATTCCATTATATGCACGTCGTTTTGACAATTCATAAACATATATGTAGAAACGTTAAGTAAAGATATTATGTAAGAAACTTAATTGTCTGATTTGGACTGTAAACAACGATATGATAAACAATATAAAACGCTTAATAAATTTAATAAATACAATACCAAAAAAGCGATAATTATCCATATTATGTAACATGTTTGTGTTACTACGTAGTGATCCGCAGTGGATTTATAATTGCATGCAAGTACGTCATAGCAAAGTTGTATAGAAAAATACATTACTTAATTTACCTGTTGACACATATCGCTCAAGCAAATCATGCGCATTGTGTTTTAATGAACCATACACAAATAAAACAACGATATTCTGATTTTAGTTTGAAATCGCCTTGTTTACATTTTATAAATGTTAAATATATAGTTTCACTCGTGTTTACACTAATCATGAACACATGTCCACATGACCTCTCATGAAAAGAAAATATGCAATACAATTAACATAAAAAATATGCTCGAACAGCTCTGTTTTTTTAAGATTTCAATTGTAAAACGGATTGTTTCTTGACCACTAAGACAAAAATCGTATTACTATTTTAGTGAATAACGGCTTTATGTCGAGAACTCGGAACGAATATACTATCGGATCAATGCATGTGTTGATAACAAAGAACAATGGGACAACGGTTCCGGCTACTGTTAGTTCTACCGGTACATTAGCGTAACGATTCGTTCCTATGAAGTAGAATAAGAAGGGTATGTAGCAAACAAAATAATTGCCAATGTTTATACTTATTGTAATCATTGCTTTAGATTTTTTGCGTTTTCGTTTTTCAATAGATCTGCTACACATGTTAAACGCGACTACAACAACAATAAGGTAAATTGACGCAATGAGCACAACGGTCAGACAAGTGAAGGTTAACAGGTAAACGTGTACTTGGTCCATTTTCTCTCTCATTATGCCACTATTGTCTTTGAAAATATAGAAGAACGAACACGCCGAAACACTAAATGAAGCAAGGTAATAATTGCGATCATGGTATATTGTTTTGGAATGTTATAAAAGGGCCAAACAATTTGGATCATAACAACAATTGCGGAGAATGTCATTGACAGTGAACTTGCTGTTATAGGTAAGACGTATACGGGGCTTAAAATTTTAGACGTGAGAATGACTTCAAGATTGCCTGTTAATTTTAAATCACTGATACTAGTCATTTCACCAAATTTAAACGTGATATTGAACGATTGTTTATTAACAAATGAAAATGGACGACTAGAATCTGTGAAAGCGTTGGATATATCTATGTTTGATTTATCAGATAAAGGCCGTCTGAAATCTGTGCTATCGTTGGGTATGTCTGTGTTTGAGTTATCAGTAAGTGATGAACTTTTGTTTGAATCATGAAGCACATGGTCAAGTGGTACATCGGAGTCGTTAAAATGTCTATGTCCGAAATTAGACTATCAATACGTTCATTTATGTTTCGATTGTCTTGTCCAAACATGGACAGGGTTGTTGTCCGGGAAGCAGACATATCAATATCTGTATGGCTTTCTGAAATACTTTCTTGTCCGCCATTGTGTGGAAAGACGAATTCAGACGAATCCAGCAGGTATGTAATATTTGGATTTAAAATATTTTTCAAAGTGCTTAAGGGAAACGTAGATATGAAACTCAAATGTTGACCCCACACATTTAGATGTTCTGTATTAATAAAGTATACGTAAGCAAATATCATACACATCAGAAGATCTGGAATGACACACTAAGCGAGAGTCGTAGGAATACAATTTTGTTACTTTGACTTTCACTGTTTTGGCTTTGAATTTGTTTCACAATAGCCAAAATAACAAGAAAATAAAGAATTAGTCCAACTGGTACAACCCTGTATTGTAAGTCCTGTAAACGTTGACGCATTTTCAAATGCTTCTATAATAGGGGCTTTCTCTCTCAACCTTTCATGTATCAAAGCGTCAATTTCTTCATCGTTAAGAACTCTTTCCATTGTTGTCAGGTCTTCAAACGCGTATCTAAAAGCAACAAAGAAAACATGTACGTATTAAATGATCAGCACTATAGAAAATAAAAAAATGCATTTTTTATTGGGCATATCGACGGTATATACACTTATTAATTAGAACAATAAGTAGTCTGTCTAATGTCAATAAAGTATATCTATCTTTCAACAATGGTACACTGATGTCATGAAGAAAACAAACGCAGCACTAACACACATTTTTTTGGTGTATCGCGCCAGTTGTATTCGAACACACGTTTAAAAATAGTCTGCTTAAATTAAATTTGTTTTCGATAAATACTTTGTATCAACTTTTTTAAAACAATTTCACGACCAATTCTACAATTTCTAATTGTATGCACCCGCTACAAGAGACCCTAGTGACAAGTTTTTATAATAATGAAAATTTAGATTGTATCGAGTGTATCGACAGAAGAGACATACGTGTCGGACAATAATTAAATGCATAGTCCTTAAAATATTACATTTTTAGTATAATAACATCATAATTATCGATATTCCTGTTCAAAGAAAGTTGACATTCTATTAAACATAGGTGACGTTTATTCAGTGTGTAGGAAAAAATGGGTAATACATTTTATATAAGAAACCGTTTGCCAGAATTAGGGAAGGGGAGGCATGCTTATACGGGAGCTTATCGGTTTTAAGTTAGGTTAGCTAGAACTTTGTGTGTTTTTGTGCACGATTAGCTGATTTTTTACCCGGTTTATATTTATTTTAAATGCATACGCCCTTTCGGCTCTATGATGTTTGTGCTTCCCTCGTTTTTTTTGTTGCAAGGTCTTAGACGTTGGGATAAAAAAGTTATTCAAGAAAAACCGTACACAAATCTGTTATCTACTAAGTACGTGTCTTTCGAGAAATTTGATGTACAGATATCATTTTTCTCGTCAAATACACAGTAGTGACGCATTTGTACATTTAAATATAACTAAAATTACGACAATATCATTTTACCAACGCCGTTTCATCTCTGATAACTAATTTATTTCCAAAAAATAGTTTAACGCCTTTTAAAACTGACTTCCTTTTATGTATATGGTTGTACCTTACTTCCAAATGGCAATTAGCTCTTTAATATTTTAGAAAGTACTACACGAAAATAACTGTCGTGAATGAATTCCGCATTGGTGCGAATGTATTTTCTTTTTAAGGGATCAAGAGTTGCCATTTTTATTCGTTTAAATTAATTGTTAAATAATTAATATTTATTATTATTAATTAACTTTATAATATAAGACGAGAATGTGTTCAATGTGTTTGCCCCATACAAGTTTAGACTTGCCAATAAAGCTCGAAACTCGCCTTATGCGAGAAAAAGGCGGCCAATATGGAAAAACACGGCCAATACGGGAAAAGGTGGGCAAATACGAGAATCAGCTATGGAAACAAGGAAAAACTCGGCCTTATTTGAGAATCTTATATTTCGTCACTTTTGAACGCAATTTTGAAGTTGTATGCTTAGTTTTGGTGCAAAAGTTTAAATCTTTAAAAATATAATAATGCACGTATCCCCTAATATAATCAGCTCCCTTTTTCGACCGGAACAATAATGCAGTGTAACCACAACAGTAAGGTTCAATATTTGAGCGTACATAAATAACAACATCAAGCTACAATAAGCATCAAAAGCAAAACCAATTCGAAATCATGAAGGATATACACATTACAAATGCAATTCCTAATGGCAATAATAAGATTTCAATCCTTATTGTCCTTCTGAGTTGTATTAAAAATAACGGTAGTGGATCCAGTGTGGCTGGAATGTTATTCAGGTAAATTGTGCATAATTTAGCGACCTGTCAAATGGTGTTCCTGCATCATTTAATGTCTTGAAAGCATCTTTCGTCATAAACTACACGTACATTTAAATGATATTGCTCCTATGCTAAATGAATTATATTATAAAGTAAATTAATAAAATTGTCATTAATAAGTTCCATTCGGATTGGCTTTGTTATTAAGCTTCAGACAGCTGTATGGTCCTTCGGCCCGCCAAAACGGCTGTCTTCAGCTCAATAACAAAGCCAATATACACACATACATCTGAACTTAACGTTAACATTTGGTGTACGTAATATAATGCATTTGACGCTATTATTTACCCAGTGTAATTCTTTCCTGTTCATTCTAATACATATGTAAATACTAATGTGTGAATATGCCTTAAACGAAATACTATTTTACTAGTTACTAAACGCAATTCGATCTTTACTCTTTCCAGGCGTCAATATGACAGTTATAGACGTTGAGGATGCCAATATAAAATAATGGCATTACGTAGTGTGTATCGCACGAAAGGTACATGCAAGCACACCAATTGAACAACAAAATATTACGTCGAAGTGCCACGCAAAACACAAAAACACAAGACGTTAACGTGCAATACACGTGTAATATAAAACAGGAAAGCCGGCTCAATAGTATTATACGGTTGTTGTGACCAAATACTAACATTATTGCGAATCGGAATTCCTGAAGCAAGTTGGAATACCTGACGCTTGCTTAAAAGATGCATGTGGGTGCTTTTTTGTTGCAAGCTTAACTATTTGTTGTTTTTTAATACACTGATATTTGTCGCGTTCATCCATACCGATACATGTATGCAATTTTGGTGTTACACATTTTGAACGACCTTCCTTTAAACGAGGTGTGAGTTAGTTAATATATTATAATCGCAAAAAGTGAACTTTCTATTGGATAAAAAGATTAGCGCGAATGCATGAACAATATTATTTCAGTAGATGTGATCAATATATACAGTTATGGTCTTTTTTCTTAAACTCATTTGAATACATATAACATGTATTTTCGACTGTTTTATTGAGGAAATAAAGTATTTGTTCAGTTTATTTCGTTCGTTCCTGACAATGCCTTACAATCTAAAGCTATCTTAATATATCAAATAGGAAACGAATTCATTCCAACCCAAATTTATTTATGATGTAAGTGCTGAATACACTTGACAATATATAAAGAGACATCATGGGAAAACACATATGTAATGGTTTAGTTTAATATAAAATAAACGTTAGATAACAACATCATGGCATTTACGGAACGAAACATGATATTAAGTAGCACTCATAGCAATTATATGCAATTATATGTCAGACTTGTCGATCTAGACTTTATATAATGGAAAGAAAACACTAAAAAATCAGCTGTTCATGTTTTTGTTCGGTTCGTGTGTTTTATTGGCAGTTTTAGTCCGGCTTTGTTGAAAGATTCTTTCTGACATTGTCTACATTTAAACTCATGTGATCCATGAATGGGTCATAGTATCTTAGCCCTCGATACAACTATTATATTGCAATGAAAAATGTTCTTATCATCGATTTACCACATGCATCATGAAAAGATAGTGAAATAATAGTTTAACAAAAGTTCGCATCAGAATAAGGTCGACACATTATAAAATACATTAAATTAATTTAAATATTACTGAAAGGGGTCAGGTAAACAGTGTATTGTCTCATAAATCAGCCACCATACAACCTATTCTGTTGAAATAAGGAGAATTGATTCAGTTTGTGAGTAAGTTTTTCTTACAGCGTTATGAGTATTTCCATAGTAAGTTACATATTTATAAAAAAAGTTATATAGCACCTAATAGCATGCTACAAAATTATTATATTGAAATAGACATAATCACATTATAAAAGATGGATAGGTATTTTTTGTCAAGCTCATTTACTTAGGAAATAGCTGTTTGTCATTATGAAGTCACTTAAACCCAATAAAGTCGCGTAAACGCATGTACCCCCCCCCCCTCAGAGAATGCAATGTAGGTAATATTAGAACAAAACATAATATTTTGGCATACAATTGCACAAAACATTATTATGACCTACTACAATATAAATTGCGTATTAACAGCATTGAAACATGGTACAATACAATACAAAACAATAACATACAATACAATATACACACTTGTTCCAGATAGAGTATACGGGAAATAGTTTATTCCAGATTGTGATTGTTAGCAATTTATGCATGCATAGTTATCATTTAGAATATGTACCAGTTATCAAATAATATAATAAATTAAATAATTACGCCTTTGCTTAATGCAGCCTTTTCATGATGTGAATATACAAATGCTAAGTTCGCCTATATTCACGCCAAGGTAACCTTTACTCTATATCAAATTATAGCTTACTGTTTTGTGAATGGTATTTTTATTTAAAAAGGACATACACAATTATAATTAATGTATCAATTGAAATGTCAATGTGGCATCATGTTATTAAAGCATCATGTATTAATGAAAGAAATCTGTATAAAAACGCAAATGATATTCAAATATGTTATGCAATTTTTATATTTTAGTGCGTTTATAATAATATAAAGCTTAAAACCTAGCTTTTTCTAAATGATATATTATAATTTGACAGAGAATTATACTAACGTGTAGTTGTTTCATAACATCAATGTAAACACAGTAAGATTATCATAAAAACTGACAAAACCAAAAATAAAATATAAAATCCGAAAACCTTGAAGCTATAATTATTGGGTTTTACTTTACCTTGTAGATTTTATTCAGGTTGATTAACCAATCCTTCACGAATTGAATCTTCAATCTTCTGCCAGTAGATAACATGTACATGTATATGAAATAAAGTGTATCTGTTTTATCATGTTATGTCCGTTATATAGCACATAATAGACGGTGTCCGATTGGTCGGTCTCTAATAGATGTATATTAATGATCATTTATGATTGGAAATCTGTTAATAAGTTTCAGCGTGATATTCGTATGGCTAATTGGAAAAGACGTGTGTTTTATTGATCTTTATTGACCTTCTTAAACATTAAGCTTAAGTTTAAGTCCGTAGCCATCAGCACACGAAGCTTTTAGGAATTTAAACATAGTCGCTTTTTAATCATTATTACCATTACCATTACTATAAATAAAACATATATCCAATGATCACACGTAACAACGATATTATTTTGTTAATTGTGCAGCCAATGCCAAAAAAGAAAAAGAAGAATGAATAATTAGAACAAATAGGATGCAAACAACTGAAGTGGAATGGCGAAGCTACCAATTATAACTCACTAAAATATAACAAATTTCATACAAAAAATGGACTAACAGAAGCCCTCTGGGCCGAGCATCCTTAGTTCTAAACAAGGCAATTATATTACCGGTTTCGTCTTGGTCGATTAGCCCAATATTTAGAAGGGTGGAAAATCGATATTGACGAAATAACGGCGACCACACTACATTCTCGGCTTGTCTTGTACTACACTACCGCGACTTTGGCGTTCGCACTGTGTTGACTCTGTGGCTATAGTTTTGAAAGGCGTTTTTCCAAGAAGCCGCTAAAACGAATAGCTTCGGCTGCTACTTTCAATATGTCCTACGTAGTAGCCGTAAAGTCGCCAAATGAAGCGGTATGTGTGTTTTAGCGACGACCTCACGAAGAATTCATGGCGTACTTTGCTACCCTTCCACTTGGTTGTCTTATAATTCAGACAGTGTACGCAAAGCCTGACATATTTGCACCAAATTAAAATGAAGCTTTATATTCGCATAGGACCCAATTTCTTTTGCTTACAGTTTCCTTGGTCGCCGTAACAACTCAAGATGAACACAAGCCCGGATTGACGGTGTAATTACTTAGAAAATATAAGAGTTATCATCAAAAATAAATACAATATTATCACGCGACAGCCAATATAACTGTATATTAAACCCCAAAAGCAATCTGAACACTATACTATTCATAACAATCATATTTTACAGCAATATTTCAAAGCCCAGCTATATGATGCCTCGAATTCTTAAAAGTTGCACGTTTTATCTAGGCTTACTGTGCCAGTAAGGGCACAACCAATCAAAGCGCTGAAGACACAGCCGTTGTTTGCTCTTTAAATGTTCTAAATATTACAGTCACAGGACATGTAGTTCAATTTTTAACGTAAGGGAACAAAAAAAACAATTTAAAAATGGTCAACTGCAGCTGCCTTTTCATCATTTAAGGCCCGTTTTACCAATCATAATTCACTTAATAACTTTCATTTTTCTTACATAGTATGTTTGATGCTGAAGTTATAATCAAATTGAACATGTTATTAATATAAAACAACGATCAGCTTGTTTTTATTGACACAAGTTAACGCTCAAACATTATAACATTATTTGCATAATGTTATTATGTCGTTATAATACAAGAATAGCTAGTATGTCTACTAGCTAGTAGCTAGTAGCTTTAAGGACGCCTTGGTGTAATAGATATGGTGTCCGCCTAGCGGGGCATCGATCCCCATTGTGGGAACGTTCTTTAGATCAACCCCATTCACACCAAGTACTGGGTCTGGTTCCAGTAAAAGGACTCGAGGGCGTTTCAATACAATGAGGCTTTCGATGCAATCGACCTGTAATAAATACGAAAATAACACTACTAGAATAGCTCTTTATAGGCTGCTAAACTAAGATTACTTGTATGCATGATGGGTTATGAAGCATACTAAACTTTGATAATTAGTATGAACGATGGGTTATTGAATAGTTATTAAGGAGAACTTTTCACAGATTTTGGCATGTATTGAAGTTTGTCATTAAATGCTTTATATTAATAAAGGCAAACATTGGATCTAAAATGCTCCAGTAAAAAAACAAGAATAAAATTAATAAACAAAAAGTTACCCTAATCAGGGCTCAAACCAGTGAACCCTGGAGTAAAAGTCTGTCGCTTAGAACAATCGGTCGTCCGTGCTCATACAATGACTGATGTATGTTATACTTTATATAGACCAGTTGACGAGTGACGTCCCGCGCCCTTGCAAAGTTTAGACTCCGCCCACTGGTTGGCAAAAAGATGTGGAATTCATATAAGCGCATATAGAGAAGGTTGACACAATCATCGTTTTTATTTATAATCATGCACAATATCAAATATAATTTGTCTAACTAGGTCTGAATAAAACATAAGCATTCAAGGAAATGATTATATTGTTGTTATTATTTGTTTTTGCTAACCACGAACTCGGGAGTGGAACACAATCTAAGAGCTCGGTATGTGGTTACCACAAACATCTTTCTACTTGGCACTCCTTCGCGACTATGTTTAATTAGCAAATTCTCAGAAATTGGAGTTCTTTCGGAATAAATTTAATTAATGAACGATAACAATTAAGGATAAAAAACACATACAAATAGATCGAGTTTATGAAAGCAACATATAATAACTGAATTGAACCGTTATAAGTCTGAGAAAATCTTACTTTGTTACACATTAAATAAATCTTGATTAATGTAATTGTTTTATTTAAATGATCACACCAATTTTGACACTCTGTGTTGCAGCATTTTTATCCCGGTGTTTAATTGCACCTTTGTTTATAACAAACCGATTAACATGTTATGATCGGATACTGTCCAGACAAAGAAAACATGGTGTCATAAACCCAGGGACCTATACTTGGGTCCCTGCATAAACCACACGTTGCAGATGTGAGTATGGTCATTAAACTACATTTATGATACATCCATGTCAACTCTTGGCATATTGAGCAGTCATTTAAGCCAAATTTTAAGCCAAAATACTGAGCAGTTGCTTCAATAAAATATTTTAACATTTAAAAAAGTGGAGACATTTGTGGAAATGGATTAGCAGAAACTATGATATATATATATATTAGCCAGTTTAATCATAATTATACAGTGTTTAATATCTATAAATTTAAAATATTGTGTAATTCTACTGTTAAACAATAACATTCTTCTGGTCTATAAGCAATCCTCGTAGTATCACAAACTATAACGACATCAATATAACTCTCCAAAGTATTCAATCGTTTCGCGTTGCAACGCTTAATAATATTTCAGGTTTTTTAACTTATCAAAAGATGCATATCATTGATATTATAGAGCTTGGTAAATGTTCAGTATTACTGTATCTTATCTTCACACATATCATAACTACAACGACCATTTGCGATTCTGAAACATTTTTTTCTATTTTGTCAACTTACCAAAACGTGAAAAGGCCCCTTTAATAGGATGCTAAACTAAAATTATTAGTATAATAGGTGGGTAATTCAATAGCTATTAATAACATACTAAACTATAATAATTAGTATGACTAATGGGTTATTAAATAGGTAATAATAGGATGCTAAACTAAGGTTATTAGTATGAATTATGGGTTATTAAATAGCTATTCATAGGATGCTAAACTGAGATTATTAGTATAAATGATGGGTTCTTGAATAGCTATTAATAGGATGCAAAACTAAGTTTAAGGACGAATGATGGTTTATCGAATAGCTAATAGGATATGAATGATGGATTATTGAATAGCTATTGATAGGATGCTAAACTAAGATAATTAGTATGAATTAGTATGTATTATTGTTTTTTGCATTGTTCAGCTCCTCAGTCCTGGGCCCTTCCTAATCAACCCATTATTAGGCTAAGGATAAACAATTGATATGCAAACAAGAAAATACCTCCAGTGTTTGAACATATAGAAGATAGTACTGGTGATTTATTAAATGTTCTACATAAACAATGTTGTAAATACATGTGGTAAATACAACTTTTTACTCAAAATTAAAGCAAACTGCTCTTAAATCCTTTATGATTTTTGTTATTAGGCCGCAGCTGAAGCTTTCATCAATAAATCCGTATGTTATCTTTCTTGGTCAATGTCTGTATTATGCATATGATAATAAATGTTATTGGTGTCATGACATTTGTCCCTGCCCAATCTGGCTCTAATAAAAAACATTTTTCAACGAAGTTTGGAATTATTGTTAGATCCCATCAATTGATGACTTAATAAACACATCGCAGTCGATATAATAGTAACGTGTATGATATGATTTATATGGATAATGAAGCCGCATAACACCTCCGTCTGATTCAATAATGGTAGACGTTAGCTTTTGTCGATTGTATTGGCACTCTTATTCGATCGACCAAGCTTCTCAAAGGACAGTGTGTTAACTGACTGACACTATATGACTGAAATGCTGTTAATTATAGAATGACATGTCAGGTTTTTATGAAATAAGAGTTGCCGTATTTATATGTAGCTATTCAAATATTTTTATCTCTTTTCATATATTATACATTTATGTTTAGGTAAGTATGTCCTCTTTTTCACTGTGCGTTCACCATTGAAGGCTGATGCACTAATTGTTATGTCCAATCATAATAAAGAATTGATCCAATGCAAGATTCACATTGCAAATTCAATATAACTGTTTTGTGTCACTACCATTTCACTGATCACGCTTAAATTCAGCCACAGCACCAAGTCGAATGAAGTCATACATGTGTGCCCATTTGTTTGACCAACCTGGTGACTTTAATGATCTTTATATTAATTGAATAATAGCGTGAAATTGAATTCTGATATGTGTATAATTTGTCTTAAATTGTTAACGCGACGTTCATTTCGTTCTTTATTATATGCCATGGTTTATTATGTTAATTAGATGGTTGTTTTAGCAATAACAAAGGTTACTACTACTACTACTACTACTACTACTACTACTACTACTACTACTACTACTACTACTACTACTACTACTACTACTACTACTACTACTACTACTACTACTACTACTACTACTACTACTATACTACTACTACACTACTACTACTACTACTACTACTACTACTACTACTATTCTACTACTACTACTACTACTACTACTACTACTACTACTACTACTACTACTACTACTACTACTACTACTACTACTACTACTACTACTACTACTACTACTACTACTACTACTACTACTACTACTACTACTACTACTACTACTAATACTACTACCACCACTACTACTACTACTACTACTACTACTACTTTTATTACTTCTACTACAACAACTACTACTACTTCTACTTCTACTACTACTACTTTTACTATTACTACTACTTCTACTACTACTACTACTACTACTTATACTACTTATTATAATGCATCAACTACTGCTACTGCTGCTGCTACTGATGATGGTGAAATTAATTATAAACATTACAATAATGATACTAAAAGTAACGATAATAATAATTATTATTATTATTAGTAGTAGTAGTAATAGTAGTAGTAGTATTGTTATTTGTTTTTCACTATACAACGAAGGTAAGTATGAACACGTTTTCCTGATAAAATCAATATATTTTATTTTAAACGTGAAAAGCCTATATACAGCATCACTCATATATATTTTTTTTTTTAATTAAGCATTGGCTTTAAGTGAGTTCTATATACATTTATTTGTGGGTTGATAATAAATAAAAGTCATAGAAAATCAACATTAAATGTGGATTTATATGTATCAACACGTTCATTCTTCATCGATCAGGCGAACATAAATGAAACAATGTCACATAAAAGCACAGTCACACAAACGCACGGGCGAATCACACTTAACGACCGTAAGTCTTTATTAAAATTCGATTGTTTTTGAGATGTTTTATAGTCTTCGTTTTTTTCGTTCAGAAATTATTAAACGGACGTTTTATTTTCAGACGTATACTACTTTCCGTATAAGTGTAATTGGTTAATGGGGTTCCTCGCTGGAGGACGAACATATTACCAGGGGGGTCTGTGCATTTAAACAAATAAATAAATCATTTCTTTGCATAAATGAAAACTATGTTGAGACCAGATGTATCTTGCGCTTGACCAGATACCAGATGTTATAGTTCATGATAAATATTTAAGTTAAGCAACCCATTAGACACACAATATCCTTAACGGGGACGTATTTTCTTTTAAAAAGGTGCCTCGCACGTGTCTGAATAATGATTTTTGCATTATATTGAACATAATGTGAAAACAACATTACCAAGAATGATGAAATGGATTGAAACAAAATCTGTTGTATGTAATGAATAGCATGCCAGATTCGGCATCATCCATCCACAAATAAAATACCAAATACCTTGCATTGAACTATGTGATTAAGGTTAGGGAGGTTTTAATTGATGTCTTTTAGTTTTTCTTTTATAAATTGAACAGTATCCAGATTGAGTTTGCAAATCTAGATTATTTGCAAACTTATTTTATTCATTTATTGAACAATTGTAATGATAGTTTGAATATGTGTAGGGGCAATGAGTACATACATATAATTGATAAAAAGAGTTAAAATGTTTTTGGAAAGTCGTGTTGTTTTATGATAAATGTGCCATTTCCCGTGGGATCCCAATGGGATTTTGGCTCCCCCGTTAAGAACTGCATTTCTCTCGCGGGTGTTTTTTCCTGACAGGAGAATTTTACCAATATATTACAAAAAAATCTATATTATGCTTTGTTTTCTGTTTCAATGTTTACAAATACACATGCTTAAATCATAATTGTAAGAAATATGTACTATAATAAGAAAATAAAGTGTTTGTAGATTTTCTTACCCATTGGGAATTTGACGGGAGCACCCTTGAAACCCCCATTTCCATTAAACATCCACGGGATTTTGAAAGGAGCTCCCGTCACACTCCCATTTTCAATGAAAACCCATGAGAGTTCGACGGGATTTTCCAGTGTAACTCTCATCTATAAAGAATTCCCATGGGAATTTGACGGGTGCCCCGGCATAACTTAAATACAAGTAAAACACCTTTGTGTGCAATCATATATGTATGTTTAATTCAACATACAGTAAACATTAATGTAATCAATAAATTACAATATTAATTTAAGACATGTTCAAGCTTCTTATATTCAATATTTTGCTTTCTTTAGCTACTGTGTTTTAGTTATTTAGTTTGCCTATTATATTTTTTCAAATAATTGATTGTTAATAACAATCTACTATATAATATATTATATTATATATATGTATATTGACTCATTACATGGCCTTCAAACCAAAAATAAAACAAAAATGGGTCCGTATAGAATTACATAGTTGTTAAACAATATTGTTGAGCTCATGCTACATGGAAGCCATATGCTTTCTTTAACTTATAACATTGACAAGTTTACGTAAAAATCTGTTTATCTAGTCAAATCATTGGCTTGCTTTATATTGAATGTTTTAAGGTCACAAAAATATGTGGCAACCAGATTGATTTTTAACAAGATGTTGAACCATCCTTGTGCGAGTACCAGTACGTGCTGCTATGACAAATGTTTGCCCAAGATTCATGTTAAAATTCATCATGTCTGTGGACGAACATATTGTCACAGTTCATAAATATCCACACATAAAACTGGAAACAGTTTGGATTTAATGTAATCCGCTGGCGTTATCGATTATTATTATTATTATTATTATATTTTTATTTTATTTTATATATTTACTAAAACAAACAATGTGTTGGTCAAATGTTTAAAAAATCCAATAATTTAACAATGGTGAAATGGTGAAACATACTTAGGTGCAAGTCAGTGTTGTTACAGTACTGTAGTCTGTGTGGTTATTTTCAATTCAAACCTATGTATTTTATGGGTCTTTGTAATTTATGATCATCCAGGTGCACATCTGCTGCATTGTTGAGGCTTTAAAAGCCACAGGTTGTGAACAATTGTGTGCGTATGTGCATGTATTGCATTTCTTAGTTCCTTCCTCACCTGAGTAATTACATGACAGTGTGTGATGATGAATATGCATTATCGTGCTTATTACAATGTGTGGACCTGGAGCTCCTGCAGTTTAGACTCGAAAAAGGTGGGAAGAATTTTAAATATTAAAAGCTTAATTCGCTGCATTATTCTCTGACTCACTGACAACCATACTTTAAACTTGACATGATCTTGTGCCATGTGGGTCAACCAGAGTGCCTACTTTTAAGCCCCACCTATATTGCATTGTCACCACCAAAACACTTAACATTGACTCAGAATGGGAATTGAACACTGGTTGCTGGTGTGACTGCACCAAATTGGCCTTCATTATCAGGCGATCAATTACTTGTAAAATGAAAATTTACGGTGGACACGTTTTCGCATTAAAATTATTAGTAATATATATTATTTGAACAATGTTGTATTGTTTGATTGTGTGCTGATCATAATGAATTACAATTAAACTATTTTATGGATTTATATTTCAGCACTAAAAAAATCATCTTATCAGATAAAGATCAGTGCCATATATAATATTGGATCGTTGTACAATACCTGTGAAAAAAGTTACATAGTGGTGAGTAATTTTCAAATAAAAGGGGACTTGTTCACATACTACCAATTGGACTGTCTTAAAACTTAATGTCTACAGTACTGTTTCGAGGAATAAAAAGCAACCAGACACACACACGTATATTTAGTTTGTTTACTATAATTTAATGGATTTAATTGACAAAATTATATACTAGCCTGTTTATGAAAATAAGTGTATACTCATAAAATGAGACTTTTTGTTTTGTAAATAGGCGATATAAAAAGCGTTATTGATGTTTGGTATACAACACTGTAAGATAAGAACAATTGACTATTGACAATTGTATTTAATAAATTGTATTAACTGAAAGATTTATCTACGTCTAAGATATATCATATAATAACGAGCAAAATAATCGGAGTGTACATTAATGACAACAAAAACCTTTTTTAACACTACAGTGGGAAATTGTTGCCTTGGTTTGGGGAAACATATACTCTAAAAGGTGGGGAATGGGGCTGAATATCTCCCAATATTTTTGCTATAATCAACCTTAGTTGATGTGTTCTACAATATTTTATTTATTTTACAAAACAGTTAAGACACTTAGAGGGACTATGGTTAAAAGGTACAGTCTTAAAATTTTAAAATCGATGTTTATTAAATAATTACATTATTACTGTTTAGATGGAGTATTTTTTCTAAGAAAGGTATTTTGACAAATTCATTTTGTAAATTGAGTTTTGTTTGTTAAGTCCTAATCTTTATTTAATTTTGTTCTTATTGTTACAACTGACTTCAAAATTATAAAAAAATGTCCAATGTCATTGTAATTAAGACACTTTAAATCATGTTATATCTATTACGACCTCTCAGTCATCAGTTAGAACTCAGTTACATGTTATTTTTTTGCCCATTTCTCATATTTTATGTCATTTTTGAATAGTGATAATATCATATCAAATTTACTAATATGATATTTTTTCAATTAAAAAAGTCATTTTTGTTGCCATAGTTTCAATGAGTCATGCAATGTTTTTGGTATTATTTTAATGCAGCCACATGTAAGTTGTGTCAATAGCATCAGCAAGACAAGGTTTTTCGGATACAAATAAAGATAATTGTATGTCTTATTTTTTATAAATTAAAGCAGTTGTTGTTTATGAACGATATAATATCATCATTATAGAATGCCCATAATCTCTTCGCGGTTAGTTTGTTAACAATATAGAACAATCGTGCACTTCCATTTTTTATTTGATGTAATTTATTTATAACAAAAAATGCAAATAGTGCCTTGTGCCCTCATAAATACATGCATCCAGTCTTATCTGATTGTGTCACCTTAGACGCCTAGAGAGCACAGTCATCCACCTTTTATTAGATTACAATCAGTAACACAGCAACTAATAAGCTGAAGGACACACTCAACAAAAATGTATATAAATATCTCCAGGTCATACTTTATTGAGATTTTTTTTAATTAATCTTAAATGAATAAGAAATAAAAAACAATATTATTGAGGAAAACAAGTATTATAATACTTGTTTTAACAAGGTGTTGGCATGGTAAATCTATCAGTTGTATTTGATTTAATTATTGAGAATGATGGGCTCATAAATATGCATTAATAACATAATTATCAGTTTTAGATGCATACTTTTATTTGTTTCTAATACTACTGGCAATCTTCTTAGTTTTTTTTGTTTTCTACAAATCCTTACTTGTTGTTTATACAAGTATTATATTTATGTTAAGAGTTTACTGAGGAGTTATAATGCTAGGGTCAAAAAGTTATTTAAAAGTTCTAAACAAATATCTGTGCAAATTGTGTTTAACTTGGCCAATTGTTATGCTGCTCATTTGACACTATACAGTAAAACTTGTTGTCCAATGTCAAGTTGGCAGTCATTTAGTCTAGCCCCCAAAATAGACCTTTTGCATAATACAATATATAGTCTCGTAATTCAAGATTCAATGTGACAAACTTACAATTGATATAATGGCTTCTAAAATCTCACAACAGTCTCTGAAGATACCACAATCAGATTATAATCTGGCAACATTCATTCTAATTTTACCAGTATTTCATAAGCACTTTTCATATTGATCATTCAAATGTTCATCACCATCCATAAATAAGCAAATGTTTTTACATTTTCTTTTGAATTATTCTGTGTGCCACTATTTCCAATATACTATCATAAATTGTGTTTTTATTGTGTCTCTTTTTAATTTACCCTAGGGTGTGATGAAGATTCAAAAATTAATTATGTAAAGGGAAGCTCTGATTTTCTCATTAATTAGTTCAAGATAAAAGAGTTGTTCATGTCATGGAAAAGGGTATTGCACATGCGTCATAATAGTTTCTTTGTGTCTCACATCACTAAATCACAAGTTGCTATTTACTGTAGTGCAAATGTCAAATTTGAAATCTAACTTTAATTTTTACCTTCAGTATCAAGTACATATAACATTTCATAATCATTTGATTAGTTGATAACACTTTTTACCCGAGAAATGTGGTTATATTTTCAATAAGTTTCCAGGTGCATGGATAGGGTAATCATAATTGTTAATCTGTTATCATCATCATTATTAATTAATTACTTTTTTGATTAATCATGAATTGATCATTAATTATAGCTTTTGTATTACTTAAATAATAATTGTAAAAATTACTACTACCAAAGGTCATGACTACTTATAATTTTATGATTAATTTATGATTACCTTTGACCGAAAAGCAGATTCTATTTCAATTAATGAAGACACATGACACATAAAGAACATCAGATACTTGCCAACTTTATCATAATTAATTACTTAAGTGGTGTATATATCTAATAGATCTCGGCCTGAGGGGTATTTCAAGGGATTAAGTCTGAACAATAGTTGTTATTTAGAACTTGCCTACAACTGGTAAACTTATTTGTTTTTGACACTTACCCAATATGGTATTTATCCCGTCATTGACTCTTTTTTTTATTTCGAAATTAAACGTGCATTAAGTTTACAAACAGAGTTGAATACACAGTACGGGGTTATAACTTGATAATGCGAGTATGCTGATGAGATACAATATGTGTGTTATGTTTTTTGAGAAATACATTCAACTTAGATAAAGAATAAACACATTCGACATTGAAAGTATATATCATGACTGATTCATTTTCTTCTCCACTGATTGGAGATCCGCAACTAGACAAACAATGGGTGCATATAAACATATATTATACAAATATAACAATCTGGAATCTTAGCGCAACACCAAAACAAAACACACAGAAATAAAAAATAGATTACTATAAACATCACCTGATTGTATAAACGCTGGTTAATGTAAACGCTCGGTAACTTTTAAACATTGGTAAGTTTGCGGTAATTCAGGTTTAGTAACCGACAAGGTAATTTGATTGTATAAACACGATATACCGCAAAGTTACCAAACCGCGAATAGTGGAATTTAATCGCCAATAGTGTGTACACACCGGTCATACTGACAATAACGTTATGACGTCAACATCTATGTATAGAATGGCCAATAACTTTTATCAAAACAATCCCATAAAGCTTTTTTGTCAGACTACGCTTTTGTTAACAAACAAAACGGGTCAGGTCAGGTAGAGGCGAACCAATATGGTAAAGAACCTTTCAATTTAATTACACATTTACATCACCAATTGAAACAATACATCAATTATTTATGTCATAAAAACAATTTGTTAAAAAACTACGAAATACAAATAATAAAGCTAGTTGTACATGTCTGCGGTTTAAATATTAATTCTTATATAAACATTCAACAATCGTCAGTATTAATTCAGTAAGTATTAAACAAAATTATTAATTGCAACATTATAAATTTGACATATTGTAATGAATAGCGACATGCACTATGTTTATGCAATTTATTTGCAAATGACTTTGCAAAATAAATAAAATGTACATTTCAACTATGAGTTTATCAAATTTTTTAAGTGTTTACAAACATATAAAAGGTGAAGGCTGTCAAGAAAGAGTTCACAAATGAGCGGATGGTCCTTTCATCCCGGAGATGTTCAACATCAACTAGGCAAAACAAAATAGAAATGATGTCGGGATTTGCATCATTTAGCGGAATCCCTGGTGCTTCAAAGTGCCAGAGAGTGCTTGCAGGGACGCCTATAATTCTTGTTTAAAACAACAACATCACAAATATAGTGAAACATGAGTATACAGTGACAATGCATCTTTTACAAAGAGTTATTAACAATTGTGACATGGTGTTAAACTTTACATAGAAAAAAGAAAAAGGAAAGAAAAGTGGAGATGAAAAAAGATATGAGACATACATTTGAATTGAGTGGGGGAATGATGATGTTGACCTGAGAAATAAACATTTTTTTTCCTTTGGCCTGAATAACCTGTTTGTTTACATGGATTACTGATACAGACTATAGTAATGGTTTTTCCATTCGTTCTATTTAAAACCCGGTGAATTTGGTTGGTTAATTTATTTTTGTCTGCAGCGCTTCGCTGATCTGTGTGTAAACCCTGGAAATAGGTCAGAAATGTGCGTTTTGTTTGTGTTTTCACTGTTTCCTCTGTAGAATAATCGTGGAGAGTGTTTCATTTATAGATCGCATATTAACTAAACTTGCAAAAGTGATGTATAGATTTACATTTTGTAGACCGAAATTGTCTGTTAATGTAATTCTACTTGGGATTAATTGGTGTGTTTAAATGAAGTAATGAGAATGTGAAGTGACCCATTCACGTGACATTGACCGATTATGTGTCAGGCCAGATTTACCATGCCCATGTTTGTCCTGTGTCAGTGACCATGTGATTCGTAAGTAAAGGACTTTATGTTATTGTTTCAGCAAGTAGCTTTATATAATCATGTACTAAATTGTGTCAATTTGACCTGAAGTAGTGAGATTACATGACAAAAAGTACTTTACTGTACATGTATTTGTGAAGTTGTGTAAGTTTACACATGGCACATGAAATCAATGGTGAAAGGCATGGATGGGTGATGGAGAGGGGAGATGAGTAGAGGTGCTGCAATAAGTAATAAGTGTCAAGTGTCATTGATTAAAAAACATATTATAAAGTATTCCAGCAAGGTTAACAATAAGCTTGAGATACAAACATGTACATGGCATATAATTATGTTAGTGCAAGGTTTAAAATATAAATCACAATTTGCTAACAACATATATGAGTAAATCAGTAATTTAAAATTTGTGACGTTGATATTGGTTGCCAGATTGAAAAAATATGCGTAAAAATTTTAAACATGCATAGTGAATGAAGTAAGGTATTCAATTGAACTATGATGTAGTAATACCAATATGCAAGATGATTAATTCATCTTATAAAATATTAATTGATTGATTGGGACGAAATGCAAAAAGTACTGCATTAGACATGATTTTGTTCTCTACATAAATAAATTTATCAACGTGTTAGCGTTTAAAGTAATATTTTTTGTGGATATGAATTAGTCTAATGAAGTTTAATTGTTAAAATACATAAAATATTACAAACATAATTTAACATATACACCAAGTTAAACTTATCAGCGGGTTAATGTTTGAAATAATACTTTTATGAATTTACATAAATTTTTTAAATCCTTTAAGGACCTTGTTGTCAACAATTATTTAAATTTTAGCGTATTTGTTCTACAGTAGTAGTGTTTTTTTTTATAAACTTCCTTCTATGTTCATTAAAAAAGGGACATATAAGCATGTAGTGAAATTTATCCGCCACATCTCTGCATGTACAATGAGGGCATGTTCTCTCATTTATGTCTTGATTGGTCCATCTACCTGTCTCATTTGGGAAAAAGTGATTACCAGTTCTAAGTTTAATAAATAAAGATGATTCATATTTAGTTGATTCATATTTAGTTAGTGTGATTAAATATTTCTCTCATTCAATCGTATCCTTAAATATTGAATAGTTTAAGCCTTTTGTTGAGTTTTGAAGTGAGGTATGCAAGGTTTGCTGGTATTAATCAAGTAATATGCCCTTTATAGTGTACTTTATATTTTTATTTTGGATTTGATCTTGATTTAGCCAGATGTAATTTCTGCCAGTTTGTGTGAAGATATTTTTTACGTAATTTATCCATTTAGATTCAAAGTTAGGAAGGTTTAACATGTATTTATATATGAGATATGCTAATTTATCCGGTTTCCCAGTTATCAATCTATTCCAGTATTCAATCATTCTGCATTTTATAGTGAGATCCATAAGGTATCTTCCGAATTCTGCGTATATCATATAAAGTGGGGTGCTTTTTCTTAGATTGAAAATTTTTCTCAGAAATTCATTGTGTATTTTCTCTAGTAAATCAATGCTTTCATAGCCCCAAACCTCTGCTGAATATGTTAATATTGGCAGGATAGTGTTATCAAAAAGTTTTAATATCAGATCTATTGGTAAATTAAGGTTATTAATTCTTGAATAGAGTAGGTGCATTGCTTTCCTTGCTTGTTGTGCAAGATGTTTCTTTGCAGTTAGGAAGCTACCAGATTTTGCTAAAAAACACCTAGATATGTGTATGAGTTAACAATTTCTAGAGACGTGTTGTCTATTTTAAAAGAGAAGTTTCTATTTTGCCTTTATTCGAAAATCATTACTTTTGTTTTATCCTTATTTATATTTAACTTCCATGTTGTACAGTGGTCAGCAAAGTCATTCAGACAGTTTTGTAGTGTTTGGGCATTTTCAGCAATTAAGACTGTGTCGTCTGCATATAATAGTACAATTATTTTGAGAAAAGAAGCAATATCGTTTTCTGGATTTGTAAGTTCTATACCATGGTGGCCTTTAGATTCTAAGTAATTCCCAAGGTCATTTAGGAAAAGGGAAAAGAGGACGGGCGATAAATTTTCTCCCTGACGCACGCCGCAGTTACATGAGAAAAATGGGGAGTTTTGAGTTCCATTAGAGTTACATGAGAAAATTGGGGAGTTTTGAGTTCTAACCGAGACACAGGATTTTATATTATAGTACATATTCCTTATTAACCTGAGAAATTTACCATTTATGTTGTAATTAATAATTTGTGTCCATAAACCCACACGCCAAACAGAATCAAAAGCTTTTGAAAAGTCTATGAAACATACAAAGATTTTCTTTTTGTAGTGCCTTAGTATTTCTACTTTTGAATTTAAGTTGAAGATGTGATCAGTTGTAGAATAATTTTTTCTAAAGCCAGCCTGGTTTTCAGAGAGTACTTCATTATCTTCAAGAAATTTACCAAGTCTGTCATTTAAAATGGCTGTGAGAAGTTTACTTACACAACTTAAAAGAGTAGTTGGGCGGTAATTTTCTGGAGCTCCAGTATCGCCCTTATTTTTATACAGTGGGATTATGGCCCCTTCACCCCATTGGTCTGGTAGTATACCTGTTTCCAGTATTACATTAAATAAGGATACATATAAAGGTAACATCTTTTCTTTTGAGTGTTTAATGTATTCATTTACAATGCCATCCAAGCCCGGTGCTTTATTATTTTGAAGTTTATTTATACATTTATCTATTTCTTCAGCTGTTTACATTTAATATATTGTTATTATTTTCTATAGCAATGCTATTTATTATATGTGACTCATCAGTATCATGGTCTTGGTTGCTTGCTTGTTCAAAATAGTTTGTAATAAGTCTAGAGGTGGCGTATCATCATTTTTATTTTTTGCTTTAACTTTATTTAAGTACTTCCAGTATTCTTTTGGCTGTTTTGTTTGCATGGTTCTAAGGACACTTTCCCTATTTTTGTTATATTTATTTATGTGAGTATTCATTATTTTCATATATTTTTTACATGCTAGATTTGCACTAATTTTATTGTATTCTGTTGGATGTTTTTTTTTTTTCTTGCTTTTACATATATTTTCCTAGCCTTTTCACACTGTATGCCAAACCAGGGTTTATATTTTTTGCCTTTTCGTTTTTTGCTTTTTTGGACTTCTTGGAAGCTTTCCTTAGCACTATTTATAAGAATATTTGACATTTCATGTGTTATTCTATTTATATTATTTTGGTTTGCAATAAAGTGGTCAGATTCAATTTCTCTCACTATGCTATTTATAGCTTCTACATTTACATTTGACATGAATGTTGCACAAAGGGATTCTTTCCATTTTGGTCTGTAAGTTTTTGTTTCAAAAGTGTTATTGTTAATGCGGGCCTCGACTTTAATTTTATAGTTAATGAGAGCATGGCCATCTGAACTTAATCCGTTCACATTCATAATTTCAAATTCCGTAAGAATTTAAAAGGCTTTAATTGTAGATATTAAATAGTCAATTACGGATATGTTTCTAAATGTCATTTTGCCAATAAATCTATCTTTACCAAACCTACCATTGATAATATTTATGTTGTTATTCTTACATAAGTCTAAGAGGCGATATCCATGGTTATTTTTATTTTTATTTTGAGAAACCCTTCTTAATGGTATGTTACAATTTTCCATTTCGGCCTTTTCATCGAAAAAAGTAATAGTCTCATTATCAAGATTGAAAAAATCTGTCAAAAAATCATCATTTTCTGTATAGTCAGATAGGTCTGCAGTTTGTGCGTTCATATCGCCGCAGATGTAAACATGTTCAAAGCTGCTGCATTTAATAGCTACTTCGTTTTCAAAAATTTCATACTCATCATCATTATAGAACCTCGAATGCAGTGGTGGTATGTAAACAATACCTATAACAATGTCGCTACCAATATGAGTATAATCATTTCTAATTTTCAACCATAAAACATATTCTTACTGGCTGTCTATTACGTCAACGTGTTTGTAAATACTATTATTAAAGCGCCTATACCACCAGATTTTTGTTTGTATTTTTGTTTTTTGGTTTTACTAATAAAAGAGTAATTATCAATTTAAAACTGATGTTACATATACATGGTCATCGTAACATGCTTATTCTTCTAATTTGGTTTGAAGTTCCGGTTTAATGACTGCATTATACAATTATCTCTTTAACCTTATTACAATTTTACCACCTTCAAAGCACAACGCATTTGTCTGTTGTGTTATGGAATGTTTGCGATTCTTTGTTTATGGATATTTATAAAATAAATGTTTTCTTGTACAATTAAAGCATTTCCGATAGACAGATAAAACATTGTGCAAGTTTAGACATATGTTGTATGCTGACATCTGAAAATTTTCTGCGATTTTACCTAAGGCTATTATTTGATAAACAAAATTTTTAAAAACATAGACCACTCTGCATTTACTAATGACCTCAATAAATTGTCAATTACAGCAGACACAGTAGATACTCTTGTAGAGCAATTTGAAGATGAAAACTGTAGAATTATTGATAAACACGCTCCATACATTGACAAAAACAAAATTTGTCGTGCACCAAAACCATAGTTTAATGAAAGCATTCTTGAACTAAAACGCAAAACACGTAAACTAGAACGCATGTGAAGACAAAACAAATAACCAGACGAGTATGAACTTTTCAAAAATGCAAGAAATACATTCACTTTCAGCGAAGAAAGAAGAACGATCGCTGAGTCAAAAAGTAATTAATTTTCAAGGAGATTCTAAAAATTCTACACGATTGTCTCAGAATTAACATGAAATAATACTGATGACTATATGCCCGTAGGTGAAAGCGACACCGTGATAGCTAAAAATTTGCCGATCACTTCCTGAATAAAATTTACAAAATTCGAGATGCCATTGAAAGCTTCGACAAATTCACACCCGATCACAAGGAAGTATCGTGTTTCGGTATGCTTGAGGAGCTCACCCAAGATGAAGTGAAAAAGATAATGAATCATCTGCAAACACAATCATGCGAACTAGATGCATTGCCAACATAAGTACTTAAATAATTTTAAAACGAGTTACTACCGTTCGTGACAAAATTGGTTAATCTCTCTCTGAGTCAAGGAGTTTTTTCCTTTAAAATTTTAACAGGCAATAGTTAGACAACTTCTTAAGAAAATTGGGCTAGACCTGAGTTATGTCAACTATAGACCAGTGAGCAACTTATCATTTCTATCGAAAGTGATCGAAAATGCTGCTCTGTTTAGACTCAACATACATGTAAATGAAAATAATCTCCTTCCAAAAATCAGTAAGCCTACAGACAGTTCCATTATACTCGAAGGTATGGAGGAACAAGAGGTGACATCACATATTGTCATTGACCTGAGTGCTACATTCGATACAGTCGATCATGACATTCTACTAGACCTGCTGCAAAAGCAATACGGTGCATGTGGTACGGCACTAAACTGGATAGACTCTTATCTTCATCCAAGAAACTGTCGTATACGTGTTAATTCAGCTTTATCGTTGGCACGTTCTTTGGAGTGTAGTGTCCCCCAGGGTAGTTGTCTTGGTCCGTGGTTCTACTTGACGTACGCTGGAACACTGTTTGATGTCGTTCCTCCATCCATCTTCGTTTTTTGCAGACGACAACAACGCAAACAATCGATTTAAACCTACATCTTTTTTCTGATGAAAGAAATGCCATTCATAAACTTGAACGTTCTGCACACGTTAGTAACAACTGTATGAACGAGAAAAAACTGAAAATGAACGCATACAAAACGGAATTCATCATGTCCGGTAGTAAACCCCAATTCAATAAATGTCAATCTAAAGAAATATATATTGTTGGTGACACTGTTAAAGCAGAAAAATGCATACGGTATTTGGGTGTATATTTAGATGAAACACTGCATTTTAAAGAACACATCAAAATTACGTGCCGTACAGCCATGTACAACTACCTTGAAAATAAAAATAAACATAAGGAAATACTTAACAAAAGAAGCAACAGAAATACTCGTTTTTTCTTTGATAATATCTAATCTAGATTATAATAATCTCATCTTGTATGGAACAGCTCAATGCGAAATACACAAAATGCAACGTATCCAAAACATGTGTTCAAAATTGGTATTCGGACGACAGAAATACGACAGATCAAAAGATGTTTTGAAAGAACTGCATTTGCCTCCAGGAAAGGCCAGGATAACATTCAAATTACTGACCTTCATATAATTAATCTGTTGGTCACGCGCCTTATAGAACCTTACAGAACTTTTAACAGAACAACAACCAGCACGTAACCTACGATATACAGTCTCGTATGACGGATGTTATGATGTTCAACGCACACAGAGAAACACTTTTATGGACAGGAGTTTCGGAGTTGTTGGTCCAAAACTGTGGAATGACCTAAGATTAAGCATCCGGACTTCAGTCTCAATAGACATTATCAAAAGGAATTTGAAAACAAAATCTCTTCAGAGACTTTTACAACTTATTTTAATTTGAATACCTGTCATTTTAAAATAATCGAGACTCAGCGTTATAGATTTATTATAATCTATGATAATTTACGAGTGCGACGGTTCGTCCTGACGGGGTTTGATTTCTCCAGTCTTCAACTCACATGGTGGTAGTAGGAAACAGATTATTCGAATTTGCCACGGTCAAAACGTGAACTATTGGGAAAGAGTAGGTTTAAATGTTAAATTTGAGGGTAATAGGTCTTATTGTACCCCCAAATTGCATTAAATTCTCAGAATATGACCATTTTCAAATGCGAAACTGTGGGGTCATGACCTATTCCCATACTTTTGTTCTTTTTTACTCAGGAAGGACAACTGCGGTAGGCATATTGTATTTAAGGGTTATTTTTAAGCAAGCTAGAATCGCTAGTAGGGTCACGCTGTGAATTATTGCGCGAAAACAACACGGTTACGAGGTATTTATTCATGGTTTGATGGGTTGTGCTATGATTTGCGTGTAAAATTACCATTCCAAAAGCAGGCTACGTTTCATTTTCCCCAGCCACTTTCGTACATGGTAAAACGTTGATTTTAAAGCCCCTGTTTGCAGCCTTGCCTTTCTTTTATTTTTGTAAATAGTATCACCTGTTCATATTTCATATGTTATTTTTATCTTAAATGTACGTTGCATACTATAATTGTGCAGCGAATGTGTTTTTATGATTGCCGGTTCGTTGTTTTTTTAATGGAGCTTTGTGGTGATAAAGAACGCGTCCGCGGCTCCGAGAGAGTGTGTTTCTATTGTGGTGTGCTACATATATGTCCTATTGTTAGGGTAACTCCCAAAGCTTTTCTTCCTAACTATAACATTGTTTTAACTTCGGAATACACCGAACTATTCACAAGGGAAGCAACCCTTAACATTTTCCTTTGCCACGATAACAAGAATTTATTCCCTTGTAAAGAATATGCATTTTATGACACCGGTTAACATCGATCTTACAGACAATTAACGATTTTACGACATCATTTCCCTTTTTGGTTTGTTTTCGTTAGTACAATGTCGTCTGCTTAAAAATGTCTAATCTGCTATTGATTATTTGTCAATCCTATTTTGTAAATGCGAGGGGACCTTTTCAGGGAAATTTTGGTCAGTGAGTTGTGTTTATGTTGTTTAACATATCAGTTCAGTACTGTGCATATTCATCACTTTTCAACATTTTCTGCTTTATGGTGGCAAAACACAAGTTTTTGTCAGGTATTATGGCTTTGTATAATGTTTAAAAATCAATACTCGCGAGTTTTCCTGTAATTCTAGTCAGATCTTTTTGTATTGAACTTGCCTACAATTATGTTAACATGTATTTTGAACGATTTACAGTCCTTATGATTTGAGCATTTTGTATTATTTCAGTATTTTGCAAAGTACTGAACATAAAATGGCATCTCGCAAGAAGAAGTATTAGTTAAAGTTTTGAACCTATTTATTTCAACTCGATTGCATCGAAAGCCTAAGGCTTATTGAAATGTATATAAATCATCGTAATGATTCACGATAATAGGTATAACATTAAAAGCTGTGGTTGCAAACAAACTGTTTTGAATTTAGAAGAACGTGTGCAAAGCGAAATATGTTATAACAATATTGTTCTCCCTTTAATAATAAGGTTGGCGTCATATCGAGTCAAAAATGTATCGAACATGGGTTTTCCCCATTCAGTGTTGTTTCACTTCGGTTTATCCGACAACAGACCAGATTTGCATTCTGGAAATAATAACAGAAAGACATTAACACGGTTCATGTTTTTTGTTTTGTTGTTTTTTTATGCATTAAATGATGCATGATAATGCCTTACTTTTATTGTTAGTGTTGTATATGACAGCAAATTAAATATGCTTAAATAAATTATTGAAATTTATTCGTAGTCTGTTTAATATGCATAACAAGACTAGATATGAAGTAACCAAATGGAGGCATTCAACATATTGGTTAATTAGTAATACAATATATGTATACTGTATCATATGGCTTACGAATTACAGCAGACTTGGATGTGTTAACCAGACCAATTACATCAGACTTAGATATGTTTACCAGACCATGCATTGATGCTTAAATTTAAATTTCATAAATTTAATTTCATACATTGCAGTGCCAACAAAAATGAATCAATATACTGATCATAAACCAAACACAATTATAAATAATAACTTCCATTTATATGTATTGCATAACACACTAAAACAAGTAACATTAATCTTTATAGATAAACACTTGCATACAAAACAATTTTAATATCAGCTGCTGTTTGTGGGATTACATGGAATTATATGTTGGGCTGCAATTCAATACCTGAAGAACAGGGCTTGAAGGTATTTACATGTAACCCATCTTCAAGGCCATTTACAGATTCTGAAGGAAGGAGTTCCAGCATCTGCAATGTACAGGTAATGTTTTAGGTATGATACAAGGATCATTCTATTTAACACTCGAGTAAAAAGGCCGATCATAAATCTTCTTAATATATAAGCGCTTGGGAATTACCTTTTTCTAAAATGCAATTTAAGTTTAGCAAAAATCATCACATGTTATACTTTTACCACCAGCACCAGTTATAAACTCCAAAAATGACAAAAATACACACAATAAAAAATGAAAACATGTATTCAAATTCAGATTCACTACTGTAACTTTAATTTAGCAATGACACTACATGCTTAAATTGTACGTTGTTTTAGTTTAATGTAAAAGGGGCTTACTAAAAATTTATTGATCACCAGTTACTAAATAAATATAAAAATGTCAATTTCTATGTACATAGTCGAACTATCTTTTTTTAAGAAGACGTTTTTTTCGGAAGATTTTTTATGATTTAGTATGTGTATGCATTATAATAAACAACGGGTAACTAAAAAAAATAATAAATAAATAAAACATTGCCATCGAGCGCCTATAAGTTTATACTGTTGCAGACGACTACTTTCTTAAGCGTCCACGCGCACCTGAATGGCTTAACAACACTTACACGCAGCGTGACTTTTGCGCACATTTTAGTGAAACGGCGTACGCATTATTTACGTTCGGCGTAAATTATGTGCGTATACCTAAAGTTGCGTAAATATACGATATGTTAGTGAAACACAGCCATAAATTCTTAATTACAGATGAATGTAAAAATCTGTTGGAATTTCGTAATATTAATGCGCCATTTGTTACGTGACGTTCACGCAGGCTTTCCCGTCGTGACGTCACGCCCGTTATATTTTATTGTTGATTTGATGCGAGGCAAGTAAAAGGTTGAACCTGGATTTCGCTCCTTAATTATTTATTATCACAACGCGTGTTCCGCCTACATAAAATCGTTATGAACTGAAATCGGTAGACTTTCAATCAAATGTATAATGTCTATATTTATCTTACGATAAAAGGAAACTTCATTTAATAATAGTAGGTCAAGCACATAGGTTGAAATAATAATAACAACCAGATCCCGTATATACAGTCTTCATTAAGCATATCAACACGGAATGCTAGACATGTCTTTATTTTGCACGCAGAGGTATTTTCCATGACATCGGTAGTTATATGACATAGATACATAAAGGAACTCGAATGCGAACAATTTCATATAAGACTGATAAATAAGTACATCTAAGCAACTTTAAATTTCAGTTCGTTCCTACATTTTAGTTGAAGCAAAGCGTAATTATTAAGATACAGTCAGCCAAATGTGCGAAACGATAAATAGACAAATCGGCGATGCAAAAGTAATTTCAGCTTTTATCTATCCAAAAATCATAGTTTTAATGATGTTATGTATTTCAATTCGGTATCTTGATACGAATAAAAATATACTTTAAGTCGTAAGATTTAAGTCGACATATTAAGTACATTAAAGCATACACATTAAAGACCTACTATATACCTAACTATAAATTACATTTTATCTGATGAACAATCCGATGTATTTCATTTCGAAAAAATAAGTGTATGTGATTAGTATGTATTTCCTATATCACGTATAAAACTAACTAGCTTAAAACCAGACGCAATGGCGACACATAGATGCCAACAATTTATCGAAAGTTGTGCGGAACCGAAATTTGTGTCGATTTGACGTACGAAAATAATATCTGATCATAATAATGGAGCATATCCTAACATGTGCATGTTAACTTTACACTACTGCTCTTTTGTCTGTACAAGAAGTATATGCAGTCGTATACAACATGACTTGATTGATGTTCTGGTACCATGTTTGCTGAACTTTTCTTCTTGTTTGTTATTGCATCACGTATAAGTTGTTCATTACTTAAATACAGTTATATACACGGTGCGTTATGCTTTGCCTTTAATAAATAAGCATGTTGCCGCTTTTTTAATTTATTATTTTTCATCATTAGTTTTTATAAAGGTATGCACGAGGAAGACGCAAAAACAAAAACAAAACGGTCTAAAACAGTGATACAGCGTATATTGAAACACCTTAACAGTGCATAATATTTTGGAGGACAAACTCAGTAAATCGGAACGATTGACACGAATTCAATGCTGCAAAACGTGAAGTAGTATCGCTACAACTGTATACAGTTATAAACGATGTGAATATTGGCGTACCAAAATTTTATATCATCCCGTTAAATGATTGCGTTTATCGTTTTAATGTTCACATATTTTAACCTGACAAATCCTTTTACATAATGTAGTGTACAAAAGTAAATACACGTGTGGATAGAACGAACATGTACCCGTTACGCATTTTTAACGAGATGCCACTGTGAC
>NC_068359.1:72065114-72167614 GCF_020536995.1 Dreissena polymorpha
TCGACTTAATGCTGTTTTTAGGACATCCCTCCTTTTTCGTTGGACAAGTACTTGTATGCTACGCTGAACCCGCATGGTAATACATATACATTCACAAAACGGTAATGAAATATATAGTATGAAAGATATCACAACTGGTGAATTTTGCTAACGTCCATGATCATAAATTACATGTGGCGGTAAAACATAACAACGTTAAAGGCATGCTGAACTAAGCATGGTCCTGAATGGATAACAGAGTATACGCTAGCAAACAATAAACAATAATTGGTAAAATGTATATATTCTAACATGCGTTTTATTCAATACCTTATATGTTTATTCAGGCATACACTGTATGCAATTACATAAGAATACGGCGATGTCGGATCAGATTCTCGTACAAACGAGAGTTACACTGTTATGAGGTAAATTTTCGAAACACATTGTAAATTGACTTGAAACAATCTGATCTTGATTGTTTCAAGTCAATTTCAATTGCGTGAATATGTTGATGATTTTCTCTTTTTATACAACATAAATCATAACTCTACATTATTATATATCGTTAATTGTTATATCGATATATTTTAGTTTGACACCAAACGAGAATGCGTTCATATTCTTTGACATAATGCTGTTTTTTAGTACAAACCAATTAATGCATCATAGAAATAAGCAGCAGCTAAAGTAGATCAATTGCTGCGACAAGCGCTTAATATAATAAAATCCAACACAACACTTTGTATTGATACTTTTTTTTCTTCCTGCAAGTTTTGACTGAATTTAACCAAACATAGCAGTGCACAATGTGGAAAAGGTAACCTAATTCTGGAAATGTATATAAAAATACATAAAATAAAGCTATCTCTCCAAGAATGAATAATCAGATCAATTATGACATAGATTGTTGACAATGCTATTTTCCCAACATCGGTGTTTCACATGTGATTATAAGAGAAAGCATTTGTTTAAGAAAAGGATTTATGTTTATGCAAATTATTTCAATATTAATATATGGAAACATTAAACATTATGAACTAGTTCAACTAAGCCATTGGATTTTAAATTTTGCATCTGTTTAAATGGTTATGTGATATTGAAGGTTGTGATCATATGATTTGCCGAATTATTTTTATTTACTAAATTTTTTTTATAAATTAAACTTAAATTATCCGACGACAAATATTAAAGCTTTCAGGTACTTCGACTTAATGCTGATTTAAGGGCATACCCATAGTACAGGCTCCGTTTCGTTCGACAAATACTGTTATGCTATGCTGAAATCTATCATGGTACATTATTTAACGTTCACGAAAATGGTTATACATATATTAAACAAAATTCACAACTTTTAGAATTTTGCTAACGTACATGATACGAAATTACATGTACTTTAAACATAACATGACAATCATAAATAAACGCTAGAGCAACTAGAGATTGGTAGTTTAAATTGTTATAACGCATACTGGACCTTACATTTGGTCCAGACTGTATTATAGGGTATAAACGTGTAAACAAATATTATGCCTCCCTAGAAATATTTCAGAACACCAATCCTACTTCATTGTAACTAGTCCGTGTGAGGGAAGTGGAATAAATTGCCTGACCAGAAGCTGAAATGCAAAACATTACAATTACACGACAAAACTGCAGTAAACTGCAGCAAGCGCTTTGTTTAGTTTTTTTCCCAAATGTTTTAAATGCATAAACATAGAAGAAGCAGTGCGTCCATACAAGCGAAATTAATAAACTAGTAAGGCAGTATATATTTTTCAACATGCGTTTGTATAACCTTGCCGGTTATTCAATTCTTATTGCATAAGAATAAGGCGATATCAAAACCAATATTTTGTACAAATAGAAAATACAAATAAGAAAGGTTTGGTTGTAAAGTTATTTAAACATGCAAAAGACGAAACAAAGAAAACTATTTCGACTTTACGGTTGGATTTTAAATTTACATCTGTTTAAATTGTTTAGTGCTATTTTACTTCTGTTCGGTCCTTTTCCCACAATCGTTCTTATATTTTTTGATTTCTTGATGCGAATTGACCTTACATTATTCGGACGACAAAAATGAAAGCTTTCAGATTCTAGGATTTAATTATGTTTTAAGGCCATACTCACAGCACAGGCTTCTTTTTGTTGGGCAAATACTTTTACGTTAACGGTAACAAATCATAAACATTTAGAATATTGTTGACACACATTTTCAAAATTAATTATAGACATTTAATGTATATCCTTAAATACAGGAATAAATATCATGAATGTAAATGTTTAAATGACTTTATTGATATTAACGAAATAAATCTTAATATGTGTTGTATCAGTATGACGCTTAAATAGCATTAACACAGTGCCTATACCACGTGACTCTTTCGGATCTGTGTTGGGAGAATAAAGCGCGACCCAGTTATTATTTTTAAGGATCTCTTTTTAATATTTTCACCATTTTTAATGGGATAAAGTGGAGAGCCCGCTCATTCGTGAGAGTTTTCTATAGGTTTTATGATCTTTTTGAACAAATAAGTATTTTTTCAGTAAAGTGCAATCGCGCGTTTGAACGGCTAGACAAATGTCGGATCAGTTGTGGGGACTTCATATATCAAAAGCGCGGTTTGCACTTTACTGAAAATACTTATGTTTTTTAAAAGATCATGATACCTTTAGAAAACTCTCACGAATGAGCTGGCTCTCCACTGTAATAGACCAAAATCCTGAACAGAAAGCTGCGATGTAAACATTACAAAATACGAGACAAAATTGGAGCAAAACTTTTATCAGCGCTTTATTTAAAATTCCCTCCCAATACTTAACATGAATAAAAATAGATAAAAGAAATGCATCCATTGAAGCGATATTATTAAAGTAGTAAAAAAATAAGTATTGTTTCAAGTCCATTTGAAATATGCGTAAACGTGTGCATGTGTGTTGTCTGTTACTAAACATAACATCATAAATCAAAATGTACATTCATCATATATCGATAATGTAACATCAATTGATTTTTGACAATATAGGCGCATGCGTTCATATACTTCGACAAAATACTGGTTTAGGGGAAACCAAATTAAATACATCAATTCAATTTGCAGACTCTAAAACTTTGATCACGTTGCTGAAACACGTGCTTACTCTATAATATTGTCGGTAAAAAAATTGTGTAAGGATATTGTTTTCCTCAAGCAAGTCCGTATGAACAAACCAAGCCTTACATTGTACACTAGGTAAAACTGCAACTTAATTCTGAAAACTCTGCAAAATATATACAAAAAGTTATCCGCCTGAGTATGACTTATCAGATCTAATTATAAACTAGATACTTGGCGATGCTGTCTTCCCGACATCTGTGATTACAAATATGATTGTAATAGAAAGCATTTGTTGAAATAATAATGCTTGCAAATTAATTTTAGTTTGCATTAGACGAAACATTAAAATAAACAAACAGCTTTGTAATCGGATTTTAATTTGACATATCTTCAAATGTTGAAATGCTTTATGTTTTGTATTCGGTGTTGTTGCCACAAATAGTTGTTATATATACATGTTTATGTATAAATCAACCCTGAATTATTGAGATCTTTAACAATGAAAGCTTTTATATTATTCTGCTTAATGCTGAATTAAGGGCATATCCATAGTACAGGCTCCGTTTTGCACAAATACGTGTATGCTGTGCTGAAATCCATCATGGTACATAATTATACATTCACGAAAACAGTTAAAAGATAAATAAAGGATATAACAACATTTTGGATTTTGTTAACATACATAATCAGAAATTAAATGTACTTTAAAACATTATATTTCTTTCCTAAATAAACGCTGGAGCAATAAGAGTTTTACCCTTTTTAATTAACGCATATTGCGAAAACGATATTGGCATGCTGAACATAAAAATAACAGCAGTTGGATTTTTAATTTTGCATCTTTTTATATGGAAATGTGCAATGTAAGGTGTACACGTTTTTGAAGCCAAAATTATTGTTTTAGATTTATTTCTTTTATAAAATGAACATAAATTATCCCGTCGACAAACAAAAAAGTTTTCGGGTACTTCGACTTAATGCTGATTAAAGGGCTAACCCATAGTAAGGCCTCCTTAACGTTGGACTGTACTTGTATGTTATGCTTAAACCCAGCATGGTACGTAAATATACATTCACAAAAAAAGTAATACAATATATAAAAGTTATCAAATCTGTTGATTTGTGTTATCGTACATGATCAGAAATAACATGTACTTTAAAATATAACATTTGTATCCTTTATACAGGCTGGAGAAACTAGAGTTGTACTCTTATATAATGATGGCATATTTAAAAAACGTTAAATGCATGCTGAACATAAAACATGGTCCTGAAGGGATTACAGGGTATACACGACCGCACAAAAGTTATAAAACCCCACGAAAATGTTTTGAAAGACGACACAAATAAAAGCTTTCATGTACTTCCACTTAATGCTGATTTAAGGCCATACCCATAGTTCAGGCTCCTTTTCGTTGGAGAAATACTTGTATGCTATGCTGAACACCATCATGGTACATAATTAAACATGCAAGAAAACGGTAATAAATATTATTAAAGATATCACAACTTTTGAATTTATGTTAACGTATATTATCAAAAATTGCATGTACATTAAATCATAACATGTCTATCCTAAATAAACGCTGAAGCAACTAGACTTTTACTCTTACATAATGAAAGCATGTTGAGAGAAACGCTATAGGCATGCTGAACAAAAAACATGGTCCTGAATGGATTACAGGGTGTACATGTGTAAACATAAAGTATGCAACCCCATAATATGTTTTAAAAGTTATTGATGGGAATGCTGTGCTGCTGGAGCAGCGGAAGTTTTACATTAGTATACTTCACAAAACACTTTGTTTAAAAATCCCACTAATGCTGGATGTACACAGACATAGACAGAGTGAGTGTGTAAATTACATGCAATCATAATAATTAAACTATTACGGTAAAATGTATATATTCCTACACGTTTATTTACTTGCCTTCCATGTACATGTATGTATATTCAGGCGTAACTATTATGCATATCACATAAGAGTAGTTCGATAACAGAATCAGTATTTTGTTTAAATGAGAGTTACAATGCTATGATGAAATTATTTATGGAGAACATGTAAGTAGTGAATGAAGACAATTTACAATATGCGTTGAATATGTTGATGTTTGTTTTCTGTTGGGTGTTTAATAAAATAATAAAATCTACATTTATATATATCGTTAATTGTCATGTCCAGCTATTATAATTTGACTCCATAAAGAGAATGCGTTCATATTCTTCAACATATTACTGTTTCAGAAGAAAACCAAATAAATGCGTCAGAAATTAGCAGAAGCTAAAATTGTGATCACATTGCTGCTACAAGCCCTTAATATACTAAAATGACAACACAAATGCTTGTTTTCATATGTTGTTTTTCTTCAGTAAGTCAGTATGAATTTATAAAACCAAACATAACATTGCACACTGTATAAAATGCAACTTAATGCTGGGAAAGTATATAAAAGTACATAATAATAAAACTAGATGTCTGAGAATGAATAATCAGATGTGATTATAAAAAAAACTTTGTTTAAGAAAAAGATTAATTTTATGCACATTTATTTCAGTATTAATATGACGAAACATAAAATATAATAAACTATTTCATCTTAGCAGTTGGATTTTTAATTTAAAATCTAGTTAAATGGTGATGTTCTATTTCAGGTTGAATGTTTTTATTTCTAAATGCATTGTAATAGACTAATTTATTTATATAAGTTGAACTTAAATCATCCGACGACAAAAATAAAAGCTTTCACGTACTTCGATTTAATGCTGTATTAAGGGCATCCCCATAGTACAGACTCCTTTTCGTTGGACAAACGATGTTGTATGCTATGTTGAAATCCATCATGATGCATAATTATACATTCACGAAAACTGAAATAAAATATGCAAAAGATGTAACAACTATTGGAATTGTGTTAACGTTTATGATCACTTAGATTACATGTACTTTAAAATATTACATTTCTATCCTTAATAAATGCTGGAGCAACTAGAGTTTTACTATAGGGATAATACACGTTTTCAAGGGCATGATCATCTGCAGGCGCTCAAAAAATCCGTTCCTGCCCGAGTGCGCAGCACGAGGGCAGGAACGGATTTTGAGAGCGCCCGCAGGCACGAGGGCAGGAACGGATTTTGAGAGCGCCGGCAGATGATCATGTCCGAGAAATGTGTATTTTCGCTATTATTGCATAAACAAATCACACATACCAAAATAATTTTAAATAACATTGAAAACAATATTTTGTTCATTCGACATCGACAAAATAATTCGATTATTTAAATACAGTTCAAGGTTGTGTTTTAGATATGCCTCACTCGGTGATCATCCGAAATGACGAGGCTTTACTTTCGGATAGGCAGCTTTCGATTTAAAATGTGTTTAAACAGTGCAATGCAAAGTTGAAATGCAGCAGCGTAAAGTAAGAAATGAGGAATTATTTTGGAATTTACAGCAGGAACGTTGAAGGTACATAAACACTTACATTTTGAGCATAGTCATTTGAAAGTGTTGAGTAAATAACCTTAACTTCAATGACGTTGCCAATACAATAAAGCTGATGTCAAGAGAGTGCAGATGGTATACAAGTAACTTGAAAAGTGGATTGAAATAGTCATTATCCCTGCATGCATGAGGAAACTGGTGCTTATTCAGTTCCCCAATTATGCTTGGAAAGTCGTCGAAGGCTGGAGAAGGGAAGTAACTGCGCGTAGACCAGATTATGGATATGTAAAACACATAACAGCGCTTGAACGGCACGTGAATCGCATTGTTAATACACGATTTCTCCCGTTCAAGCCATCTATTTGCCAAGTTTCTGCACCCCGCCAGAGGGCATTATAGATAGAGTTTATGCAATAATATTATATAATGAATGCATATTTAGAAAACGGTATATGCATTCTGATCATAAAACATGGTCCTGAACAGATTACAGGGTATAAACGAATAGAAAAATTATGCAACCAGAGAATATGTTCTAAAAAGCGCTTTGTTTAAAATTCCCCCTAATGCTGGAAATACTCACACATAGAAAGTATCCGTTTGTTCATGCAAGCAAAATAATAAACTAATATAATAAAATGTATATATTCCTACATGCATTTTTATTTGACTACCATATATGTGTTCAGGCGTATAGTGTATGCATATTACATAAGAACAGGGCGATAGATTTCGTACAAATGAGAGCAACAATTCTAAGATGTTACTATTTATTGAGAAATAAGTAGTGAATCAAGTCAATTTACACTTTGCGTGAATATGTTTTACGTTTGTTCTATTTTTATATTAAAAATTATCATAAAATTTACATTTATTATATGTCGTTACATTTTATATGACGATATTTAATCTGACACCATAACGAGAATGCGTTCATATACTTCGACATAATACTGTTTGCGTAGAAAACAAAATACATTCTTACGGCAAATAATCAGAAGCTAAAACGTGTTTCATATTGCTGCAAAAATTCCTTAATATAATGAAATGAAAACACAACACTTTGTATTCATACGTTGCTTTTTTATTCTTCCAGCAATTGCACACTGAGGAAAATGCAACTTTATGCTGGAAATGTATATAAAAATACAAAATAATTAAATATCTTTCTAAGAATGAATAAGCCGATCTAAAAATGAACAAGATTGCTGACAATGCTTTTTTCGGACATACGTGTTTACACATGTGATTATAAGAGAAAACATGTGTTTAAGAAACTGATTTATTTTTATGCAAAGTTATTTCAGTATTAATATGACTCAACATAAATATTAATAAACTACTTCAACTAAGCAGTTGGGATTAAATTTAACATCAGTTTAAATGGTGAAGTGCCTTTTTAAGGTGTGAACATTTTTGTTGCCAAGATCAATTTTATAGACTATTTACTTAATATAAATTGAACGTCAATTATCCGACGACAAACATGAAAGCTGTCAGGTACCTCGACTCAATACTGTGTTAAGGGTATACCTGACGTACAGGCTTCTTTACGCTGGGCATTTACTTGTATTAAGTGCTCAAATCCACCAAGATACATATTTTAGAAAACGGTAACAAAACACAAAACTTCAGGGTACAAACAAAGTATGCCAAACAAAATTGGGTACAAAAAAACATTTGGGTACGAACAATACAGGGTATATACATTACAACAAATATGCTTCCCTAGAAAGATTTTCAAAACAACAACCCGTCCACAGGGGCGGCTCCGGAATATCTGGTTTGGGGTGGGGGGGGGGCGGGATATTCAAAGTTTTGCCGGTGGTCCAGGGGGGCCGCTAGAACCTCTGGTGGGTGCAGGGCATAGTGATAGGGGTCCAGGGGAGCGAAGCCCCCCCCCCCCCCCTAAGCTCCACGATTTTAGTGATTGTGAAGGCTTTGACAACCACTTCTCGAACATGTCACGCCTTATATACTTTCATCAAAGTAACTTCTTTTAATGCCAAAAAAGTGCATAGTTTATCGTTTTGGGGGTCCAGGGGGGCAAAGCTTCCCAGAAGCGCCACGATTATAGTGATGTTGAATGCTTTGACATGTTTAAATAGGTGATTAAGATCTAGTTAAGTGTTAAACATCAAATGAATTGACTTTACTTTGGCGATTTTAGGGGATCCGCCTATGGTCCTACATTGCATAGCATCACAAAATATCAGATAAAACTGCGGTCAGTGCTGTATTTAAAATTCCCTTCAAATGCTGGAAATGCATAGAAATAGAAAGATGCAAGCGAAATTATAAAACTTGTATGGCAAAATATATGTATATTGCAACATGCTTATTTATAGCCGTATATAAATATTCAGGCGTACAATTTTTGACAATTGCATACCAATTATGCGATATCAGAGCAAATATTTCGTACAAATGAGAATATTGTATGTATCGAACCCGTATTATGTATAATAGTTAATACACAATATGTGTGAGTGCACTGTTATGTTTGTTTGTCTGTTTTTTCTTCTTCTTAAAGTATAATAATAAAGTATACATTTATTTCATATCGTTAAATCTTATATCGAGAGGTCTTATTTTTACGACAGTAAGAGAATGCGTTGTCATATACTTCGATACAATACTGGCGTAAGTGAAAACCAAATACATGCATCAAATAAATTAGCAGACGCGTTTTATTTGTGTTTTTTTTTGTTCAAACGAAAAGAAAAATTGATACTTGTTATTTCGTTCATTGCATCGTGCCCCAGAAAACTATAACTCTGTTGCTTTGGTTTCTTCTAACCATTGATTAATCCAGCCGTTATTAAATTATTTATAAGCTCTCTTTTATTGCCTTTCAATTTGTATTACAAAAGATTATTCACACTTATGTGTGTTTTATATCGCTGGGCTAAGTGTGAGGTTCGGGATCTCTCAAATAGTTTTAAATTCGCAATGCTATGTATTTAATGAACGTTCGAAGCAGATGACCACACTTTTATTCAATGTTGTTTTTTACGTTGTTTCGTTTTTTTTTGTTTTAACCATTAGCTGGCCATCATTATAGAGACGCTAATCAAAATCCACCAGAGAACTAATTCAGTTATCAAAATTAGAATTTATATAATATTTGTAATTACACTTACATTGATAAGAATATTAACCATCAAGGTAATTGGCTATTCGAAGCATCACGTGATAGTAAATGTGACGTAAATTAGGCGCAATAAATGCAAGCACTAAACTGTAAACAAATAACTAAGCAGAAGTAAAAGGCGTACACTGATTCATTCGTGCAAAGCAATGTCGTAACGGTTTAGCACAACACCGACCATAGGTGAGTCGAAATAAATGTAAGATCTTGAATGTTCCACAAATGTCTGAAGTAACCAACAAAAAGCACACAATACTTGGATGAATTTAATGCATCGCCGAGGTCGTGATCGAACAGAGCAATTGAATCTCAACAAATAAACGTATATATCTGAGTGCACCCTAATTCCTAACATTTACTTTGTGTATGTGTTCTATTTTTAGATCAGAGAAAAATCAGCACGCGGATAATACATAAATATTATAAATATTAAATATTATATTAAATTGTAAGAAAAGTATCATAAACGCATAATAAAATTATGCTGTTACGTTTACAGACGTGTATCGGCATAATATATTTTTATTTATTATTTATTATCTAAATATTTATTTTTGCTAAATTTATCAACAGTCTTAGAGAAGTAGAGCGTAAATTAGTATGTTTTCGGTATTAAGTTCCCTTTTCCCAAGTGCATTGAAGAGGTAAAGTGAAATTTCTATATGGGTTTTTTGGCATTAGGTAGAAATAGAATTAAGTCGAAAATGAAAATTTAGAAATTTAACATATAATTGTGCAAAATTTAAAATATGTTTTCATAGTTTTACAATGTTTTTCTCTTAAATTATTTAATTATGAGATTTTTATTAAACATAAACTTAGTTTAAAGAAGTTTTAAAAAATCGCCAAAGTGCTGTGTTTTTGCGCACTTCGCCCTAAGGTGGCGATAGTATTTATATATATATATATATATATATATATATATATATATATATATATATATATATATATATATATATATATATATATATATATATATATGTATATATGTATATATATATACGTTGCGTTCGAAATTATTAATCACATAACTTCACGCTTAACCGGATAATGAAGTATCACCAACAAAGAAAACTTAAACAATGCATACATTATATATATATATATACTTTAATAATGTCGCTCATCCATTTAATTTATTGCAAAATGATTGCATAGTTTACTGTATAACATTAGAAGTATTAATATCTTGTACCAATGTATTATCATCTCGTGGTTGTACCACGCGCGCGTTTTATATCAAATAAATCAAATTCAATCTTTTTTTGTCGAAAGTAGAGACATCTTTTTGGGACCGGCTGGGCCATGGTATATACGAATTGTGTTCACAACTACAATTCCTGTCCAAACCGATAACTGGCTTTGTTAATCTGAATGAGGCTCTATGTTTAATTGACATTTTGCAGTCGCAAACGGTTACGTGCCGTGCTTGCATTGTTTGATTTATTGACGTTTGGATTATTGGGCACAAAGTTTTAACGAAATGTGTCACAGTACCACGATACGCGATGAATTAAAAATAATGCAACGAATTAATTGAAACGAAATCGTCGTTTTTTAAGAACAATAATAATTTCATACCGGATAATTTTAATCGTTTTATGACATTTGTTTGTTACTAAAATACATTAGATATGGGTCCGAAACATGAATCAATCCTACCCACATTTATCTAGTGTTTACGGAGAGATGTTTAATGTATTGTGCTTTTGTCTTGTGCTGTGGTGGGTGGCGCCATATAAGCCGGAGGAAACTCCACCTGTTCGGTTCAGTTACACCTTACAAAGCTCACATGCGTGAGGATCCCGGGTCGCCTCGGATAGACGAAGTTCGAAGAATAGCTACAATTTCCAGCTTGATGTTGTCTTGTGTTGTGGGGTTGGAGGAGCCGGACTATGCGGCGGAAACCCCACTTTTCCGGTTTGGTGATCATCAACCACACCGACATGCTCTCGGAAACTGGGTTTGAACAAGTGTCGTCTAGGTGAAAAGCGCGTGCACCAACCACGGTTCGAGATTTCAAGATCGGAGTGATCACGGTGGAACGAAGGCAGTATGCTGTGGTGCAGGTCAGATGTCGGACCGATGTGTATACCGATATTATGCCGATGCACAGCAGTTGTCTCGATATCGTGCCAATATAAACATGTTTTTTTGTGTTGAAGATAGTTTGTAACTTCCACCATACAAAGCTGCGCAAGACATTATACAATCGTAAAACTGTTTGTTGTTTGCTAGGCACCATATAAATTACATCGTACACTGCTCTGTTTGAGTGTAATCGTGAGAAAATTCCAGCATTTGCAAAGTTTTAACAAGGTTCTGTTAAATACTCTTTGATTTTGTAAATATGTAGTATACAGCCAGCCAAATGAACAAAGCTATAAATAAAGTTTTCAGTTATTCAAAACGTAAATCAGCTTACTAAGTATTTTACAACATTAGTGGATATAGTCGCCAGATAAAGTGCTAATTTGCATGAACATAAAATGCCTAATAGTTACTTAACTACAAACTACATTTTATCTGATGAATGTTGCCTTTAATGTCGTTCCAAAGAAACATTTATATGTATTTAACACTTGATTGCTTAAAGTCCGACACACCTTTTTGCGTTCATACATGGATTAGATTATCGTATATTTTGGAGAGCCGATAATTGTGTCGATGTTTCGTAAGAACATAATTATCTGAACATAAAAGTGGGACATTTGTGAACAGAGCGCATGTAAATTTTAAATTAAATACAAACAGTATGTATGCCATTTTATATACAATAAGTTAATATTGACTTTCATTTTCAAGTAACGTGTTTTTTGCACTTTAATTTTAGTTTATTACTGATCAAAATTTACAATGTTGATTGCGTTAAGACGGCAATAAAGAGTACATAATATTCAACTTTTAATGTATAAAATCGTATATTGCTATTTTTTGTATGATTTTTAAGCATTTGTAATTTGAAAAGTATTCACAAGTCAGTCAGAAAAAAAAGAAAAACGGTATATCGATATTGTGCAAAGAACATACACACACCTTAAAAGTTTATTTGTTTTTAAGATAAAGCAGTGAATCAAAATGACTGACACAAATGCAGAGTTGCTTAACGTTTATGTGTATTTTCTGAAACTGTATATCCTCTGCTTCAATCATTTATATTTTTTAAAAGAGTGGTTTTATTTTATCGCTATGTTATATCATATGCAGGTTCCTGTGTATAAGATTGTCGTTACTATAGGATAGCCAACGATACGATAAGTTATTTAGTTTGTCGCTTTAATATTTGAATAACCTGTCAGATCTTTCTAAAAAAATCTATGTTCAAATGTGACTACATTTTCAATACAACAAGCATGCTACCGATTACCTATTTTTAACAATATGTGTACTTCCTGAACCAAAACACAAACTAAGAATGACAATAGGAGATTCAAAACATATTGACACTCCGAATCGGTTATTTAATTGACCGACTAACAATGAAAGCCAAGAACTGATCTTTGATTAACTATTTTTTAACAATTCTATCAATAGGTCACAAACGAACTGTTTATTTCTCCGTTGCCTTATTTTTAGAGTGCTTACCCCACGGATCATGAAGTTGGTAATAGTCTCGCACTGGGCTAATTGTGATGTAGCCGATTTCCCAAAACCATTTTAGACACGGATGGCCCGGATTCGAACTGGATATATTTGGGAGGAAAACATTCTGATAGTTCCCTCAACATTGGGTCATAAGTTTGACTTCTACAGTGGTTAGACTTGGTTTCAAATCTTTAACCTAAAGGCCTAATTTCAAACATGTGTGAATAGGTTTCATAAAGATTGAATCATAAACTTTGCATAAATTATAGATATACCGTTTTAATAAGATTGACCTATTGACCTAGTTGATTTCACATATGATCCAGATTCAAACACAACCTAGATAGTGTTTAAGTACAAATTATGGCAATGTGTCATCAAGATTGAGAACGAAATCTCAAAGTGTGGTCACAATCCAAATGTTGATCATTGCAAGACGAAGACGAGGGACATGGAGTGATCACATAAGATAAACGTTAGCTCGTCTTGCTAAGGTTAGCTTAAACTATTAAATTTATACTATTGACATTAACATCACTATCCGGAAATTAACTATATTAACTATATGAAATTGAGACAAAAAACTTAACATGGACCTTTGAAAGAGGAGCACTAACACTTATACGAGGCATGGGGATTACACATGATGTTATCTGAAAGTTCCCTGAGTCATAAACAAAATACAGAGTAGAAACAATAATTGTCAAACTTTTATTTTTAACTGTGACCTTGACCTTTCAGCAAGGATATTTTATAGGTGACGCTACAGTTGTTTTGTTATTGGGTAAAAAATCCCAAATTATATTTATATACTCACAAATCTGAAAATTACACAGCGGACCTAAATTATTTGTCCTTTAACACTGAAGTGTGACATAGAAATCCTTAGTTATACTTAACTCTATTTGTAAAAGTTACAAAGCATGAACACAAATTTATAATTTTTGAACTTGTCTTGTAACCTTGACTTTCCATCTAGGAGCAGGGGTGTTATATGTGTCTGTTTTAGATATCCGAGGCTGTATTAAAAATCATTTTAGTGAAAAGGGAAAACTTCATGAACTTTGACTTAAAATTATGACCTTGTTATTTGACGGTCGAGTTATTAGCGATGATTTGTTTTATCGTAGAGAATGATAATCCAAAGCTATCATACAATACTCTCCGGTATGTATAGGTTACAGATCGGACATGAAATACAGTCCCATTATCTTATTTTCAGAAGCCTAACTTCCCAAGTTCCCACCTACAGCACCGGGGACAAGTAGTCGAAGGATTGTATTATTTATAAAAATGTTTTACGAGCTTTTAAGCCCTGCTTAATAAGTTGAATGTGTTTAACACGAACTTAGTCTACTGTTCTCGACATATTTAAATAAAGTACTCATAATATTTTATCTAGTCTTAACCAAACACGATTTGTATTAACACTTAGTTTGTAATGGTTGTGAAACATGAAAAACAAGATTATTACTAAAATATAGTTCAATGTTGCAAATTGCGTCTTAATTGCCTCTATTAAAAACTGTGCGATTGTCATGCTGATGATAACTCTTGCCTACAAACACTCACTTCGCAATGTTGTCATGCATAGGTGCTCGCAAGGTTAGGTAGAACTCAGATAGATGTGGTTAATACCTGAATGTAATAAAATCATAAATATAGCCCACTATATAGTTTGGTTTATGTCTTGTAAACGACAGTTAAGCAGAAACGTTTAGGTAGTTCTTACTTAGAAATATGTGTTTTTGTTGATGAACTTTTATTCGTTAACGGGAATACAATTGTGACTGGTTAAGACCGGTTTAGACCGGATAAAATATTACGCGCATTTTATTTCTAAAGATCGATAGAAGCACAGGAAAAGTATAAAACAATATACATTGGATGCGCAAATTAAAACTTCCAGGGATTCACAAATCACAGGTGAGAACATTATCCTTTTTAAATATGTGCTTACAAACCAATCCAATCGATATGTTTTTCTAGTTTAAAAATGATATAAGGGCTACTACTATAAATTGAACGCGAATATCGGGAAGTTTACATAACTTAGGTGTTCCCAAGGTTTGTGTCGCTTTTGTTGATGATGTTACGTTCTTTTTTTATGAGAACAGAATAGCATTGACAGGCATTTTTTTATTGTTTACAATCCATAAAAAACATAAAAAATATGGAACGAAACAAACAAAATATGAACACGATTTAAAAGAGCTTATCGGACTACGAGCCGTATAATGCATTTTTCATATTCACATCCTCGGCGTAATCCTGTCTTTGGCAAAAACGAGGAATTTCCGAATGTTTATTAAAGCGTGGACAAAAATTTGCACAATACCCAACGAATATTTGAAAAGTCTTTTTTCCACGCTTAGTATGGAATTAATTAATGAATTAACATCATTTTGTTAATACTGGGATTGAATATAGTGTTATATTTTTTATCGGAAAACAAATCCAGAATATATAATATATATGATGATGATGATGATGATTAAGATGATGATGATGATGATGGTGATGATGATAATGATTATAATAATAATAATTAAATAAAAAAATAGCAATACTACTACTTCTACTACTACTACTACCAATAATAATAATACTTCTAATGCTGCTGCTGATGCTGACTATGATCATAGTAATAATAATAATACAAATAATAATAAAAATAATAATAATAACAATAATAATAATAATTTTACTACTTATTCTTCTTCTGCTGCTGCTCCTGCTGCTGCTGATGATGATGATACACATTATAATAATAATTATGAAAATAATGAAAATAATACTTATAATAATAAAAATATTTATAATAAGAATAATAATGTATGATTTTGATAATTAGTATTGTTAATTATTATTAGTAGTAATAGTTTAATCATTATTTTGTTTTTATTATTATTATTATTAGTGTTATTATTAATATTATTATCATTATTATAAATATACGAATAAGGGTAAATTCAAAATTACTCCATAATCATACTATCAATGATAATACTTATATTACAAATGTTAACGTTTTTCACCAGCTATAACGCGCGTTACCATGTGCATTGTTGGTCCCAAATGCGACCTATCCTTGGTATTGAAGTATACTTTGAAATGGATTGTCTTTTAGTTTAACAGAACACTTGTATGGTATTCAATTTTTAAGGTATGGGAGACGAAAATCATTGAAATGTTTTTATCCACATCCGTAAAAAACTCCAACATATACTGATTATCATACATTAAACAATGAAGATAAGTTTGAACACGTTTTTCTCTTTAAATCAATACATTTATTTCAATTTAAAAAGCGGCCATACGGTAACGCTCAGAAATATTGTTTAAATTAAGGATGGGCTTTAGGTGAGTTCTATATTTATTTATTTTTTTGGCTGAAAGTTAATAAAAATCATAGGAATATCAACATAATCAACATTAAATATGGATTGTAAATGCATTAACACGTCCATTCATCATCGATCAGGCAGACATAAATGAAACAATGTCACACATCAGCGCAGTCACACACACGCTTCAACGGAAGTTTTATTTTCAGAGTTTTACTACTTTCCGTAAAAGTGTAATTTGTTAATTTCGCTGGAGGGCGAACATATTACCAGGGGAGGGGCTTTGTTCAATTTTTTAAATAAGTTATTATTTCTTTGCTGAAGTTAAAACTATGTTGAGATATGTCTTGCGCTTGACGAGATACTTCTTTCTTTTTATGATAAAATATTTCAGCAACTAATGAGACACACAGTATGCTTTATTTTTTATTTTTTATTAAATATAAAATATACAATGTATGACAGTGGACATCCTTGTCTTACCCCTCGTTAATAATTATACTGTTAATATCGGTATAAATAGTTAAACCCATTTAATTAGACTTTCACCGAAATTCATATTTTCTTAGCAAGAGAACATTAATGAATAATCAAGTGAATCGAATGCCTTTTGAAAGTCTACAAAGATTATTACACAAGAATTATTTGAATTGTTGAATTGTTGAAATAGTTTATGCATTCTTGTCTAAGACGAACGTTTTCACCAATGTAACGTCCTTTAATAAAACCAGATTGAGATCTTGAAATGATTGATGGTAATATTTTTTAGTTCTACTTGCTATACTTTTAGTTGTTATTTTATAATCATTGTTCTGTAAACTTATCGGGCGCCAGTTTGACAAGGATTCTAAGTTTTCTTTCAGGTTTTGGAATGAGTGATATTATACTTTGTTTTTTTAGCGTAGTTAAGTTTTCGTTGTTAAATGAATAGTTAAGTGAATTAATTAAATGTGTTTTAATATCATTCCAGAATATTTAATAAAATTCGCCATCAGATCCTGGACTTTTGTTATTTTGCATTTCTTTTAGTGCTAATCCACATTCATATTCATTAAGTAATCCGTCGCACAGTAGTTTTTCCTCTTGATTTAAAGCATGATGTGTATTTTTAAAAAGGGTGTTATTTTCATTATGTTTTCGTTTATAGAGGGTTTCGAAAAATAAACGTTGTTCTTATAGTATTTGCGTTATGTTTGCCATATCTTCGCCATTGACTACTGATTTGTGTACAGGTTTGTGTTCACTTCTACGTTTTTCGATGTTTGCGAAGTATTTTGTATTTTTGTCTTTGTGTTCAACATGCTGTGCTCGTAGTATTAATCCATTGAGATGTATATGTAAAATTCCTTGTAATACTTGTTTTGTTGATGTTATTTCATCTTCACTGGCTTTGGTATCGTTTGTGTTTGTTTCATGTAATTGTTTTTCAATTGTTTCAATGATTTTGATGGTTTAAGTTTCAAGTATGTGTGTTTCTTTTTTTGAATGATGTGTATCTAATTGTTTTGTTACGTATATGTTTGGGCTCGCATATTTATTATTTAGAACTGTATTGAATATTTATTGTTTTAGTTGCGTTTGATATTGTGTATCTAGTAAGATGTTGTTATTAATTATAAAGTATCCTGGGCCTCTTTCAGGTTGTATTGTGTGCAGTTTATGTTCAACTAGAGAGTGGTCAGTCATAAATCATGGTTTATGCTGCATGTGTCAATAATTTTGCACAGTGACTCAGATATTGAAAAATAGTCTAATCTACAAAATATAGTTGGTTTTGTGTTTTAGTGTCAGGTGAATTTGCTTACGTTTGGATTTACTGTACGCCAGATGTATATCATATTGTAGTTTTCAATTATGTTATTCAAAATGTTTATATTTTTAGGATGAGTATAAAGGATTCCCTTCTTTCTATCTAATAATGGGTTAAGAACAGTATTGAAATCACCACCGACTATAACGTTTGTATCTTTGTTATTAATTATAAACGATTGTAATTTTTCGTAAAATCTGGAATCATCTACGTTGATTAATGTTATTTGTGTTTCGTGTATTTTGATATCTATACTTGCTTGTCTGCCAATTATTATTTCGTTAAAGTTATCGACTGTGATCCCTATATTATTTTTTTATCAGAGATGAAATTACCTGTCCGCTTAGATAGATGTTTCCGACCCATTCATCATTAAAGGTTTGTGCTAAAGTATGTGTCAAGTGACTTTCTTGTAAAAGGCATATACTTTTTTTTTCGTCTAACCATTTGAAGATTTTTATGCGTTTGTCTTTATTGTTTAGCCCTTTTACATTTAAAGTGCACATATTAATACTCATATGAAAGGATGATGGAGTACATGATTATTCTTTGTCCAGTTGCTGTCAATCACAAGACAAATATGATATTAGGAGCCAGAGGGAGGTATGGGCAAGGATAAAAAAATGATTTTTGTACGTTATCAAGACTGGATATGTGTGTATACTCATGTGTTTGTACGTGTGTTGCTGCGTGCGTTGTGTGCATGTAATGTAAAACAATGTAAAGAAAACAGGGAGTGGGTCGATGTTTGAAGGTTAGTGAAGTATGCGTGTGTGTTTGTGAAACTATTTGAAGTATTTTTTTTCTTTTACATGTTTGTACAACGCTTGTTAAAGCAATCTAATAAAATAATAATTGACATATACTATACATACTAGTATACTATACATGATGTATTATAGACAAACGACAACAAACAAAACTTAACGTGCGGCTTACAAGTCGTTTACAGTGTAATACTATCAAATAAAAGACAATAATGTTAACAGGATGTTAACATCAAAGTTAAACGTATTCATTTCTATAAGTAATCCATTAATATGAGGGTTGTTTACAGGTAAGGTAATTTACTTATTTTGCAATTTCAGCACGTATCAAAGAGAACAATGCTATATATGTATATAACTAAAACAGAGTAGCAATACAGTTTCATAAGTTCATCTGCAGGAAAAAACACTTAAATATAATCTTCTGAAGGAAATAGAACTGACATGTGTATTGTTGGTATATGCATTGATTGTCATATAACAATACAACATTATCTAATATATTATTACTCTAGATTAGAGATAAGTCTATATCTTCTTCACAAAAACAGTCTTTCACAGGTAAGAAACATCTTATTATGAATATTTAGTAAATATCCATGAATGTGCTTTTTACAAATATTCAAAACATAATTATAGTTATGAAACTATATCTCTTCACATTAATTTATGCGGGTGTACTTCGGTTGTTTATTGCTTATCAGACCCAAGAAAGAATCGACGATTGCTGAATAATTTTTCACATCAAGCTAGTAAGAATAATTAATGGTAGATTTCACTACGCGCATATTTATATCTAGCTCTTCGTGTTTCCAATGTACAGCAATAGCTCATGCTGCCATTGTGTTAATCGGTTGCAATTTACTTCGAACACCCGAACGATTTACCGCCAACATTGTTGACCTAATTCTTAATTGTGGACACCAGTTTTATGGGCAAATTATCGCGCATTTCGACCAAAGAGTTCGATACTTAGGACATTGGGAATCGCCAAACACGTTCGATTTAGGTAGTGAGGTTGTCAATGTGGCATATTATACTGATGTGTTTTATTGCGTTAATTCCCAGTCATTTGGTCAAATTCAAACGAATGATGGAAGAGTGACAATATCAGAAGCATTTCAACGCGGCTTTGCAATATCTGATTACCTTCTTTCAACAATTGGGACCAGTACAGTTTTCTTTCCTTCCACCTGGGTGGAGAGGAGCAGATTTGGGATAAAATTCTTGCTAAAGGAAATTCCAGGGATCAGGGCGGGATTCGAACCCGGGACCTCTCTATTCCTAAGCCAGCGTCCTACCATTAGACCACTGCTCCCAAACGATTTAATTATTTGGAAACTTCTGTTGTCGTCATATTTTGTGAAACTACAAGGATTGCTTATATAAAATACATTCTTCAATGCATGAGCACGGATGGTCGAGTGGTCTAAGAGGTAGAATTTTACTTCAGGACTCCCGGGGTCAGTGGTTCGAGCCCTGTTGGGGGTTACTTTTTTTCTTTTTTTAAATTTGATTCTTGATTTTTTACTGGAGCTTTTTAGATCCAATGTTTTACATTTATCAATATAAAGCATTTAATGAAAAACTTACCAACATGCCAAAATCTTTGAAAAGGCCCTTTGAAGGGCGAGCCCTTATCATACATGTCATTATCATGTCATCAATAAGACATCTGCCTTAAAAAACAGATTGAGAATAAATTGTGTTAAAAAAAGCTTCAAAACATGTATTTACACTTTTTTGTGTCAAGACTTACTGCAATAGTTAATATAGTTGACAGAAATAATTGTAAACAATAGTATTGATGTCGATGGGAACATCCTTATAGTGTAAGCAAACACACCTTTCTATATGGAGAGGAAATCGAGGTTCAAATCCTGGTGGGGATCCCATATAAGCAGCAACTTTCATAATATTCATATTGATTATAAAAACAATATTTGTTGTCGTCAGAGTGTGTGGTATTTTATATGCAAATAGAATTTTCATTATTGTTTGATAACTTTCTCTATCACACACACACGCATACCATTAATTTTGTTCAGTTTTACATCATATGTCATCATTAGTATAAGGGCATCATCATTAGCTTCACGAGATATCAGATGTCAAAAACAAAGGCCAATAATAATGATCTGGTAATTTATCATAATTATAAAACTTTTACTTTGAAAAGAAAGGGGTTCATCTTTGTTTCTACTACAGAATCAAATAAAAACTCTTTTTTTTCCTACTTTATTCCGAAGTCAGGGTATACGCCGAATATCTTTTTTAAAGATATTTCTTGTTTCTATTTTGAAACTTTGACTCCGTCATTTAGGTATGAATGATGTTGTTCAACGTTATACCGATCTTTGTATGAGTTTTATGTTCTTGACTACAAAGCTACCGCATCTATCAGAAATATACTAAATAAGTTCGCTACTTGTATTAATTATGGAATGAGTGCTATATTGACGTCATCATTTGATGACGTTCAATTACACGAATGATAATGGCGACTAAAATTCGTTAAGCTCCAGGGTATAGCCGCGATTTGAGGGCCTTGAAAACTGGCCCAACACTGTGCCTGAAATTTGACATGAATGATGTTCCGAGGAACATCCTCCGCAGGACCAGAATACGATCTACCTGTTGGCGTATTCGTTATGTCTGGGAAAAATCTAGTTTTTTATTAAATCGCTAAAAAATAGGTGTTTTTTATTGCGCAATCGCTATAAAATGAGTTCTCGCCGGAAGCGTTCATAGCGTTAATAGCAACCCAAAGACAATTCACCCCCAGGAGACAATTCACGCGCTAGACATTTCAAATTTGATTTTAAATATTTGTTATCGTATTCAAACTATTTCGTACCCATGTTTTTTTCATACCCATTTTTTTCGTACCAAATTTTTTTTCGTACCCAAATTTTTTCGTACCCAATTTTTTTTTTCGTAACTATTTTTTTTAACTACCCAAACAAAATTTCGTACCCATTTTTTAGTACCCAAATTTGTTTCGTACCCAAATTTTTTCGTACCCAAATTTTTACTCGTACCCTTTTTTTGGTACCCAAATAGTTTTTGGTACCCTAATTTTTGTCGTTCCCTATTTTTTTTCGTACTCTAATTTGTTTTCGCAACCAAATTTGTTTTTTTTTCCTACCCACTTTTTTTTCGGACCCAATATTTTTTCATACACAAATTGTTCGTACCCAAATTTTTTCGTACCCATTTGTTCGTACTCAAATTTATTTCGTACCAAAATTTTTTCGTACCTAATTTTTTATTTGTACCCATGTTTTTCGTACCCAAATAGTTTTTCGTACCCTTATTTTGTTCGTACCCTTTTATTTCTTACTCACAACTGTTTTCGTACCCAAATTTGTTTTTTTTTCGTACTCACTTATTTTTTTGTACCATTTTTTTAAGAAATAATCGATTTTCAATTTGATTTGGTCTCTCCACTCATTCCATCCCGCGAAACCCTTAAGGTGTTGCAACTCTAGTATGGAATTAGTGATGTATTGGACGTCATCTTTTGATGACGTTCAATTGAACGAATGATAAAGGGGGCTAAGTTTCGTTAAGTTTAGCTCGATTGGTCATTGTCGGCTCAATACTACTTACCTGTACACCGGGTACACTTAAGTATACTAACATGTACCCCGGGTACAGTAAATATACTTAAACGTACCCGGGAATTTTAACGCTTAATCTGTCGTTCTCGGCTTTTTTTAAATTAATTATTTTAATATTTATGTCAATTTTCTGTTAAATGGCCTCTATATTATCGAAACGCACACTCAAAAAGCATGTTGATAAATTTAAAAAAAGAAGTTTGTTTCGTAATTACGGTAATCGATAGCGCGTTTTACGACATCGGATTTTGGGCGAGAATAAAACTCGGGTATAGTCTAATGTCGGCCGGGTACGTTTTAGTATTTTTACCGTACCCGGGGTACATGTAAGTATACTTGAGTGTACCCGGGGTACAGGTAAGTAGTACCCGAGCCGACAATGACCAATCGAGCTTAAGTTGAGGCATATAGCCACGATTTGAGTCTTGAAAACTGGCCCAACACGTTTTTGTGAAATTTGACATGTATATGGACCAGAATGCGATCTTCCTGGTGGCGTAGACGTTATACCTGAGAATAATCTAGCTTTGGGTTAAATCACGAAAAAGTGGTGTGTTTTTATTGCGCAATCGCTACTTGGCCGGAAGCGTAATCTCAACCCCAAAACAGTTCAACCCCCAGGAGACAATTCACGCGCTAGCCAATTCAAATTCGATTTTAAATAATACGCGATTTTATTTCTAAATTAATAAATAAGTTCATATTGCGTTTAACATACGAAGCTGAACCCATTTTTATCATTAAAGTACATAGTTTCGCAAGTTTGACAAAACCGGAATAACAAAATGCGGTATGTGGATATACCGAAATTCCCATAATTACCGAAATCAAACTTTGATAAAAACAATGTTTCATTTGTGATTTCGCAACATTCTATATTTACCGGTGCGTAACACTTAACATCAAACAACGTACCCTAACCCTAACCCTTAACACCTAACACATAACAACTAACGCAACAACTTATAATCCTTTTTATCCTATATATTTCCTTAGTATCGGGGCATACCGCCCCCGAACCCCCGCTTTGTCGATCGTGGTAAACAACTGCGTACCGGTAAAGTTCAATCTAGCCTTAAAATACGCAGTTTTTCGATAAATAATCAATATTAATGGGGATTTCGTGGGATCTCGGGGATTCTTGGGGATTTTGGTAATTACGGGAATTTCGGTATTGTTTCACACCCTTCAAAATGGCTGACATCGTCAGAAAGAATGCTAAGAAAGTATTTACAAATAACATCATCACAAATGATGTAAAGTGAACGCTACTGAGCTGTTTTGTAGATAAGTATACGATCCATTGAAAAACACTAACATATGACATAAAAACGCCAGTGTATATGGAAATCTTCAGCGTACGAAATTGCAGGCATGTAACAATAAAGCTTTTATTAATGGAAGTGCACAAACTCAGTAATTGGCAAACATATGCATTAGTATGTTGTTTCGTGATTATTTAGAAACGACTACATAATTTTTGTGGTTCAGCCAGTGCAACTCAACAGAAATAAGTATTAAAAGTTTTTCCACCAGACAACAAATTGCCAACTTAATACAAGGTAAGTGGTTAATATTATTTAACATATTGCAAGCTTAGGGTTCATATTGACTTTCAACAGTATTATAAATTATATGAACAATAACAAACGGCAAAGTGACCGGACGTCTGAAAAAAGGCATTAATTGAAATATAATCTCTGCGATCACTTTCGATACCATCATTATATACACAGTACAACAATAAAAAGCTATTAATTGTAATAGATTAAAATCATTAATGTCATTATTTTAATTGTATTGGTTGCATTAATTTGGACACTTCGTTCCAGCATTGTAAGCCCGGTGTGTAATTACCCTTTATAATCTTATGGTTGAATCAATTCACCTCTAGCAAGTTCAATTGACTTGTTCATGAAAAATAAAACTCACTATAGGTAGCACGCACACCATTGTTAACTTTAATTTATTTACTGGTATAAAATATGTTTATTTGTTGTTGTTTTTTATATTAAATTTTTTTGAATTTCTTTTGCTGCTAATTTATTGTTTGTTATGTTACATTGACGGTTATAAGTATTCAGACCACATTTATTCTGATGTTAATGACTATCTAGTATTTATATAGATTAAAGGATGAGTTTTTTTAATTATAACTTACACTGTTAGAAACTGATGGTGTATACACCCTCAGTGCATGTTATTTCAATCGCTCTCGTATGGTATGAAATTACTGAGTGTGCATATCCCATACACCATCACTCACTTACTAAGGCTTGATTGGTCATTGTCGGCTCGGGTACTACTTAACTTACATGTACCCCGGGTACTCTAAAGTATACTTACATGTACCCCGGGTATGGTAAACATACTTTAATGTACCCGGTGATATATGACTGTACCCGAGTTGTATATCCGCCAAAAATCCGATGTCGTTACACGTGCTACCGATTACCGTAAAACAATATTGTTAACATTAAACAAACTTCTCTTTTAGAAAATCTGCATCAACATGCTTTTTGATTATGAGTTTTGATATTTGATAAAATAAAGGCTGTTTAACAGAAAATTGACAAAAATGTGAACATAATTAATTTTAACAAATTAGCCAACAGCAACCGATTCAGCGTTAAAATTCCCGGTATGTTTTAGTGTATTTATAGTACCCGAGCTGACAATTACCAATGGAGCCTTACTAACTGTATAATACTTATACCTCACCAACTACCTTTACCTTTTTGTGTTTATCAACCTGATATTTATGTAAAATCCGGCTTTTTTTACTTTAATTTTTCATTCAATTGATTATGCAATTTTTTAGATATCTCGTGGGAAATTATTTGACTCTTTGGATTTTAATGATGACAAGGCCAAGCTAAAAGTGTCATTTTATTTTACCAACGAATCTAAAATGTATTTTGATATTGTGTGTTTGTCAGTAAAACGAAAGTATTTGTGACATTTTACTTGATATATTTGGGAAAAGTAGCCGGCATCTAGAGTAAATGTAACCGGCTAAATGGCCGGCTGCCGGTAATTAAAGACAACACTGATAATGGTAAACTAAATAAAATAACTCGCTGCGACTGGATTGCGGCTTTGTAATTGTTGTAGAAATTAATTTTGAGAATGGGATGGAAGAACAGAAAATGAAAGGGTATACAGGAATGGAAATTAGTGGTTTCCTGTGAGCCCGGGGCAAGTGGATTTTGGCCTGGGCAACTCAATTTCAAAAGTTGGTTGTCCGACCGGGCAACTAGGTTTTTTTAAGCTTAAAACAATTCAGTGCAATAAAAATTGAATAACAATTGACCACCATGGATCAATACTAGTTAAATAACATTCATTATTTAGGAATAGGAAATGATTTAATTCAAACTCATACCGGTAATAATACATCATGCATTGAACATGTGTAATGTCAGCAATTTTATTTAATTATCTATTATTTTATTTAAAGAATGTATAATATACACATATACATATTTCTGGGCTCGTTTTTCTTTATCTGGGCAACCAAAATACTAAAGATGGAAGGCCATACGGGCAATAAATAGTAGGAAATTAGTTTCAATCCCTGACATATCATTGTAATTTTATTGATATAAGCACTCCATTAAAGATGTGATTGAGGTTAGCTTTTTGTTTATAGTATATTTAATTTTTAGCTCGACTATTACATATGAAACAAATATAGTGGAGCAATCCTACTCACCCCGGCGTCGGCGTTTCCGTGCCTGTTAGCGTTAGCATGCAAATGTTAAAGTTTGCGTACTACCCCAATTATTTCCTATGTCCGATGACATATTGCTTTCATATTTTGCATACTTGTTTACCAACATCACCCCAACCTATAAACAAGAGCAGACAAGTGTATCAAGCATTTTGACAGAATTATTGCCCCTTTTATACTTAGAATATGCATATTATTGATAAATCTATATTAAAGTTTGCGAACAACACCAAATATTTCCAATGCCCCTTGACATGTTGCTTTCAAATTTTGCATACTTACTTACAAACATAACCCCAACCTATAAACAAGAGCAGACAACTGTATCAAACATTTTGTAAGAATAATGGCTCTTTGTTTCACTTAGAATATGCATATTATTGTTAAATCTATGTTAAAGTTTGCGTATTACCAATTTTCAATGTCCCTTGACATATTGCTTTCATACTTTGCAAAATTTTTAACCAACATGACCCTTATCTATAAACAAGAGCAGACAACTGTGTCAAGCATTTTGCAAGAAGTATGGCCCTTTTCCATTATAATATGCATATTACTTTAGTTAGGCCAGCATTTTTATTTTATTTGTTTTACGGGAAATTTTCCAAAAAAAAATGAGTCGGGGGGGATAAATAAAAATAAAAATAAAAGCATGAAAAGTGAGCAGTCTACCAAAATAGTAAAAATAAAACTGTCTAAACCGATAAAAAAAATATTTTTGAAAAATTAAAAATCAGCCAATTTAACCTTATGTATACTTGCATTAACGTTTACGTGTTTTATATATATCTCATTACACTGTTGTAGAAGCTTATTATAATAATAGTAAACATATTTATATATATATATATATTTATAGGTAAGAGCACCTTTCGCATGTATTATACTATATTGCTTCAATAGAGACTATTAAACACGCCAGGTGTGTAGTGTATTATAGTGATCGTTGAACTTTTGTTGAGGGTAAATCATATGTATGTTTATAACAAATATAGCATGCATTTGACTTAAATAAAACAGACTTGAACACTTTTTACATTGTTTAATAGCTTTAAATAACAACCAACTTTGTAAATTTCATCCATGGGTGGAATATGCACACTTAAAATACTCTTTAATATACAACATACTTGCTTTATATCATGATAATTTGTATCAATCATGAGGAAAAAAAGAGCCACGTAACAGGAAATCGGACCTTAGGGCGATTGCGACCATTTTGGCTCCAAAAGAGCAGTCTGATCAGGATCCAAAATGTTGAACATAATTGTCAAAAAAAGTCCAAGATAATCGTAGACATTCAAGGCTTAAAAAATATGAAAAATAGCTTTTCGGCGAAGACAATAATTGCAAAAAAGAAGCATATTGCACAATCGCATAAACAATGGTTTATTGTTATTTTATGAAACGATTAATTCTCAATTTGTAGTGGCATAATGTGTTGTTTTCCTTTCAAGCTTTGTGTAGCTATTTTAAATAGTGCCTCATCACGGCAAATATTCGTTAAAAGGTAGTCTAGAACTTACGTTTTAGAGCGCAATACATTATCAGCGATCAGTTCTAAAGAGGATATTTATGTCTAATTTATATGACGCCAAGCGTTATACATCCCATCATGGTTTTATGAGCAATTTAAAATGGAATATCATTCGACCTTTAAGTGGCAACAATAAAAGTGTCACTTTTATCTTGAAGTAACATCAACAGCTTTCTCACTTAGCCGATACCCCTCTGCTGCGAGCGAATTGTTAATAGAGGCGTAACAAAATGTACATTGAACATTAATGTTTCCTGACACCAATCGGATGAGGTTCAATAAGGACCTGGGATGCCATAACAACACTTTTTATTTCACTTTACGACTTTTAAGTGTAAACGTTCTGGTGCTGACAAATGAGTAAATTGCTTATGTGAACCCCCTCCCCCAACACACAGTTTTTAGATGGTCGCTTAGCGACCGTCTAAGGTGGTTAGTCTAAAATTCAGGTCGATACGGCTTAGCTACTAGGAGCCCAATACCCGCTTACTACGCGTATCCGCGCGAGAAAGAGTTGTATAATTTATTCAAGAGGTTTGAGTTCTCCAATTATATTCATTCACAAATGGAAACATGATATTAATATCGTGTTAAATGCAATAGTTTCGAACGGTGCTTTTATAGAAAAGAATCAATAAACAATGATCGTATTGTACGTGTCGCGGAGGAGATTGTTTATGAATGAACAAAAGAGTCAACTTTCTGCAGCGTCTTTATGACGTAGTATTTTTGCCATTTATAATATGAGGCTATTAATAGATGCGCCTGTCGATAAACAAAGGAAAGTCCACGGGCGATAAGAACGCAATAGGTTACGCTCTCACATACACCTCAATGACGTAGTACAGGTCGTAAATTGAGGCTATTTAGATTCGGGAAAAAGTTAACGCTTATTTATATTCTCAATTTATAAAACGTTGAACATAAGTTCAACAATAACTTCAGCGATACGATAGATAAGACAACAAAAAAGTTTCATAATCGCTAATCCCGAATATAACTCACAATTTATAATAAAAATACGAATGACCTGTTTCGTAGCCTCGTTCATGCTGGAAAACGTTCTTTGGTTCTCAACAGCGGCGATCTTTTGTATTTACGGGTGCTAGCAACGCAATAGTAGAAGGTTAGTAGAAGGTTAGTAGAAGGTTTAGCTTGTTTATATTCACATGAGTTCATCAATTACTACAGGCATGCTATAAGCAACCTCATAAATGCTTTATTATCGCTAAAACCGAAAACAACTAAATATATTATATTAAATATATTTATAAAAATAAATATCTTTTTAAAATGTAGTCGGCGTATACGCTGACTTTGAAATAAAGTTTACAATTAACTTTTCTAAATAAAATAAATTTTAATTAAACAAAAGTTAAACTATTGTGTTGTGTTTTTCTCTTGTAAGTTGCATATTCACCGCATGAAATGTGTGTTAGCATTGTCAAACCACACATTAGTGTGAGTAGATAAAAAATATACTACGGGAGAGCACTTTATATACGTTCTCATATGCCTTGTTATGAGTATCTTTCTTCACGATCGAAATATATCGTATGTTGATATTTGATTTAAACGCAGTTTTCTTTCGACACATTTAAATCACACGTCAATAGCGCCGTCATGCGAAAATGGGTCTTATGCGTTTCAGCAAGCGTTTGTTAAACCCAATATGTGCTTTTGCGCAGTCAGGCCAAAGGCGATGCTGTTCGCTATAAAATCACTCAATATGTTATGTTTCTCCTTACCAGAAGGAGAGATAGCTGAGTGGGCTATTTATATGATTGGCGCATATGGAATAAGACCCATTTTCGCATGACGAGGGTCATTACAAATCTCACTGCGAATTGAAAATGCCACATTTAAGAACAATGCGTTTTGATACAAAATTGAATTAAAAATAGCAAACTTGTTAATAATGGCAGCCTATCCACACATTAAGGAATGATTTCCAGACGTGCTGACCAAGTACGGCAAACATTGTGGTATAATAATTAAACGATTTTCTCTTATCGTGACACTATACTATTTCGCTTATGATTGTTTTCTCATTTAGGAGGCGAAAGTGAAATTCTGCGAGATTGATTGTAACGCGTAATTGTAACAAGGCCACACTTTGTGTCGTTTGAGCATACAGAGAGTTTTCCGGAATTCTTACACTGAACAGTGCTACATCCTTTGAATTGTGCACATACGCACAATGTAGCACAAATTCAAAGGTTGTATCTCGAATCAGCTTATTAAATATTCGAAAATATTCATGCGTGTCTGTTGGCGTTATTTTAAGGTCACTAAGATGAAAACTGAGTAAAACAGCTACGCCTAAAAGCGCATTAGTGCTCTATACCTATGTTTATGTCAGCGTTGTTGACACCGTGTGAACTGCTCGGGTAACAAGTAAAGCATAAACAGCAATGTTTATATTCCTCCACATACAAGATACGAAGATTATTGTATATTTTGAATTTTTATATGGTGTCAAAAATCAAAAGTTTTGTAGACGGAACTTTCATTATGAATTAATATTCTTGGTGAGATAGTTATTTGATATTAGAATTTTTTTTCCTTGAGTAGTCTTGCAGTGTAGTAATGAATTCACCTCTTTGTTGTGGTTATGCAAATAACAGATTGGAGAAGCAACTACTTAAAAATAAATACGGAATGCATGTTCCGGTATAATTTCTATTTTGTTAACATACGCTTACATTTAGTCTTCGAAATATAATATTATTAGACTAGCGCATCTATGTTTAGTTGTGAAAAATAACTAGACAAAAAGTTTATCGTCTTCGCGTGATTATAAAATCAAGAATATGAACCCATGGGTGTTTAAGAACGCACATTCATGTCCAACAAAACACAGAATACGAAGTGTTGTCGACCTACATATGTACGATATTGTACATGTAATTTCTGTTCAAATGTGGTAATATATAAACATCGCATGGACCGTGGTCCCTTTTGAAAGCTTATTAATTATGAATCAGAATCTCCCCACGGTGCCATATAACTCCATTGGGCCGAGGGACTCCTAACAGGATTATAAGCGAGATGTCATTACCGCCGCTGTCACGCTGATTTGTTTGAAATGAATATATCCGCGGATTATAGACATCGCTCGATATGTGGGCAAACATGGTATTGAATCTTATCTTAAAAAATGAATTAAAAACTCAAGGGGAGATGAGTTGTTTTTATGGACGATTTTGAATAAATTAAACCCAGCTTTGCAGTCAATTTGATTGTAAAATAGCAGATAAAAAAGAATAAGCGTTGATATATCGAATACATCTTTTAAAATGTACGCTTTTGATATATATTAATATTCACGGCGTGTCGTAGTTTAAGCGAAGTGAAAACGCATCATCAAGTAGCAATTGTCAGGACAGTTATATTCACCTCGTACTTCGTAAATGGCCTACCCAGACTTTGTTTCAGGAAACAAATTGCTTATACTGTTTGAATGTTGAAGAGAGTTCAAAATGGCAATGACTCTATTCAAAGGAGTAACGTTTGACTATCGCAGGCTGTCAGGTTAGCACACAACAACAATGTGTTGGTACACATGTGAATTGCTGAGACACACCCCGGGTCCACGCATTAACCCATTTATGATTAGTGGACTCTCCCATCATTCTAAATGGGATCAATTTATTTCAAAAATTAGGGATGTCTAGTATATTTATTTCTATATTTAGAATATTTCTTACAGACATTCCTATAAGCAAACAGCGCAGACCCTGATGAGACACCGCATCATGCGGCGTCTCATCTGGGTCTTCGCTGTTTGCCAAGACCTTTTTTCCAGACGCTAGGCATTAATGGTTTAAACAGCCTCATGCGCGGAATGACCTCATCAACGTTGATATGAACACACCAATCAAATTTTATTATAATAAGTAGTTTTATAGCAATAGCTTTTCCATTTATTATAAATTTTAGAATTGAGACCAATTAGCTTTAACATGTTTCTTTTCGCGTTCACATTTTACACGTCAGGAAGATAGTCTTGTAAAAAGAACAGGGCGTTTAATTATCCTAAAAGCGAAGTAGAACAAAGGCGCTTTGAGGGGTTTACATTTTAATTTGCCCGTTTTTGTGATCCATGAAGCAAACAGTACTTTGTACTGCATGGGTAGATATTATGATTTAATGTCTGGCTATCCGCAATTATGTGTTTTAAACGGTTTTAAATTAACAACAAGAGAGTAGGTCTTTTCAAATATTTACACCTATCGACTCTATTAAAGTGGCATATTTTATTTATTAGCTTGTTAGATTTCAGGTCAAAAGTTTAAAACAAGCCATTCTATATAAGAAGCAAAAAGATTGCTGTGTTACAAGTATCAAGAATACCATCGCTAAAGGTTTTGTAGTTAGACGCTTGGGCGGGACGGATAAATTAAAAACATGTGCAAAAATAAAATATATTATTGTGCAAAACATTTTGTTATGTTCGAGACCATTAACTGTTGTTTATCATACTGCAACACTGTGTGGAACAATACACCAGATGACAACAGATCATATTATATTAATACTCAGTGAGACATATTCTACCAATATTAATGAGACCTTTTCACATATTTTGGCATGTCTTGAAGTTTGTCATTAAATGCCTTACATTTACACATGTAAACATTGGAACTACATTGCTCCAGTAAAACACAATAACAAAATTAAAAAAAGATTTTAAAAAAGTAATTCTCAACTGGGTTCAAACCACTGACCCTTTGAGTAAACGTCTAACACTTAAACTAGTCGGCCACCTATACTCATAGTTACAGTAAATGGTGTATTTTATAATTTAAATAAACAATCCTCGCAGTGTATCAAATTATAACAATAACAACAAAACTCTCCAAATTACTCAATGGGTGTGCGTTTGCAACGACGTATTATAGTCTTCAGGCTTTTAAATCGCCAACAGATGCATATACTGGATATTTTACAAAATGGTGAATATTCAGTATTACTATTGCCTCGCAAATATCATAACTACAACGAAAATTTGCGAATCTGAAGCATTTTGTTTAATCAAAAGGTGAAAAGGTCCCTTTAAAAGTCAAACAACAACAGAACACACATTAAAAATAAAAAGTTGACTTTGCACTGAAGAGAAAACGGTTTTAACATACAATTTTTAGATGGTCGCTTAGCGACCGTCTCAGATGGTTAGTCTAAAATTCAGGTCGATACGGCTTAGCTACTAGGAGCCCACTACCCGCTAAATACGCGTATCCGCGCGAGAAAGAGTTGTATAATTTATGCAAGAGGTTTGAGTTCTCCAATTATATGCATTCACAAATGGAAACATGATATTAATATCGTGTTAAATGCAATAGTTTCGAACGGTGCTTTTATAGAAAAGAATCAATAAACAATGATCGTATTGTACGTGTCGCGGAGGAGATTATTTATGAATTAATAAAATAGTCCACTTTCTGCAGCGTCTTCATGACGTAGTATTTTTGATATTCATAATATGAGGCTATTAATAGATGCGCCTGTCGATAAACAAAGAAAAGTCCACGGGCGATAAGAACGCAATAGGTTACGCTCTCACATACACCTCAATGACGTAGTACAGGTCGTAAATTGAGGCTATTAATAGATTCGGGAAAAAGTTAACGCTTATTTATATTCTCAATTTATAAAACGTTGAACATAAGTTCAACAATAACTTCAGCGATACGATAGACAAAAACAAAAAAATGTTTATAATAAAAATACGAATGACCTGTTTTGTAGCCTCGTTAATGCTGAAAAAACGTTCTTTGGTTCTCAACAGCGGCGATCTTTTGTATTTACGGGTGCTAGCAACGCAATAGTAGAAGGTTAGTAGAAGGTTTAGCTTGTTTATATTCACATGAGTTCATCAATTACTACAGGCATACTAAAGGCAACCTCGTAAATGCTTTATAATCGCTAAAACCGAAAACAACTAAATATATTATGTTAAATATATTTATAACAATAAATATCGTTTAAAAACGTAGTCGGCGTATACGCTGACTTTAAATAAAGTTTGCAATTTACTTTTCTAAATAACTAAATACAATTAAACAAACGTTAAACTATTGTGTTGTGTTTTTCACTTGTAAGTTGCATATTTACCGCATGAAATGTGTGTTAGCATTGTCAAACTACACATTAGTGTGAGTAGATACAAAATATACTACGGGAGAGCACTTTATACGTGTCCTCATATGCCTTGTTATGAGTATCTTTCTTCACTATCGAAATATATCGTTTGTTGATATTTTATTTAAAAGCAGTTTTCTTTTGACACATTTAAATCACACGTCAATAGCGCCGTCATGCGAAAATGTGTCTTATGCGTTTCAGCAAGCGTTTGTTAAACCCAACATGTGCTTTTGCGCAGTCAGGCCATAGGCGATGCTGTTCGCTATAAAATCACTCAATATGTTATGTTTCTCCTTACCAGAAGGAGAGATAGCTGAGGGGGCTATTTATATGATTGGCGCATATGGAATAAGACCAATTTTCACATGACGAGGGTCATTACAAATCTCATTGAAAATTGAAAATGCCACATTTAAGCACAATGCGTTATAAACCGAATTGAATTCAAAATAGCAAACTTGTTAATAATGGCAGCCTATCCACACATTAAGGAATGATTTCCAGACGTGCTGACCAAGTACGGCGAACATTGTGGTATGATAATTAAACGATTTTCTCTTATCGTGACACTATACTATTTCGCTTATGATTGTTTTCTCATTTAGGAGGCGAAAGTGAAATTCTGCGAGATGGATTGTAACGCGTAATTGTAACAAGGCCATCATTTGTGTCGTTTGAGCATACAGAGAGTAGTCCGGAATTTCTTACACTGAACAGTGCTACATCCTTTGAATACGCAGTGACGTAGCAAAAATTCAAAGGTTGTATCTCGAATCAGCTTATTAAATATTCGAAAATATTCATGCGTGTCTGTTGGCGTTATGTAAAAGTCACTAAGATGAAAACTGAGTAAAACAGCTACGCCTAAAAGCGCATTATTGCTCATGTTTATGTCAGCGTTGTTGACACCCTGTGAACTGCTCGGGTAACAAGTAAAGCATAAACAGCAATGTTTATATACTTTTATTCCTCCATATACAAGATACGAAGATTATTGTATATGTTGAATTTGTATATGGTGTCAAAAATCCAAAGTTTTGTAGACGGAACTTTCATTATGAATTGATATTCTTGGTGAGATAGTTATTTGATTTTTTATTTTCCTTTAATATGATGGTGAATGCAAATTTTCTTTGTATTAAGTTCTCATAACCGTTTTCATCATACTTTGTATGCTTTCAGAACGTCCACAAAGCATGTTGTTTTTATTTTGTCTAAGTAAATTATATGAAATAATAAGGATGATAGAAAGTGCACACAAAACTCGACCCGTGCGCTATGACACACACTTTATAAAGTTGAATGGCGTGTGTTCATTTCAAACTTGCGATTGATTTTGAAACATGAATTGCGTGTTAAATTATGCAATAGCGAACATCTTCAGTGCCTTCAGCGGTAAGTCGACTTACGTATGAGCATTTGCACTAATTACGTGCATATATGAATCTGCTGTATACTTTATTATTTTGTTGTTTTGACAATCTGCTGAAAAATTATATTTTTAAATACTTTTTTTTAAAGATGTTGTAACGAAATGCATTAAGACCAAATTAAGTTGGAATATCTAAAACAAACTCGTATCATCGCTCGATCGTCTTCTTTGAAAATTCAAAATAACATCATTAGGTTTTTTCGATTTCTCACATCTAATATCACACTATTTTGCTTACCTAAGCGTGCGACCTATACACCTGAACATTTGATTCAATCATAGCGACAGCATATCATGTAGAAAATATAATTGAAGGGTCGTTTAAAATCGATAAAAAACGTAGGAAAGAACCGTTTTGTTTAAATAATTATCCACATCTTTTGTCAAACATTTTGAAATGGGTTTTCTTTTCAGTTGTGAACGGGTGAATAGTTGAAAGATTAATGTCTTCATAATGGGAAAAGTTGATTAGTATTTGTTCGCACGGATGAAATAAATTAACGTATTTTCAAATGAGGCCCGCTCAGAAATTAATTCCAGGACATTCACTGTTGAGTGGTAAATAAAACAGATTTGCGCCGTTCTTGTACGATTGTTTAATAGTGTATAAACGAACTGAGTATATTTTTAATATTTTATGAATGACAAAACCAAATAAAAAATATAAAAATGCGACCGAAAAGTCTGTCAGTTGAGTTTTATACAATAGCAGACACTTTTATGGTGTGATTTCAATATATATATATATATATATATATATATATATATATATATATATATATATATATATATATATATATATATATATATATATATATATATATATATATATATATATATATAGGATCTGGCACGAGTTGTCATATCATACCATATTTTATTAAACGAGTTCAGGGAATTTTGTTAGTAAGCGAGCCTTTGGCGAGCTTACTAAAGAATTTTCTGGACGAGTTTAATAAAATATGGCCCTTTGAACGAATGATAATGGCGACTAAAATTCTTTAAGCTCCAGGGTATAGCCGCGATTTGTGGGCCATGAAAACTGGCCCAACACTTGTGCTACAATTTGACGTGTATATGGACCAGAAGGCGATCTACATGTTGCCGTATTCGTACTTTGGATGTACGGTTTCCTATATTGTGTTTTGGGTCAGAATGGTTAGCATTTTATACTTTTATTATTAAAAAATAGTGTGGTTTTACATAAATTTTGAGAAAGGGAAGGAAGAACAGAAAATGGAAGTTCATATTATTGTAACTTTATTGTTTAAAGCATTGGATTTAAGTTAAAATTGAGGTAAGCGTGTTGTTAATAATAAATTTAGTTTTTTATGACTCCTTCGCTCTTGTAAAGTATGAAATACGTATCTCGTGTATCGTAAATTCTTTTAAATTCTGGATTTTGTGATCGCCTTTAGTCTGTCGTCTGTTGTTCGTCGTCAACATTTACCTTGTTAACACTTAAGAATGTAATGTATTGCAGATTCAGAGATATCTGTTCTGTTTTGAAGGTCATGTGAAAAATAAACTTATGGGATGTTTGCATATTTTAATAACATATAAATATTGTTCAAATCTATTTGTTGATAGATTTAAACTAGCTAACTTTCCTCTTACATTCCCTTGTATTGCAAGATAGAATACTTTCCTTCACAGAGGAAAGAGGTCTGAGTTTGAATCTCAGTGGGGGCTTCAGAGGATGATTTATTTTTAGAAAAATGATTATATTTGCTCAACTTTGTAAATGACTTAAAGCCACACACCTTAAAATTAACTGCATGGCATAGTAAATTTAAGTTTAACTAAGAAACATATTTTTATCTTTGCCATTTAGAATATATCTGGTGATTTCAAGGTAGACATCCGTCTTTTTTGCGCTTTAAAACTTAACAATAATTGCGTTTGTCGAAATAGACGTATATGTCTACAAATCCTACTTTCGGTTTAAAAGCGGTACCGTTTAAACAATAATATATTACTATCTAACTAGGCTATAGATTTAATTTTATCTATGCCAATTCGAATATACACATGTATCTGGTGGTTACAAGGTAGAAATCCGTCTATTTTGCGCTTTAAAACTAAAAAATAATCGCGTTGGTCGAAATATGAGTATACGTATATAGAAATCCTACTTTCGGTTTTTAAATATAAAATATAATAAATTACTTTCTAACTAGGCTATAGAGTTAATGACAATTTTGCACACTTTCAAATTGCATCTTTATGTTGGTTAATATGTATTTCATTTCAAAGTTTGTGTCTTTAACCAAATAACTTTGAAAATTTCTTTTAAAGAATGAGGTTTCTGAAAATTCATTTATTGAAGAAACATTTATAATTTAAGGTTACAATAAGACAGCAAACTAAGTATTGACATCCATTTGAGTTTTTTTTTTTATCAATTGAATATGCAAAGAAGAAATTAAATATCAGCAATACAAAAGCCTGTTATATGTGCAGCGTGTGGTTTTTCTATATATCTATATATGCTCAGTCAAATCCAAACTAGGCAACTATTTACTGGACAGTAGGTCCTGTAAAATGGGCAAAAATACAGGACCTCCTCTTTTTATAGGACCTACTGGCTACAGAATATAATAGTAAAATAACTTGGTGTCATTGCTGGGATCAAGGTGTTTATGATATAAAATGATAAAATTATTGAATAGCTATTCATTTTAAGGTCACACATTTGTATCTGACGTTAAATAATAATACACGCCATACATGGTACTAGTCTTGTTTAGTTAAAATATTTATTTTTTTAAATGCTGAACGCATGTTAACAGTAAATATAAACAGGAATCGCTTCTTTGTAATATCTTAAGAACAATTAGCGCGCATGTCAGGAATGAGTTTGATCAATACAGCTTAAACCGACAACGGCCTCGATAAATGACAACTGGCCTGTTTTACGCATGGACATTGATAGCCAAGATACTAACGGTTTGAATGACAATGATCATTATTATACATTACTATTGCTATTTAAACCACACAAATTAATATCTGCATCATTTCAATTGTAATAATCAGAGTTATGATTATCTTGTTAAGCGACTAGGCCATCATGGATTTGGACCGTCCTGACCCGCATTCTTAAGATGCACATAAATAAACCAATCAGGTGCCCTCGGAAAATTCCGTCAGCAGATATAGCGTTGGTACAGAAAAGCACGTGTATAAAGATGCTATTGCTATGTTTGCACCTCAGAAAACTTTCAGAGCCATAAACAAACCTATACAAACCTATGAATTTGTTTTGTTTTTTTACCGGCCAATCGGTCCTGTAAATTTGGCAGACAGGCCGGACCTTATACAATTTTACAGGACATGTCCGTCGGTCCGGCCATGTTTGGCCAAGACTGTATACTGTCTAACTCCCCTTTCGGGTATTATTGACAGGTAATAGATATGACAGAATACTCTGTAAGTATAATTGTGCACTGGAATGTTTATGACAAGTTGAATTATTATTATTGTATATACCATTTCCATGTGATAAATTTTAGAAACCCATTTTTTTCTCACAAACTGAGGTTGAAAAGTAAACAACAACGGGGTGTGATTTTACATTCATGAGTTTTTTGGGGTGTTTAATACATGAATAGCCATTCAAATTACTAATGTTTGATAAGGTTTTATTAATTCTGGGTATAGTTTAAAATGTTCTGTCGGTTTAAAACCATGGCCGTTGAGGGCATAGCAGTTTTCATTTTATGGGCCAATGGCTATAGTAAAATCTTGTTACCACTCTAGTAAATCACATTTACTGTGCATCACTCAAGAAACTTGGTCAGGTCATTTGTTCTAATGATGTCTTGGCTGAATTTGAAAAACTGTTTCGCTTTCTTTAATTTATTCGCAAATCTTAATGAAGTTTGGTCAGAACATTTGTATCAATTAAATCTCAGCCAAGTTTGACACTGGGTCATTTGAGCTAAAAAAATGGTTAATATATTAAATAAACAACAAGCATGTTTATACCACAGAAGTCACATTGTTAGTCTAATCTTCATCAACATCGGTATGAATATTTAACTTCAAAACAAATATTGGACCAGGGATTTCAATAGACGCAGAATCCTGGTTTGACACGAACAAATTAAAAATGACTCATTTTTGACGCAACCCTTTTTTCTACCGTGCGTCATTTTGACGCATCGAAAATTAAACCATGTGTCAGTCAGTTAACATCTACAGTTCAATGTAATAAATCCCCCTGTGCTCCTAATCAACATTAATGTTTCAGTAACTCAGAAACTCGGTCTATAATCGAGGGAATAGAGGTCTACCTCGGGCGTTGTTTTTTTATACTCACAAGTCATAATACTACACATAAACATTAAGAAAACACATTTCCTCGATTAGATATAAATTATCCGAGTAGAATTAAATTGCTACGTCTTGACCTTTGACATTTTAAATGGCGGACGTATTGTAAATTAACATTAAACCCGCGTTCAATTAAAAAATGGCTATTCAAACAACAACAATAATTCAAATTACAAGTAATGGTGATTCAATAATGGAGATAGCATTTACTGGATTTAACAAACATTAAATAAGGTTTGTTAAATCAGATAACAACAAGGAAAATTTGGATTATTAAAGTTAATCTACTACTGGTAAGGCATTCTTAAGTGTATATATTTCCGACATGTATAGTATTCGGATAAACAGTAATAGATATACTAGATGTTCCATGCATTTAGATTGTGTTTTGTACAAAAGCTATCATAGAGATGATGATAATATAACAAGGATAAATATGTGATGAAAAGGTGCTACAGGTACATATCTTAAATTACTTAAATGTGTTATGATGTAGTAGATTTTAATGAGCATTTATTGTTTTTACAAATAAACATAGTATAGTGATAGAAATAATAAAAGTTGTAAAATGAACATGTTTTGTTTTTGAAAAACTTAAAGTCGATAGTGTTCGCACAAATTATTGATATGTTGTCCTTATCTTTGTGTACCAATTGATTAAAATATGTTGTGTTATGTATCGTGGTATTTTTTTTAATAACGCAGTATAACTTTTTTAGATATTGTGTAACTCTTGGAGCATGTTTTTATCTAAAAAAATGAATAATACAGACAAGAACACAATAAACGCGCTTCAAAATTGACCCCAGAATTTTTCAATTTGACTCCTCAAAATTTCAGTCCAGGGGTCATTGACTCCTGGTTTATATGGAATGAGTGCTATATTGACGTCATCATTTGATGACGTTCAATTGAACAAATGATAATGGCGACTAAAATTCGATAAGCTCCAGCGTATAGCAGCGATTTGAGAGTGTTGAAAACTGGCCCGAAACTTGTGCTGAAATTTCACATGTATATGGGCCAGAACGCGATCTACACGATGGCGTTTTCGTCATATCTGGGAAAATCCAGTTATTGATAAAATTACGAAAAAGTGGTGTTTTTTATTGCGCAATCGCTATAAAAACGTGGGTTGGCCGGAAGTACATGTAGCGTTAATAGCAACCCCAAAACAATTCACCCCCACAAGACGATTCACCAGCTAGACAATTCAAAATTGATTTTTAATATAAAAAAAATTCGTACCCAAAATATTTCGTACCTTAATTTTTTCGTACCTATTTTTTTCGTACCCATAATTTTCATCCAAAATTTTTTTTCGTACCCAATTTTTTGTGTACTCAATTTTTTTTTCGTACCCATTTTGTTCGTACCCAAATGATTTGTGTACCCAAATTTGTTTGAACCCAATTATTTTTTTCGTACCCAATTTTTTTCGTACCCAAATTTTTTCGTACCCAATTTTTGTTTCGTACCTACATTTTTTTCGTACCCAAATCTTTTTTGTACCCAATTTTTTCATACCCAATTTTTTTTTCGTTCCCATTTTTTTCATTCCCAAATGTTTTTCGAACCCAAATTAGTTTGTACCAAATATTTTTTGGTACCCATTTTTTTCGTACCCAAATGTTTTTCGTACCCAAATTTGTACGTACCCAATTTTTTTTCGTTCCTATCTTTTTCGTATCGAAATGTTTTTTGTACCCAAATTTGTTCGTACCCAAATTTTGTTTCGTACCCATTTTTGTCGTACCCGAAATTTATTTCGTACCCAAACTTTTATTCGTGCCCATTTTTTTTCGTACTCAAATAGTTTTTTCGTGCCCTTATTTTTTTCGTTCCCAATTTTTTTTCGTACCCATTTTTTTTCGTACCCAAATGTTTTTCGTACCCAAATTTGTTCGTACCCATTTTTTTTCCTTCCCATCTTTTTCGTACCCAAATGTTTTTTGTACCCAAATTTTTTCGTACCCAAATTTTGTTTCGTACCCATTTTTATCGTACCCAAATTTGTTTCGTACCCAAACTTTTATTCGTACCCATTTTTTTTTCGTACTCAAATATTTTTTTCGTACCCTTATTTTTTTCGTTCCTTATATTGTTCGTACCCTAATTTGTTTACGTAACCAAATTGGGTTTTTTTCCTATCCACATTTTTTTCGTACACAAATTTGTTCGTACCCAAATTTTGTTCGTACCCATTTGTTCGTAGTGAATTTTTTTTGTACCCGAATTTTTTCGTACCTAATTTTTTAATTGGTACCCATTTTGTTCGTACCCAAATAGTTTACTGTACCCTTAATTTGTTCGTACCCTTTTTTTTCGTACTCAAATATGTTTTCGTACCCAAATTTGTTTTTTTTTTCGTACCCACATATGTTTTTGTACAATTTTTTTTTTAGAAATAATCGATTTTCAATTTTATTTGATCTCTCCACTCATTCCATCACGCGAAACCCTTAAGGTGTCGCAACTCTAGTATTTTACGGCTTCAGATAACCTAATGGTAACTGATCTCTGTCAAAGCGGAGGCCAAGCAAAACGTGTCAATTCACTAGTTTGATACGTGTTTGGGCAGGTGCATTGTTAATGTGTGTTTTGCGTGGCGACGTATCGCCCAATAAACCGTTCATGACATATATCAGACACCTTAGCAACAGGAATGTATAGTTCAACGGAGCCACTTACCACTTTCTTTGTTAGATTCTCCCTTTATGTTTAATTGTGTTTAGACCCGGAGGCCATAAAAAAGCGCCGTGTAGATTGGTCTGTACAGCGTTCATAAAATGACCAACATTTAAACACTTGCTGTTAAGCATTTTCATCTCGATACTTAATGTCATCATGTTTAGGCACTGTTAAGACTACACCGGTCGCTAATACCACGCTATCACCACGTCGAGCACATTGGGAAGCGGACAACGACAACGAGCGAGGCATGGCATAGGGGAGATATACATGGGTTATTGTTAGGGTTAGGGTTAAGGTTAGGGGTCGGGTTAGGGTTAGGGCTAGGGTTATGGCTAACCCTAATCCGACCCTAACCATAACCCTACCCCTTACCCTAACCCTCTAACCCTCCCCCCATGCGCATTACAATACCATGCCTCGCTCGTTGTCGTTGTGCTCTTCCCGAGCACATGTCATTTCAATGAACATTTATAAACACATTGTTTTGTTATGCCTCGGCAATTTTATATTTCAAATAGTATTGGTATAGAGCTATCATTAACACAATAATGACGCTGTACTCTCGTATAACAAAGAAGGACAACTGCATCAACGATTTATTAACATGTTTAAATGATTTTATATAAAGAATTAACGTCAGTATTCAAAAGATCGGCTTATCTTAATATTGTTGAAAATTAAAAAAACATTGGAACATTATTGCTAAATTACGTTTGTCCTCTCACAAATTATTTATTGAAACGGGTAGACACCATACCATTGTTCAAGATCCACGTAAATGTGTTTTATTGAAACTAAATGATATCGAAGATGAATATCATCTTGCTATTACATGTCCTTACTGTGCCGATGTTAGGAATACATTAATTCCAAAAATTACAGATCTCACCCAAATGGGTTCAAGTGTATCGAACTACTTAATAGTTAAACAAAGTGTTAAGAAAAATGGCCATGTTTTGTTTAAAAGGCTTTGCATTACAAATACTATATTTAGTATACATTATATATCTTTCACAAGATCAATAAACTTAGAATAATATAATACTTGTTGCAATCATTAAACAACGTGTTTACATTATGTGATCACTGAGTATTAACCTCTTCCATGTGACATTCTCACTTAAACATGTTGTATATGCAGTGGTAAATGCCATCAAGCAGTTTCGCTTCCCTTTGACAATGTTTATCCAATCCGCTTTCATAAACCTTTGGGGGGAGGGGAGCGGGGAGTTTCTAAAACCTGTAACTGAATCGTTGGGTTTCAATAGTGAATGACACATTGGTACTGACTATTTAGCACAGACCAATCAAAATTAAGGTATTCTCGAACAAAAAGTTAGTGACAGCTACGCAATGCGGTTAAATAAGCTGCACTTACCAACTCGGTATTCATTTCACGAAGGATCTGTCGTGTGTGATACAATATACCGGGTCATTAATAAAAGGTATGTTTAATTTTGTATCGTGCTATGTGCATTCGTGTAACATTATTAATCGAGCCGTGCTCTGTGCAAAAGGGGTTTAATTTAAGTGCGTAAAGTGTCGTCCCAGATTAGCCTGTACAATACGCACCGGCTTATCAGGGACGGAACTATCCGACTAAACTAGATTTTGGTGAGAAGAGACTTTCTTTTAACAGAAAATATCACAAAAGCGGAAAGTATCGACGTGATGGTTTTTCAGTGTGATGAGAATTATTAGTTTTGTGAAGATAAATAAGGTATGATTAAAGTTCTGGTCACGATTTTGATGATTACTATGAAAAAGTTTATAGTTAGGATGCTGGTGATGATATATTCTTTTAAATTGCGTGATTGTTTCGTCTATTATATTGTCATGAAATGAGTTTTAAAGCTGCTTTAACTTTTAGTTGATAGGAACAAAAACTTTTACCATGTTTAACTTTTAAGTTCAAATATGGGTGCATACATTTTATGTTTAATAGTTGCGATGAAATAATAATAATAATAATAATATTAATAATAATTATAATAATAACAATAATTTTTCTCAGACGAGAAATCGAATGATTCGGTTTCAAACAAATACCGCACACAAAAAAGTCCGATATATTCATTTTAAGTCTATTACACAGTAATAGGTTAAAAACATGTGTAGCGTCGTTAAATGTCGCATCGCCGTTATATGATGCAGGCTACGAGATTTGTCGCAACGTTGACGATTTATGTCGCAAGGAACAATAAATTACGCAAATCCTACTGCCGATATGTGTCGCAACTTTAACGATAAATGTCGCAAAAAACGCCATCATATAATCACTGACTAGTGAGGTTACAAAAACATATAGTTAACATTAATTCAACTCAAAGACGACCTTAACCGGAAAAATAGGTATCCCAAATCTAGAACACTTTCAAGATGCCTGGTAAAAATGATACTATTTTATCATATTGATTAAAATAATGTCCCTGGTACATGTACATTAAAATTACTTGCAAAATAATGAAAAATGATATATATAAAGATGTTTAATTTAATTACTTATTTTATCCTGGTATTTTACCACGTTAAACTTTAAATCATGCGTGTATTATCTTCCTCACGTAATTGTCTCACGCGAAACGTTTATTTTTCTAATATATCAAACCGAAGGTAATTTTATCGAAAGAAAGAACTGAATATATTAGCCCCGCGGATCCAACCTTCGCGCGGAGATTTGACTGGTTACGAGCATAGTTGTTTATATCAAATCTCGCCGTTATAACCAGCCACGTGATGATAGCCCTGCCACGTAGTACAATAATTGCGTCCTACAGTATAAACGACCAACCAATTGTTATTTTCCTTTTTTTAATTAAGTTATTTCTTTGCCATGAACCTAAACTTATACACTATTTTTAAAATATAAAAGTAAATAATAATACTTTTCCTAATGAAAACTTAAACAAAAAATCCTTCCAGATCTGGAAGGATTTTCTTGTGATGGCAGTGGTTATCGCTAGTAGCCGTGGGGAGTTTGCCTCGGATCAGTAAACACTAGCAGGTAAGGAACTTGAGTTGTAACGAGTATGTTCTGGTAGTGTACAAGCAAATAAAGGGCCATAGTCTGGAAACTCTCGGTTACTTCTTTTTGCCACTTAAAATGGTCACTGTACGTTAAAAACCAATGTCAACGCTAAATTGGATTAACGATCATGTGGACGTGACGAATTCAAATGGCGTTTGCCTATATCAGCTTTATAGGTGTTTGTGTTATCTTCAATTACGTGTTCATCCATAGACCGGGAAATCTGCTAATTGGGACATAGGCTTCTACACTTTGGTCGCTGTAAGTAACCATATAAATACTTTCGCTGTAACACACCGTATTACGCGTCACGACGATGACAGAGGGTGCCGTCGAAGACAGACAGTTGCACTCGACCGCGAACAACAGGTAGGTTATAAATTCGGTCGGTTTAATTATATCACGCAAGTTAGGCCAAAATCATTGCTACGAACATATTGTCCATTTACTGAGGACGCCACCAGGTAATTTTGGAATCGTTGTTCAAGTTTTTAAAGAAATGTGAGCGAGTTCAAAGTGACAGTTTCCGAAACATCATTGAAAATGACTGATTTTTGTTCAAAATATCTCAAGTTTGAAATAAATGACTGGATTTCGTGCTATATACTTACGCATTTATATCTTGGGGATACGTAAGCCAAATATCCGCCCATTGAGTTGTTTCATTAACATGGCACAGGCGTCCAAACTGACCCCGTCGGAGAAAAATCGATGCCGTAGTAGGCATAGATATTTTAAATAATGCCGATGATGGCAGAAACGCTGTAGAAGATGCTAACGAAGATGACAGATTGTCAAAATAACTATTCTATTTATTTCTCTCTTCTTTTTGTACTTTTATACACAATTAAGAAGCGAAACTGTCCTTTGTAATTTATTCTCTAGTCGGGAAGGTCATGTGTGCTGTAGGTTTGTCGAAAAGAAATTCTCTGCACGCAGTTATAGGAGAGAATAATTATTTGTACGATCAAATTGCTCTGCACATACAGCGTTTCACATGAAGAAATTATTTTGTGATGAAATATTTCAGATATATACGAAGAACAATAAGGTAAATATCATATAAATGTTCCAGTTAATTAAAAATGGCAGCTTACGACGAGAATATAGACGAGGCTGTAGGTCCGTTAGATGGGTCCTTCGAAAAACCTACAGCACACATAACCTTCCCGTATTGAGAATACACTTGGAGACTTTTCTAACACAACACCAAGTACTTTTATTTTGTTGGTGAACAGAATTAAAGAATTTTCATTGAGTGGCGGCCGCAATAGTTTCCAGTCAATATCAAAGCTGGCCACTGCATATTTGCGACCTGACACTACGTTTCAATAATTGTACCTTGCTTTGGCAAAATAAGTTCACTTGTTTCAATATATTTCGATCTGGGAGCGTTCTTTCGATCTCCCCCAAAAACGCCAAGTACTGGTTCTTCCCAGACCCAAGACTCATTGAATAGTCAAATTGCGTCGATGATCCAGAGGAGACCAGCAATTAATGGGAAGAAGAAGAAGAGTTGCTAAAGCGATTAAGATTTGCGTATCTAACCTTTGCAAATAATTTCCAAAAATCTACATAAATGTTAAATATACACACATTCAATTTATACTTTTACACTGTAAAAGAGAACTTGATTCGGTCTAGCACGTGTAATACGGTGTGTGTAAGCAAATTGGCTTAATGGTCTGTCACGTACACCAAAGTTGCAGGGACTTGTGTCACTCTTTAGCCCACAATCTCTTAGACACATGGGCAAGATGAACAGTAAACACTAGATAAAAAAGTGTAGACGGATGACTTTTCACGTACAGTTTCCATAACCAAACGACACTTAGTCTAACAAAATTACGTGTAGATGAGACAAACATCTTTCATGGTGATAAATTCAAGTGCCTGTCAAAGGCTGCCATGTGCTATACTAGCACGTAGAAGCTGATGGTTGGAACACTCTTGTATGAAACTTTTGGCAACTAAAACATTGGCACTAAACGTTAAAATTAAAAAAGGAAGTTTAACGTGCATTAATGGTCACGTGCATGTGACGAATTCAGATGGCACGTCACTATCAACGTGGTAGCTGTTGAGTTCTCTACACGAACCTGATAGTCAATCTTGATTTGGGCTTTTGGCTACAGAACAATAAAAGCGATAAAGTGAATGTTTGAGCACATACATTGGATGTGTGACCTGTTTCTAGATATTTAAGAGTGGTATTTTAGCAAAATATGGTGAATCGGCCGAATCAGTTGAACATTTGTTCCGATTTAGAGACATGCTTCATGAACGGTTTACTACCTCAATCGGATACATCGGTAACTTCACTTACATACAAGCGTCACGCTTCCATACCTAGCTGATTTGCGTTTCTATGTGTGTGGCGCTCTAGAAAGCGAAAGTTTTTATAAATAAAAAAAATCTGATCCTGATAAGCTAAATATTGTGTCTTGCTTTGAAGATTTAATTTTGTGATAACTCATAAAAATAATATATTTCCTCAAGATATAAAGAAAATTTTCCAAAACCACTTTAAATCGTGGTTAAATAACTAAACGCCAACGCTTGAGCAACCCTGATAAATAAAATGACATTACATAAAATGTTAAGGTTGACGTAATTCACATGTATGCAAGTAAAATATGTAAATTTTCTCGCAACCCTGGGCATTAGACTTTATAGAAATTTATTAAAATACTAACTAAAAGCTGACGATTGTGATGGAAGTCGGCCCAAAGAACCTCGTCGGGTAATCTAGATCTAACCTTAAAGTTTTAGTCATTTTTACTATAACTTTTCATTTTAACATGACTTACACAGGTGTGCGACATTTAATGTTAATGTTTCGACATATATCGGCAGTTGAATTTTTTGCGACATTTATCTTTAAAGTTGCGACATATATCGTCTGTAGGATTTCTGACGTTTATCGTTCCTTGCGACATTCATCGTCAAGGTTGCGACAAATCTCGTAGTCTGCGACATATAATGGCGTAGTAGTAGTAGAATTAATAGTAGTATTAAACCGAAAGTAGGATTTCTATACGTATACGTCCAGTTCGACAAACGCGATTATTTTTAAGTTTTAAAGCGCAAAAAAGACGGCTTTCTACCTTGTAACCACCAGATATATTCTAATTGGCGTTTATAAAATTAAAACTATAGCCTAGTTAGCAAGTAATTTATTATTGTTCAAACGGTACCGCTTTTAAAACCGAAAGTAGGATTTGTAGACGTATACGTCAATTACGACAAACGCGATTATTTTGAAGTTTTAAAGCGCAAAAAGACGGATTTCTACCTTTTTACCAACAGATATATTCTAATTGGCATAGATAAAAATATGTTTCTTATTTATACTTCAATTTACTTTCATTTCAAGGTGTGTGGATTTAAAGGTGCCAATAATTATGCACGTAAATTAGCATACAAAAGCGTGACTATTAGCTATATTCACTGTCTGAAAAAGTATGTTATCGTTTAATAATTGTTAAACGTAATTGTAGAACATAATATTAACGTTATTGTAGTGTTCTTAGTATTGTAGAACACACTTAGCATTTAAATTTAATGATGAGTCATTATTTTAGTTCTTTGCAACTGTGTACTAATACTACTTTAAACTCTAAGAACCAAACTGTAATCTTAAAGAAATTAAAGGTAGGACCTATGTGTCCTTAATCACAAAACCATGTTTGTATTTTTGATTTTCTATGGCTTTATTCATCTGAATATGCAAATACAATTTGCTTATTACAAATTACATAAACTATATACGTCCTGGAAAAAAAAAATTGTGCACGTACCTATTACTGCTTTTTGGCTAATTTAAATCTTGAATTAACACGTTTTATTTATGACGCAAATTTATTTTGATTCAAAGTTGTAACTTTACCTTTCTAAAAATAGATTTCTGAGCGAAGTCAACTTTCACCTTTTTAGCTGACCTGAGCACAATGTGCTCATGGTGAGCTTTTGTGATCGCTTTTTCTCTGTCGTGTGTCGAGCGGCGTCAACTTTTGCCTTGATAACACTATAGAGGCCACATTTACTGTCCACTCTTCATGAAATTTGGTCAGTAGATTCGTCTCAACGGTATCTTGGACGTGTTAGAAAATGGTTACGATTGCTTGAAAAACATGGCCGCCAGGGAGCGAGGCATTTTACTAATATGGCTATATATGGCTATAGTAAAACCTTGTAAACACTCTATAGGCCACATTTATTGTCAGATTTTCATGACACTTAGTCAGAGGATTCGTCCAAATGATACCTTGGACGAGTTCGAAAATGATTCTGGTTGTTTGGAAAACATGGCTCCCAGGGGACGGGGCCTTTTTCCTTATATGGCTATAGTAAAACCTTGTTTACACTCTAGAGATCACATTTATTGTCCGATCATCATGAAACAACGTCAGAAGATTTGAACCAATGATATTTTGGACGAGTACGAAAGTGGTTCCAGTTGGTTAAAAAACATGGCCGCCAGGGGGCATTTTTCGGAATATGGATATTTATGGCTGTAGTAAAACCTTGTTTACACTCGTGAAGCCACAATTATTGTCCGATCATCATGAACATTTCTTAGAGAATTTGTACTAATTATATCTTGAAAATTGTTTCAGATGGTTGAATAGCATGGCCGTCAGGAGGCGAAGCATTTTCCCTTATATGGCTATATATGGCTATAGTTAGACCCTGTTAACACTCGTGAAGCCACATTTATCGTCCGATCTTCATATTACTTATTCACAAAGATATCCTGGAAGAGTCCGAAAATGATTCCAGATGGTTGAAAAAATGGCCCCTAGAGGACGGTTTTCCTTATATGGCTATATATGGCTATAGTAAAACCTTGTTAACACTCTTGATGCCACATTTATTGTCCGATCTTCATGAAACTCGGTCACCAGATTTGTCCTAATTATACCTTGGTCAAAAATGGTTCCAGTTGGTTGAATAACATGGCCGCAATTGGGCTTTGTATTTTTTCTTGTATGGCTGTAGTAAAACCATGTTAACATCATAGAGGCCACATTTATGGTCCGATCCTCACGAAACTCTGTGAGAACATATGTCCCAATGACATCTTGATTAGTTTCAAAATGATTCTGGTCTGTTGAAACACATGGCTACCAGGGATGCATGTTTTCTTATATGGCTATCGTAAAACCCTGTTAACACTCTAGAGGCCACATTTTTTGTCCCATGTTCATGAAACTTGGTAAGAAGATTTGTCTCAATAATATCTTGGACGAGGTTGAAAATTGTTTTAGGGTTGGTTAAAAAATTAGGCCTCTAGGGGGCGAGGCATTTTTCCTGATATTGCTATAGTCACAAAAATCACATTTATTGCCAAATCTTCATGAAACTTGGTCAGAACATTTGTGCTAATGATATCTTGAACGAGTTCGAAAATGGTTCCGTTTTTTTAAAAAACGTTTCCTCAATGGGACGGGCATTATTCCTTACATGGCTATATATTACTTAAGTAAAACCTTGTTAAGACTCTAGAGGCCACATTTATTTTCTGATCTTAATGAAACTTGGTTAGAAGATTTGTCCCAATGATATCTTGGACAATTGTGAAAATAGTTCTGGTTGGTTGAAAAACATGGCCGCCAGGGGGTGGGGATTTTTTCCTAATATGGCTATAGTAAAAACTTATTAACACTCTAAAAGTCACATTTATTGCCCAATTTTCATAACACTTTGTCTTAACATTTGATCGAATGCTATCATGGATCAGTTTAAAAAAAGTTCCTGCCTGTTGAAAAACATAGCCGCCAGAGGTCGGGGAATTTATTCTTATATATCTAAGGTAAAAACTTGTGAGCACTCTAAAACTTACATTTATAGTTCGCTCTGCATGATACTTGGTCAGAACATCTGTTTTTTTTTATATCTTGGGACTGCACTGAGCCGGTCAGTTCCTTTGTATCTCAGGTGAGCGATTGTGGGCCTTTCAGGCCCTGTTGTTAATGATTGGGTTAAACTCGAGCGCCTGGGTTTTGGAAAATTAGTTCATACATGTTTTGTAAGCGTTGAACACACAGCGTTAAAAACTTGAGTTTCCCAGTCCCAAACTCCCAAATAAAAGTAGTTTTGTGAAAATCATATGTAATTGGTCATTGTGAGATAAGCTAATCGATAATTTGATATTGCTTTTAATTGTCTTTGTGTCTTTGTTTGTATAGTGCTTTGCATCGATGAAATTGTCTGTTTATATACATATTTTATATTTGTTTTCAGCTTGAATTGTTATTAACATATTATGCAATGCGTTTAATGCAAGGAATGCTTGTATTGTGCTTTAAATGCTTTTGCATGAGTATTATGCAAGTTATTACACGTGACTTATAATTGTCATAAATGTATTTATGATCAAATTATCTATTTGATTTACATTACTTCTTGTTCGAATTTGAAATTTAATAATGATATTATTTGAATTACTTTCGCTGTGTAACAAAGACAATACAATTTAACTAGTATCCAATTTGTTTTATTTATTTTAGCTATTACTTTATATAATTTGTTACTGAGGAAAACTTAAGGAAAGAAATTATGCCTTTTTCCATCTGAATAAGCAGATACTGCTAATTAACTTTTTACAATTTATACGTACTTGTAAAATGTATAAATACTGGAATACTTAGTTTTTCTACTTTAGTTCTTTGTAAATACTTTTAAAAATATGTTTCCAACACAAAATGACATGCAACTGTATATTTACAACTCTCTTTCCAGTTTGTAAACTTTAAATGTTTGTATACAGGAAGCTGTGTTTTCCCTTGTAATTATTTCTTATGTACACAACAATGTAAGCGCCAACACAGATATAATACTGTCTTTGATCTTGTTTATTTACTCAAGTAATATTTACACCCTGCTTATGAGTATAATTGATAGAAGAAATTAGTATGTTTTTGTAGAATATTTCAATAAAATACAAATATGTACTTGGACATTAAGCATTAGCTTTAAATTCTCATTTCTATGTGTAAGTCTTTCTTTCTCGTATGGTCAAGATATGGACTTTTTCCACCTTCTATGCTAATTGCGTTGTCGTTGTGCATCACTGTCTTTAGTTATATAGAAAACGTATGACTTTAGATGTGTTGGATATGTATTTCTTTGTATGTCACTGTCTATGATTAAATAGATAATGTACGACTTTAAATGTGTTGCTAATGTATTATATATATATATATATATATATATATATATATATATATATATATATATATATATATATATATATATATATATATGCATCTGTTTCAATTCTTGTAATAAAATGTGTTGGGGAATTTTTTATTTTTATTTTTAAAGGCAATGTTTGTTTTAATAGTATGTCTTCTGAGGAAATATATCGTTTTGTTTCTAGCATTGTTTTGCAATACATGTAACTGGGACAGATAGACGGATTGATTTTTATCGATTTGCAATTTTTGAGTATAACAATCAGTAATCACAAAGTGCCTTATACATAATCTAACATCACTATTTTTTACTTATTCATTCATATCCATGGCTATAAGGAAATAACATGGTTTTGACTTTTGAAGCACACTACTTGTAGTTTCTTCCGGAGTCATCTAACACTTATAACATTTTAAACATTTGTAAACATGGTCTATGGTATCTACATGTATGATTAGGCATTGTTAATAACTTACACCAATATTTTATAAAATTGACAAAAAAGATAACACACAATGGGAGACGCCCGCATTCACCATGAACAAGACTCGTCTTAGTAGGTTTTTCAACATACAAAAGTCGTTTTCAAAATGTATTATGTACAACTTCAATTGATTGAATATATATCCACACATGTGTGAACCATAACATATGCTTCTTTCGAACAATATGCATATTTTTGTAATCTTTGGTGTGCTTGTGCACTTAGCAAACTTTAAGTGTGAACCTTAATCCCATGTATTAATAAATATAGTTTGTATGTATGCGCGTGCCTCAGAAACACAAATGTTCGTAATGTCTTTAAGGTTCTCCGTGTCTAAAAAAGTTATTTCTGTTATAAGGAGATTAATTTCCATTCCAGTTAAGGCTCAATGGTCGTCAATAACGTTTAATTGCTGTTGTAATGTAGTTGCTATTTCGGCACTACTACTTCCATCACCGGCGAACATTGCACTTATGATGTCGTAAATTTCATTAGCTTGAATATGCAAGATCCACATTGTTCACGTAACATGGTGGATAATTTATCGATAAATAGTGTCAAATTAGTCTAACTTGTCTTATCATCCTGCCTGGTTACAATATTACAATTAAAAAACTTTGAGATGTTTACTTGTGAAAATAAAGTCTGTCGGTTGGTTTGGTTTTAGTACTTTTGACTTTGGACACACGAATAGAGCGAGTTATACATACATGTAGTTAGATAAACGTATTTTTTCTATGTACGCCTTTTCTTTGTAGGGATCGAAATAGTACGTATTGATTGATTTTATCAAAGGCTTTACGGAGGTCAATGTAAAAACAATAAAATCTATCTCCTTTTCAGACAGATATTTATTACTATAGCGTGAAGACAGAAACTATTATCGATTGCTGAATAGCCAGTACAAAAGCCTGACTTTGATTCACAAATTGTATTATTGGTATCTGTCCATTCGTACAATCATGTGTTTATGATAGCCGTGAGTATTTTATACATAGTTCTTGTAAGAGATATTCCACGATAGTTTTCTGGCATATTTGTTCGTCCTAATGTCAACAGTGTATATATAATATTTTGAGGGAATGCTGTATGCACTGCAACTTTTACCATTCGTTATATTGGAATCTTCGTCTTTTCATAAAACAAATAGATTATTAATGGATATTGTATCAGAAAAAGATCTACAGCCTTATTGTTTAATAAAATGGATGTTGAAGTATTATTATACATTAAATAAGAGAAGCAATCTCGCCAATCAGTTTGACTTGTACTTATGTCAGTGCATGTTTAGTCTGTTTAATTTGTCTCCACATACAATTTGGATTATTGTGATTATTTATTATTTTCCTTCTATTTGTTGTTTGATATACCTGGATTTTGTTATTGCATTAATTTCCGTAAATACGTTTATTTCTGCATTTTAAGGAAAATAACATTGTTCGTCCCACCATTTTAGTTGCTCTTCGCTCAAACCACCTCGAAGACTGTGACATATTTTCACCAGCTTCATTATTCAATGGAGTATTTTTTCCAATAGATATGTTACTGTATTCATCTGCGATGTTTATTAATACTTGGTCGTTTTTATCAAACGATTCGTAAGCGATCTGTAATAAATACATGGTCAAATTAGCTCTTCCGTTTATGCTCTATAAATTTTGATATTTACCTTGAATATTACTGACAATATTTCTATCTTCAACATAATCCATACTCATATGACATGTTATTGTAAAATTCTCAGATTCGCCACCGTTAAGAACTTGGATATTAATAGTAAGATCGAACAATTCAGATGATGCAATCATATATTCCACAACACTTGCTCCATCGTTTATATTACACGTGACAATATTGATCTCCTGGAAATCGTCCGTTTAAAATATGAGTATCAATAACTCAAAACAAATTAGCTAGAGATTGCCAAAATAGTTAACGCGCAATTTATATGTATTTGCTCGTTGTATGTCGAATAGACAACCTTCGTAATTGACTGCGCCGAAAATGTAATCTAAATTTTTAATTGTATATAATCAAAACAATCTCTTTTCTAGCATTAAAATCACCATCTTAAATATTAATGCGTTTGTATATAGGAGTTTTAACTCTTCAAATTTAGTGAATACATTCGATATACCATTCTTATCATTGTGTACATAATATATAGGCAATCTTTCTTATGAAGCGTACGACAAATGCATGATAATATCATTTGATTTAAATACAGGTGAACATTGGAAAAAATAAAACAATAAATTCATAAAATGAATCCATAATACGGGTCACAATATTAAGTTTCATTAGATTGCACCTGACAAAAACACACACATCGCCTCTACTGCGAATACTGTTTAGAGTTGTCTTACATGATCGTTACATATATACGAGTCCAATAGTGTATTTCATTCACCGATATGTTTACCCAATGTTTCACGTAAATGTACGTTATCAACGAAACTTATTTATTTATTTATTGGTATAAAACCCACACTCTAGGTTAATGCTGTTGCTATGTTCGTTATTCGGAAAACCAGGTGGAAATGCCTGACGCCGAAAACCTGATCACCCTTTCCCGACAGATACAACTGATAGTGTAGTGTCGCTGAATTTATACACTGTGTCATTGATTATTAATTTATCGTAGCAAATAACTGGGCAGATCCCATGCGACCGTTTGGACGTCATTTGTTCACCAGGGTGTTTTCTTTAATTACGGTTAATATCGCTTTAATCGCGATGAACAGCGATTTCGCGATTTGTCTGTATAAGTATAAACGCATGATTTAAGATTTGTTCAGTAATTGTATTGCACGAATTTGACTAGTATTGTACATTTATTTTGGTCGCGGGACTTTACTCGATGCGCGTTTTAAAAAACGTCTGCTTCTTCTCAAAAATTAAGCTTTTCTTTTTAGAGTTATCGTACTTGAGTTTTTGGAACGCGGCTCATATACTGTAAAAGCGATATATCGCTATCTCGATCTTGTTATTTTCAGAGCAAAGTACGTAACTGAAACTCTGTATACACGATTTGTTACCGACAATCAATTATAGCGATGGACTTCGTAGCGAGTGAGAACATCGTAAACGACACCGACGGCGACCACTTGAAAGACGTAAAGATTGCGACGAAGGCGAGCACGAATATCGGATGGCAGCAGGACGCAAATTTGGGACCTGCGTCCACGTGGACTAATGCGGTATGTAGTTTTGTTTCGTTTGTTTGGTGCTATGTTATTACTGTTTGGTGTGTGTGTGTGTGTGTGTATTTTTTAGGGGATGGGGGTGGGGTTAAGGGCGAACAGAAAGTGATATGTAAGTTTCACAGAAACGCTGTTCTAATGGCAATATGCAGTTGAACAAATCAAAACAGTTTTCCGAACATAAACTTAACCGGTTTGACAGATTCCCGCTGAGGACGCGGACATCGCGACACAGTACCACGCGTTGCAATACCATCTGTTCGAGCTTGGGTATCCCGAAACAATGGATCGCACCCGCGCCCCTCGGGCCGCCAAGGACGCACCCAGAGAGAAGGCAGTGGTGGCCGTGCTACACCGGACCGGGAAAACCACGTCGATATGCCTCGAAGGTAACGCGCTTGGTCTACCCTCTATGGATCCATACTGAGTAGTGAGGTATTTGAAGATTTTATTTCGCACACGTGGATGAGAATAATAATTCATATTAATATATATGTATATTTACATGATTTAAGGTATTTGTGCTGTTATTTTATTCAAGCGCGATAGACTTGTATCACAAATCGGCATTTATTTTTATTTGTATTGCTGTGTACAAGTTCAAGTTCACATAAGTAGTATCTATATTTTATTAAGTTTAATTCAAATAAGTTCAAATTAGCAGTTTAAGTTAGACTGAGTTACCATTACCCATACATGATTTATTTACCCCATCCAAGGCGGTCGTCAGGCGCCCGGCACAATTTACATGATCCTATCGTCGTCGTGGCTCTCAAAGGTCCCCTCTAGTATCCACCGAGGCCTCTACACCTTATACGTGCACAAGGCCGTCACGTTTTACGCCGGCGGCGCGACCTACCTTGACGAATTCGAGCCGCCGAGGCAAGTGACGTATCTCGTGAATTATTTTACTCATGCGGACACTTGCGGACAGAGAAACGACGGACAAACTATTGAGGTAATGTAGGCGCCAGCATTGTTTGATTTCTTAAGGTAACGGATTCTGTAAGCGATGCAGGCTAGGGGAATTGCAGGGTATTCCAAATATATGAGTCATGTTCTGGAAAAACTGAACGTAATGCATGTGCGTAAAGTGTCGTTCCAGATTATTTATGTAGTCCGCACAGGCTTATCAGTAACGATACTTTCCACGTAGAGTGGATTTTCATTTAGACAAATGTTTCTATAAACATAAATATCTATAAAAGCTGAAAATGTCTGCCCTGATTAACGTGTGTGGACTTCACTGGCTTATGTTGGACAACACTTTACGCACATGCATTAAGCACAGTTTTCCCACGAAAACTTGTCAGAAACCATGTCTTACAGCGCTAATATGCTTGTCAGGCATGATATTTGGTATTCGATGAATTGAACTATCTACGCAATACGAATAGGGTTTAAAGCCACATAATTTAACAGTGTTCAATTGTATATCTTAACAGAGTGGTAAATTTAATGTACACTAAAATAATTAATGAACAAAGTCATTGCAGCTTAAAGTTTGAAGCAAAAATACAGTTAACAAAACATAAAAGGAACAGGTTGCAAAGTTAGTTTCGGTTATCGAAAATAACATATTTTCAGGCAAATTTGGATTGTCCAATGAGCAGTTCGTATGACCTGCGTGACGTCATCAATGACCGGCTCTGGTCACGAAGTGTCCTGTATTCCGTTGGCATAGCAACGCCCGAGACGCTCGCGTTCTGTTACAGACCGAAACACAGTCTGGTTGCTGTGCCTGCTAATGCCGTCATCCACGAGTACGAAAGGAACACCAGTCCGGATTTTGTGGCGAAAGAAGTCTCAGAATTCCTGCAAGAGTTGTCCATCAACAACCGCAAAAATGTAAATGTCCTTTAATATCGTAGGAGTTTCGCAGTGAATCTTTTGATCTTTTAGAATTCACATAAAGTATATATATATGCATCTATTGTAAATAATCAATATATCGACTTAAGGTACGATAATGGAATAACAAAAGCATTGTTGAACTGTCAATATTAAAGTATACCCCCGATATGTGCATTTCTAACGCAGAGCAGTGTATGCTGCCATGGCAAATAAGTTGAGAAAAGGTATATCGATGGAAATGTATTCTCCCTTAGAAATTATGATTTTGACACATTATCAAAATATTCGATGCCCTTCAATTCTACTTCCTACAGATTTTCATAAGACCGTCCAAACGAACACAGATGGAAAGCTCGGACGCCTTGGTTTTCAGCATTGAAGACCGTTCCTGTATTTTGGAGGCGGTGCTAAAAATGCTTAACGAGCTCAAAGACTCAAACTCCGTTCTTGTGGAGGCTTACATCGACCATCTGATCGCCGGAAGGACCGAGGACGCGAAGTACCTGTGGGTCGCGCCCAGCGCGGATTTTGGCGTAAGATGTCGAGCAATCGTTTGCAGAGATTTTGACAACACACCCGTCTGCACGCCGGTCTGTCGTCTATTTTTTTAAGTTCATAATTATTTTTGTAGAATAATTTACAGTAAATTAAAACAATTTGTCAAAGAAAGAAATTGTAAAACTAAATCGTTTAGTTTTCGCAGAAACGGCGCATGTAATTTCTACCATTACAGCGGTGTTTTGCCAAATTAATAAACCCATTACTGTTTGGGTACCTGTTTGTTATCTTGAACATTACTCAATTTTACTGTAAATTGCCACTCAATGGGGAGAAATAACCCTCTTACTTGGAAAACGGAATTGAATGCGTGTGCATGAATTTTCATTCCGTATTAACCCGCGCCGTACGCACAGGCTTATAACGGACAATAATGTCCGCTTATATTTGATTTCCATTTAGAAGAGACCTCCTTTAAATGAAAAAGTCCATGTATGCGAAAAGTGTCGAACCTGATTAGCTTGCGCGGACTGCACTTGCTAATCTTGGATGGCATTGTACGCACATGCATTAAGCCCGGTTTTCATAGAACGCGGCTAGAATGGCAGCAGACCTGGAAGGTTATATAAGTGATGTAGAATTCTTACAAGCTTACACGTTTTCTACGAGTTCTGACAAAATTATGGGACTGTGCAGAAAATTATTTCCAATGTTTGCTAGTTTTTTTCGAAAATAATTGTCAGTCGTTCTCTTTCAGCCGACCTGCAGCATGTTCAACAAACACATCGATATCAGAGGTGCTAACACGGTACCGATGTCCCTCGAAACCATGCTGAAAACATTGAACATTGTCGACGAAAAGTTTATCCTGGAATTCCAGACTGATCTGCGCGCGCACGCAGAGGCGGCGCTTCAGTCAATCATGGACCGCGAGAGTAAGCGGTCAGACGAGGAGAAGTTGGAGCCTGGCGCGCAAACGGACCTCATTGGTGAATATGGTTCCGGTAGAAGTGAAATCAAGTCGAATATTATTCGCATTGTCGGACTTATTTTAAAAAAGAAGGATCGAGAACACACTTTAAAACATATTGTTCAAGTTTAAGCCATATAACACTCATAACAATATTTAATTTTCTCCTTTCTCATCGCTCTTGGAAAACAGGGCATAATAGTGTGCGTAACTGTCGGCCCAGATAAACTTGTGCAGTCTGCAAATGCTTATCAGAGACGAAACTTTCCGCTAAGACTGGATGTTCGTTTAAAAGATACTTCATTAAAACGAAACATTTCATAAAAGTGGAAATATATGTCGCTGATAAGCTTGTGCGGAGTGCAGGAAGGAATTTAACTCACGTGGATTGTGCACCGTTTTCCTTGAGCTATCTTCATATAAAATGCGTTTTATAACAATATTATCATAACAATTGTTGTTACTGTGGTGGCGATGGGCTTGCAGGGTTATATTTGTGAAACTCCCGAGCTATGCTTGTGTTACCGGTATATTTCAAAGTCATAGTCGATTGTGCATTACTTGCGTTACACTGGTTCAATATTACAAAGAAACATTTCTGCCCCCACCCAGGCATCGACTACGTGCTTACGGAGTGTAACGGCAAAGTGACGGCAGTAGCGGTGAATATTGACACGCACAAGTACATCGGTGACGCTGCAGTTCGCGATAATTTCACATCATTCGGGGACGGACTGGTTGTAGAACAAAACAGAACTTTGCAACCAGCGGAGAAATTTCTGGAGGCAGCCGGAAACGATATCAGCGATAAAGATATGGCAGTCTTGAAAGTTTCTCATCAGAACAAATTCGCGTGTGGTGGTTTGGACGGTATGTCCGTTCGCCCGTTCGTGCGGACGGCGCTGACCAGATCGCAGTATTTCCTTATGTCGGGGAAGACAATACTGGCGTTAGATGCGGGCGGATTAGACAACAGGAGAATATGGAGGATCGCAAAGAAAAGTGGTATAAATGTACGTTCCTTCTATTTATAACATGGTGGTTTTATTTATGAAAAAAGAGATATTTCTTGAAAACAAAAGCGTGCCTAGAGGTGAAAGTATTGATAATATAATAAGTCTATGTATAACTTTAGTAAAACCTTTTCAAGATTTTAATAGTCCCATTTTTGTTTTTCTATATGACACGTTTGGCAGCTTCTTTATATGATGTTAGTGAAACATTTTAACCACACTTGATGATAGTGTATTTTTGCCTATCTTAAAGGGGCTTTTTAAAGTTTTGATAAATTGACAAAATAAACATAATTGTTTCAAATTCGCAAATATTGGTTGTAGTTATGATATTAATGAGGAAACGGTAATACTGAAAATTCACCACGCTCTAATCTATCCATTATATGCATCTTTTGACGATTTGAAAAACTGAAAATTATAAAGCGTTGCAACGAAACGATTGAATAATTTGTTGTTGTCGTTATATTTTGTGATACTACGAAGATTGCTTATATAAAGTATAAAATACATCACAATTTGGGTGAGGACGGATGGCCTAGTGTTCCAAGCGGTAGACGTTTACTCCATTGACTTCAGGGGTCAGTGGTTCGAGCCCAATTGAGGGTTCCTTTTTCTTCTTTCTTTCATTGTATTTATGGGTTTTTACTGGATCTTTTTAGATCCCAAGGTGATCAATATAAAGCATTTAATGACAAACTTCAAAACATGCCGAAATCTGTGAAAAGGCCCCTTTAATGAAACATGTTGTCCAATTATATCTCGGACAAAATAGAAACGGGTTACTTGAGGTCAAAACTCGATCACGAGGTCAAATAAAAAAGCATGTGAACATTCAAGAAGTAACATTTTAAGTCCAATCGTCATGCAAACTGACCATAACATTTGTTTGTATGATATCTCAGCCGAGTTTCCAAATGGTTGCGGTGCATTGAAAAATATTGCCGCAAGATGAAAGGACAGTTTAACTTATATGGCTATATAAACCTTGTTAACACTCAAGATGTAGCATTTGTGGTCCAATCATGATGAAACTTGGTCAGACCATTTACTCTTATAATATCTTGGTCGTGTTCGTAAATGCTCTCTTTCTGTTATAAACCATGACCTTACCAGAAATAATTATTTTGATATATATAAACATTGCATTGAAGAAAAGACCATGTTAATGAAATAATGAATGCATGGCGTATAAAGAACCAATTCAGCAGTAGTAATACATGCACATCTATAAGTCTAAATTGTTGTGCAATTTTTAGTTACGCTTGATTACTTGATTTGTTAAATTACTTAATGTTATATTCTGCCGATTCTAGACAGTGTATACGATAAGAAATGGGCACAATAGAGCTTAACTATCTCTCACCTTGGAGTTGCAAAATTGCACAATTTGCAGAATTAACATCTTCAAATTCTCTACGAACATAGCAGATTTGATGGATTTTACTAAATTGGTTTCAAGTTATGTTGGTGTGTTTAGTTTTAACATAAATCTCTCTATCGAAACATATAATTATTGATTTAGATTTTTGAACTTAAACATGATTGATATGATACTAAGTTTATTATCCTTAACAAATGACCAGTATTTTCATAGATGTGCATATAAGGACTCAACATCTTTATTATATTATATGTTTCTCGTATATGCTTGTCAGAGCTCTTACATTTTGAGAAGTATGCAATTGTGACTAGCCAGTATTTGGTTTTATGGTATATGACTGCCATTCGTGGAAAGCAGTTTTCTTTTTAAGGCTATGCCGAAACAAGCTTTTCGTCCGGGTCTTTGAACACAGTGGCAACCCAGTACCTAAATGTCCAATTATAGGAACCCATGTTCCTTTATTTACAAAAAGATTCCTTACCTGCCTGAAGTTTTAATTCAGGAAACCCCCTTTGCCTAAACTTACAATTATTGTATGTGTTTGTTCATATTAAGCTCTTCAGTAATGTAAAAATCAAATTGAAGATAAAATCAAATTTATATCAAAAACGAATCCATTACCAACTGTGGGTCTGTACTCCGATTCACAAAATCCAGGGGAAATGGCAACACAACCTTGTGAATAATAAATTTACATTGTTTTGTCGCATCGCCATTAAACTTGTTCAGAATATTTTCTGAAATGTTATCTTCGTTATGTTACGAAAATGCATTGGTCCAATGAAACGCGTGGCCACCAGGGGTTGGGGCAGTTTTCAAGACATGTCTTCCGTGAAGCTTTGTAATCACTCTAAACTCCACACTTGTGCCTAGTTAGCATGAAACTAGATCAGAACATTTTCTCTCGTGAAATCCAGTTCTAAAATTCCTCGGAATCAAAACAAAGGTTTGAAGCAGCATGTATTACACAAACATCACAAAAGCTTCTAAAAACAGTTTATTTTTATTGGTTCTCAGGTGCGCGACCTTGTTATATTCTATTTATTCTGAATTTAACTTGTGGGTTAATGTTTTAACATGATAATTATTCCGTATTAAACGCAGGGACGGGTGATTGTTTATCGTGATTATTCCGCATGTAATGCTGGAGTTGGTGTTTTCCCATTATCATTTAACGATATTTCCCGTTCACAGCTGGTTATGGTGGATCCGGACCCAAACCACAGCAACAAGGAACTGGCGCACGTCTTTATCCACTACGATGACAAAGGTGACCACGCGAACGACAGACACCACGCGGCCGAGATTGTCAACCTCCTGAAGCAGCGTGACCTTCAGGTGGACGGCTGCCTTACGTTCTGGGAGGACGCGGTGCCGTTGGTCGCCATGGTGCGGGAGATCCTGGGAACGCGAGGTAGGGTGTCAGCGATTGTTATGCTATTATGGGGGCTGAACTTAATCCGTACCGCCCGATGAAAACGTATATATTTTACACCTATGTTAGCATTATAAAATCCACCCTCGAATCTTAAATTCTTGGTAAAAGCAGACAAGTATCGTTATATTATTTAGCGTGTTCTTATGCCTCAGCCTTTTAGTTCGAGTGAGTACTAGTCTATTGGTTCTACTAATCATTCCACATACAAATTGTACTGCATGAACCAAGTGCCAGCTTGAGACTACACCGAGCTATCGTACATGAAACCCTAGCCCATATCATACATTGGACCCATTCCCCGTATGAGTGAAGACTTCAATTAAATTGATCTTTCGATATATCAACGAGTATCGGTACGTTCCACTCGCATCAAATTGACTTCTTGTTCAGAGTTCGGCAGAATGACAAATTAAAATTAAGAGTCGTATATTTAAGACATAATCAAAGCAGTTTATTAATACCGAAAAAAATACCATCCCTTACAAATAATTTTTCCTTCCTCTGTTGCAAACATTGGCCTAATAAAGAAGGGTCGAATAAACTAGTTGATATCCGTAAGAACGTATTCCTACGCGCCGATTAACATGTTATTTGTTGACCTTTTACAAAATGTACATGCGAGGTTACTGAGAAATGTTTTGTCAAATCAAAATAATAGTAAAAGTAATAAATGTGTATTAAATTCAAGCAAAAATATGGCAATGAAGTATTCAATATTGCCATTTAAGTTATTTACTCATAACCTTATATATATGGCGTTTCTTTATTTAAATAGAAAGGTTACAGTCCACTAATACACACTTATTTTCGGTCGTCTGCAATTGATATTATTTTTCAATGAAATATCATTAAATCGAACAAACTAAAACTATATTGGAATGGAAATCCTTATTCTTATTTACAGGCGCAACTGTTAATATTCACAATTTCGCAGTTTATATGAAATAATTCATCGTTAAGTGTGTCATTTAACTGTTTATCCGTTTTCACAGACACTCGTTCATTCAACGACCTTGAACATCAACACAAATTGATTTTTTATTTTGATGTTGCATTGTTTTCCATTTCTAACAATAAAAATATGAAATTATCGATTTATTTTTTATTTCTAACAATATTTTTAGTAGGAAAGTATTAAAAGGAACATTTAATGTGGAACTATTTTTTACGTAAAACAATCGGTAGTGATTCGGTTGTCATGAGTGTTGTATACATGTTGCAGGACCGACTTAAATAACAATTTTGTTATGTCAATGAATCGTTTGTCTTTGATAAAATGTTTTAAAGACATGATTTATAATAAACCAGGATAAATCGAATACATTGTTGGTGCCGAGATGGAGACAATTTATCTGGTTCGGCCCGAAGAAGAAAATAGGGCGCGCTAAAGCTCGACCTATTTTCTTTTTCTAAGCCTCACCGGACAAACTCCATCTCGGCACCAACCATGTATTCTCTTTATACATATACGTTCGTTTTTTGATAATCATCAATACAAATCGAAGAGATAATAAAGCGTTTACAATGTTTTTCATCAAAACATTTAGCATAAACCTTTATTACCGACATTGAGTTTAAACTACCCTCCAAATGCAAATACATAAGTGGTGTAGTGATAGCAAATGAGATTAAGGGATCTAGATTTTCCGGGTCCGAGCTTTAGAACAAGATATTGGAAACGATTGCAATTGATACAGATTTTTGTTTGTACATTTATTTAAAAACATATTTAAAAATACGAAAATATGTTCGAAAACATATTGAAAATTATGAATATGGATTTTAATAACGTCTGCTATGGCAAAACATTCGTCTTCCTATAGAAACGCACCTCCCTCGCCAATCGCTTCCGATCAGAAGCTATACGCCAACAACTTAAGATTTGCGCAATGTTTTTGATCCATATACTATTCGCGACTTGTTTTCTATAGACAAATACGGAAATATGTGTGTGTTTTTTCTGCACCAACCTATAAGAAGCCTATTATAAACAAAACAGGATTGACAATTAGAACCAATTGTTCATTACAATGTAAGTCCTTAAACTTAAGATCTACAAAACTTCTGAAAAATAAATTCTTCATTATTCAGCGCTATAAAACCGCATTAGTTGCCCAATTGTTATATGTAACACTTAACCTCTTAGATACGTATTTTGACGCATATGTAGTCTCATAAAAAGTTAAATTTAATTAAAGACCTTTTTTTACTAGATTCTAGTTTTAAATGCTTCATTTCCAACGCTTAGATACTGATGATTAGCAAACAGCATAAAATCTGAACAGACTGCGAGTTTCTCGCAGGTGGTTCTGGTTGTATGCTGCACATAGCAGTTTTCATTTTGCTTCAGAGAGGGAAAGAGTTAAGCGTAGACATGTTTTCATTTGGTAAATTTAAAATTAATTTTGCATTTATTAGCATAATGGTTTTATCATGATTAGCATGCACTCGATGTTTATAAATGCGGCCGACGTAATTTTGAATTGTGTTGGCGTGTTGATGTCACGAAAACGCATATGTGTTTTTTATGAGGGAAAAGGCTGAGTAAAGAGTAGTCCGAATATTATACAATCTCGATAAAAACATTTGTTGTAGAACCCAAATATTTAACTGCTTTGTGTGATTTATTAGTTTATTGACAATGGTTTTCAGTTGTCTTGTTATTAAACTGCTCGGGCTATCTCATTGATGGTGTAATGCATATGTAGCATAATTCGAAGGAACCTTAACGTACACAACTCGACATAGTTTTCACATCAATCTAACTAACTTATCCGATCTAGTAAATAACTCTTAGACAAGTGGTTTTCTGGGGAGGGGGGAGGGAGTAGAGAACAGAAAGAGCAGTACGGGCTACTCGTACTTTTTGGGTTAACCAGTGCTGAGTGCTCATGCTTACGGCATTAACTGACAACTGCCCTTTTTGAATCAGATGTAGGGGCAAAATTATTGTAAAAATAGTTTAAACAATTCCCCATCTAAATCATGAGGCAAGTTTAGGAATCTAACCGCGAGATAAACGGATTTGAAGTCCAGCGATCTTCCATCGAAACCAGCCGACATATATTGATAGCGTTCACAATGTTTTTCTATGAATCGCACATCTGCTTTAAATAAACACTGTAATGACAGTACTCCGAACTGAGATCAACTTTCATAGTTTTACAAATACTTAAGGAGTTATGAGGAACATTACCGTGTTATGTTTTTCATTGTAAATTAAAGATCTGGATGAAATGCGTACAAGCAAGATACCGCGATAGACCTCATGCACACATACGCTGAAAGGACTCATAACGTGTAATGATTAACCTAAGCAGATTAGTAAAGCAAAAACAAGAGAACGCCAAATACAGAGGTTTTCAGCTTATTGTTCATTCATTAAAATGCTGTGCAATCCTAACCTTGGTCTGCATGTAAGCTGCTAAAGAAAACAATTTCAGAAATATACCTTCCATCAAAACTCGCTCTTTTCAGAGGTACACGTTTTTTTTAACTTCACAGTCTAACATTCACTGTGATATTGACCATGCTAGTACTAAATGGAATCACAAGCTAAATGTACACGCACACACAAAAATAAGCACAATAACTTAGTCCGTATTCAAGTTTAATTGTTGAGAAATCTGTTGTTCTATATTAGTAACAGCGACCTTGGCCTTTAACAAACTGACCTAAATTTAATACTATGCTGGTCTGCATAAAAGCAACCTACAAACTAAATTTCAATGCAATACCCCATCCAAATTCAAGTCATTCAGCAATAACCAAATTTCTATTTTTAATAACAATGACCTTGATATTTACCCAACAAGCCCCATTTAAAATCTCCAGCTGGTCCCCACGCATACTTGCTATGTCATAAGTTTTATTAAGATTAGCAGATGCGAACTAATTGTATTGATAGGAAACAGCATGTTTGTTGATTTTGTTTTGTTCAGTTATTGTGACCTTGACCTCGACCAAAAGGCACTAATTGTAATCCCAAGTAAGGTCTTCCTGAAAATTACCTTTGTACAAGATTTAAATGCATTTTCTTTGTCAATACTCAAGCTATTTATCAGAGATTGTAATTATTTTTTTAATTTAAAAATGGCATTGACGTTGAATCGACATGTCCCACGTACATTCACAAGCAAGGTCTCGTTGCACGCTTGGTATATCACAATTCAATTAAATTTGGTTGATGCAAACTAACGCTATTGACCGGAAACCACCTGATTGACGTAGCCCACCTGCGATGCCCCACTCTTATAACCAGGGTTTTAACTAAGTTAAAACCCCTTAATAAAAAAAATCTTCTCCACAAAATACCACGATACTCTTAAGTGTACAGGGTTCAACTGTAGAGAGAAAACAGTTCCGTCAACGCATAATTATTGCAAACTGTTGTTTAATGGTCGAACAATGAACATAATTTCAAAAACGTATTCTGAGCGAATTTTTGAAAAATAATGTTTCAAACATATTCAGTGCCAAAGTCAAGGGTGCTAAATTGTTGTTTTTGACCTATTAACAAAAATAATGATAAATAATAAAACACATATCAATTGTATATGTTATCTTAAGGCGCCAGCGTGGAGGGAGCCCTGAACGCTAAAAAGAAAAGTCGAACGCAGTCGACAGTGTATAAGAAGGATACACCAGTCTCCCACTGGGTGAAGACCTGCCAGTTTTCCTCGCCCAGCTACCTCATCCGTGAACCCGCCGACATCGACGTCATCTGCAACCAGTAAGTTCCGGTTAGGTAGAAAACGCGGTAACTTAGGTATAGTAGAAATGAAATGGAACGATGTATGAAATTTATAATATACATTATCATAAAACGGTGTGTTTATTTTTCCGTTGCGTTCTGGCAGGGTGAGCTTCCCACTCATGCTGAAGCTAGAGCACGGAAACAACGGCATCGGCGCAACGCAAGTGGAGAGCGCCGAGGAGCTAAAGAAGCAACATCGCGCCACCATCGACTGCTTCCGAAAGGAGGCCGACCACCCTAGGTTAGGACTGGGGTTCGGGGCGGAAACGCTCGTCACGGAGTACTACGGGGGCACAGAGCATGACGTCGACGTGGTCATCTACGGAAACACGCTCGTAGGGGCGTTCATTACCGACAACGGACAGACTAACTTCCCCTCTTTCAGAGGTTGGTCCCTTTTTATTTAGTTTTGTATTGTAGCAATTTAGTTTCACTTTGAATTGATTTCGTTATCAAAATGACATTTCAAATGTCGTTTGACGAAAGCGTATAGAGTTGTTTGGTATTGTTTTATTCTGTACATACAGCCTTTTACATTGAGTTAGATGAACAGAATGCTTTATAAAAATTCCTTTTGACAACATTTGATTGATAATGTAATTAGTTAGCAACTAGGATTAAAAAGGTCAGAAGGACTTCTTGGTTTGATGGGGATGTTTATTTAAACAGTGTATACTCATCATAATTTGAACTTTAATTTCGGAGTAGCGTAGATATAAATCCCATAATAAAACTGGGAGACGTTGCGCCATTTTCCTCGACAAGCTGAATGTCGAGGTTGATTTTATTTTATTTTGAATGAGTTCTGTTTATGTTCGTAAATGAAAATGGTCGAACGGCGTCAATGGGGTTTATGTAAATCAGACAATCGGTATCCAGAATAAATAGTTGGAGGCGTTTAATTGATACGTTATTGTGACAAGTGCGAGTTTCAGCTTCACTGCACAAGTATGGCCGATATTGCATTATTTGAGTACCAGATAAAGCTTTGCACATGGCTTGTAATATTCATATGAGCATTTTTCTGAGAAAACAGGGGTGAATACATGTGCGTAAAGTGTCGTCCCTGATTGGCCTGTGCAATTCGCGTGGACTAATCTGGAACAACGCTTTCCGCTTTTGCATTCAACCAAGTTCTTTCTTTGTTATAGAAACCGCTGCCACTATGCCGTCCGTGCTGCCGCCGGACCGCCAGGCACAGCTGATTGTGGCCGCCTTCAAGTGCTGCGTCGACATCGGTAAATTACGGCATTAGCAGGATTACTCGTATGAACTGAGCCACGTTTTGGCCAATCAGGCTAATCAGGGTCGACACTTTCTACGTACTTTGGTTTTCTTTAAGAAGACACTTAATTTAAACCAGCAATACCTTAAAGGGGCCGTCCAACGATTTGGTAAATTGACAAAATTAAAAAAAGTTGTTTCAGATTCGCAAATGTTCGTTTTTGTTATGATATTTTTGAGGAAATAGTAATACTTACCATTAACCATGCTCGTAAATATCCATAATATGCATCTTTTGACGATTTGAAAACCTGAAAATTATAAAGCGTCGTGCGACGCGAAACGATTGAATGAATTGGATAATTCTGTTGTTGTCATTGTATTTTGGGAAACTACGAGGATTGATTATATAGGTAAAAAATACATTCGCTCTAAGCATCAGCATGGATGGTCGAGTGGTATAGGCGAGAGACTTTTTATTCCAGGACTCTAGGGGTCAGTGGTTCGAGCCCTGTTGAGTGTTATTTATTTTTCCTTTTTTAAAATTGTATTCTTATTTGTTTTAATGGAAAGTGTTAGGTCAAATATTTAAATTTATCAAAATAAAGCATTTAATGGCATGCTTCGATACATGCCAAAGTTTGTTGGACGGCTAAGCGGAAAGTGTTGTCCCTGACTGCTAATATAGGATGACACTTAACGCACATGTTTAATGTCCAGTTTTCCTAAAACAGGACTCAATAATTGAATCGTTCATAAAAGTTGTAAACCGGATCTGCAGCATTCAAACATTACAAAAACATCTTATCAACATAATTCAGAGATATCAATTAGTATGAGCCCTCCCCAGCCATTTTCCCTTAAAATACATGCTGGGTTCGCAGGTTTTTCTGTGAAAAACTCCATATGTCATGTTTAAAAAACTGCATCAAGAACAAGTCGAGAATACTCTGGTCGATATCTTAGTTTATACTCTAGTTGGTTAAAAAGACTAATCTTCCCCATTTATTTAGTAATGGTAGTTTAAAACAGATATTAATTTTAAAATATTTGAATCGTGTCAATTGGGTTTGAACACATTGATACACAGATTAATGGAAATTATTCTTTTTCGCAAAATTTCCGAATGAGTACTGTGTATGAGGTTCCTTAATTAGACGTTGTAAAGTATGACCTTATATAACATTATATTCAGTTACACATTTTCTTCGAACCCGTTTGCTGTCGGCCCGATATATAGCGTACCAGTCACAATTCGCGTTCTTCTTAACCGATCGTGTCTGGGCAATTGTAAACTAGCTTGCCACAAATATTCACATGTAGGGTAAGCATGTCGCGCACTTTTACTAGTACTTGTTTTGTATCCATAATTTACGTCATTTTTTACAATATAAAAAGTGAAACTCCAGCTGCTGGAGCAGTATTTAATTCTCATTATAAACAATTAGTTGGTCCTTTATTTAAGGCAAGTGACCGATTGCCCAAACAGTACAAAACAGCACAAAACAGCACAATAAAAAAAACATAAACACATATAAGAATAACGCTGGGATCACCGCCTTGGAACGGTCAATGCAAAGCATTGGGGGGTTAAACCGTTTTTAGAGCGCTCAACCTCACACTTGGCCCAGCAATATTCATGATACATTTAAGTGTAAATAAAATTTAACATTATGTCATTGTAACTCAAATTAAACAATAATAAAAGGGAATTAAAACGCATTCAATTTAATTACCATGTAATTACTCAATGGTAGGAAATATACCAGAGCAACAGCGTTACAACTTTTTGAGAATACTTATGCGAATAATTTGTACCGCAGGCCTCTCCGACGGCGTCTTCAACGTTGAATTTAAGATGACGGCCCGTGGACCAAAACTCATTGAGATCAACGGCCGGATGGGTGGTATGTACCTTCGCAAGTGGATCAGGCGCCTGCATGGCGTCGACCTCGCGATGTGCGAATTCATGATCTCGTGCGACATTAAACCGTTCGTGCCAAAGTTCCAGCCGTATGAGCGCCTCATGGGAGTAATGTTACTTCCGTCGATCCACAGCCATCTTGTAAACGACAGCCACTTCCGGGAACGTATTCAGGGCCTTAAAGATAACGGCGAGGTGTTGCTCCACATGTCCCAGGAAGACCAGATCAAGGTAGGGGAATACGAGATGCCGTACGGACACTTTGACGTCTCTGGCACCTCCCCCGACGTCTGCCGCGAAAAGTTGTTAGCTCTTTGCAACGAGTTGGGGATCGACTGCGACACTTACAAGGTCTCAAACTTCGTCCGCTATTTCCGGTACTAACCAACATTGACGTTAGATCGTAGGAAGTGTATGTGTAGATTTAATAGCTTTCTTATAAGGCTAATGTTTTTGAGATGTAGACTATTCATCGATGAAAGCTGGTATGTTTTGTAAGATGGTCATCGATGCATGCAACATTTAAATTTATTATGAAGCACAGCAAGGTACATATCGAGGGTTTTGCGCAAAACTATTGTAACTCTGATTTTTACCCTAAACCACTTTCCACTTAAATTGTACATATTTTCATACCCTACATCCATAACAAAATTATGACAGTAATAAAATAAACAAGTACAATTTAATAGTGATCATGCAAAAAGGTTGTATCTAAAATATGTAAAAAAAAATATTGCAACACTCTTGTATTTGAAGATACATTAGTGTTGCAATAACATATTTGAATCGAAACAAAAAGTCATATTGCATTAACAATTTGTGTGAAAATTACTGATAAAGTAATGCTTGGATGTTAGCATTAAGGACCGTGTTTATGTTTTGGATTTTTTTTTTATAATAAAGTTATGAACCTAAACATAACAAAATATAGGAACAGTGTGTTATTATGACAATAAATGTTTTAATTGCATAATGCATACTTTTTATTAGATATCAATTGCTAATTATTTCAGATTGTTTGCAATGAAATGACTGAATATCTTTATATATATTTTGATCATAACAATTAAATTTTAGTATAATTTCATAAAAATGGGAATAAAAACAAATATTTGCTAAATTAAAAAAAAATAATAAGATAAAGGAAATAACAGACCGGTATTTCAATGTTATATTACTTAAGGTAAATCGACTTTTGTAAATATTAAAGATACCTGCCATGTCAAGACTTTAGTGTTCAGTTTCACTTGCAACTGTTATGTGATATTGTATCAATTATAAAATTATTGTAATAAAATCATTTATTTTATGCTTACTGTTGTCAAGCAAATAGCATAACATAAAAAAGTGTTTGTGTTGATGTAAGTTTTAAAATAATTTCATCTCATGAGCACCAGCTTCGCCTTTGATGAAAATATTGCATCTGGTGCTTGATGACATAAATTGTTATCCTCTCAAATAAAACAAATATGTCCTCTATGTACAAAGCTAATGATGTCATGTTCCAATATCCTTTATTATATAGGATAATCAAGATTGTGTGCATAATAGATATGATAATTGCTCTATTTAAGATGGCCGAACTTCAGATTTATGCCAAAAATACTTTAGTTTGTATTAAAGATCAGCCCTGAAATGGCTATTTTAGACAAAAACAGAGGAAAAACAACATCAACAGTTTCAGCTGGATTCAAGCTTCGATTGCACCACAGATGCAATTATGTTTGCTGGTACTTATTTCAAAGATAAAGTATATGTAATAAACTGTGGCAAATTGGATAACTTTATGACAAATGGTATAGAATTCCTATCGATATGAATACATCAAGCCTACGAGTTTAATTTGTTTCTGTGACAAAAATATAGTCATTCACATAGTTTTGAAATAATAGTTTAAAACTTTATAATATTTTGTTTGCCTTGGACAATCTAGAGTTCAGTCCCCTGAAATGCGTATAAGTACTTGTATATTTAAGACGTACTGTGGTAAAACCAACATTTGGCGTTTGCAACCAACATGGATCAAGATGAGCCTGTGCATCGGTGCAGTCTCATCAGGATCCATGATGTTTACTTAAAGCGTCTGCCAAACTCATAAGGCTCTGAAAGTGAACAGCATGGATCCTGGTGAGATTGAGCGGATGCGCAGGTTCATCTGGATCCATGCTGGTCGCAAACACCAAAGGTTGGTTTTCGCACAGCAAGGCTCAGTTATTCCTTACTATTTGAGTTGCATGTACTTCTGATGCCTGCCAGTTCCTAGTTCTAGTTTTATTATAACAGAGAAGGCGTTGTGAAAGTGACCCCTGGTTAGTAACATGAAACACTATCCTGTTACTGTTTACATAATTTCAGTTCAACTAAACTATTGATTGGAGTTAAATGTCTTTTTGCTTGAAATTCCAGTACCATGATACTGGACACCTGTGTTATTTTGTAAGGCACCAGTCCTGTCAGTTCAAAGTACATGGCCAGTCATGGTTTGCGTTTTCTACAGTTTAAATGAAACCAACCGTCCATTGAAGTATACTTAATTTAATGCCAGTGAAAGATTTTTTCCCTCCTTTATAATTAAATTATAAAATTAAGGTTATAAACAAAAGGACATATCCATTAAAAATCATCCTTTAGTTACAATGTTTATTCATTTGGATATTGCAAAACCATAAAATTCAGATAAAAAGTTATAGCGAAAGTCATGTATCTTCAGATACAATAGTTTTGCACCAAAATATTTTGGCTAAAGATATAAATTTTAACGCAACACTATTGTATATTGATATTCATCAACCACATTTTTATGAATCAATATCTAAACAAATTGTTAACTGTACGATACAAAGGGCCATAACTCCGTTATTTACAGATGGGGTACAATGCCATTTGACGTGCATCATCCTCTTATCCCAGTATATACTCATTCCAAGTTTCAATGAAATCCGCCACAGCACTTCCAAGATATGGCTCCGGACAGACGGAAAGACGGACGGACAACGCCAAAACAATATTCATCCGCCTATGGCGGGGGATTACAAGACCAATTATCAGTTGGTGTTTGTATACGACAGTGCTTTCGACACATATTAAATGCAAAAACAATCATTGTGCTACCGTTAGTCTGCAATGTGAAAAGGAGATCGACCTCAAGGGTAACGCTCCGTTAAGGAGTCTCGAGTCGCCCGAAAACGTGGCGAAATCCTTCAATATATCTCATGAATTGAAACTATATATAACTTTATTTCCTCCAAGACCACGAACAGTTGAACAAACAGCATAAGCTTGAAATCGTACAAGTGCACATAATACGTTTTGATTAAATAAGCTGCGATATTTGCAAGATTTATCCACTTACATTAATCAAAAGAGAAGTACACATGACTTCATGCGCCTATAAAACGGATGCATTGTTCTTTCGATTTTTATCGTTTGGTCCCTGTGTCGACACCACTGAGTTGTGAACGGGGTTAGTCTGTGCATGTTGTTTATCAACTAGAAACCGTCGAGCCAAATAACACATCAGCGATTGTTTGGCCTGCGTGGGAAAATAACATGTAACAAGCCGATATAGAAAATCAATATCACGACAAACCCTTGGCTGGTACTTAATTGCACAACCCCATTTAAATATTCTTTCAAATGCCTTTTTTAAATTGTAAATGTCAGTACTCATTTGGAACTGACAATGTTCATGTCTAAGATATATAAGTGTTCACTTAAAATCATGTTGTCGATGCCGTTGAATACCTTTAATATTTGTTCCACTTTTATATAAAATGTTTTTAAACTTGTAAAAGGATCGTGTGATCATTGAATCATGAAGCAAAGCATGTTAATATTTGTATATATACTAATTATTTGTTTATATCGTGTGAAATTTCATAAGCAATGGTGTTTATTTAAGCCGATAGCAACCTTTCAAATTGTGAACAATCGAGTTTATTAAATGAGTAAATAATCAGTTTTATATTTGGGTCAATAAATTAAACATAGTATAAAAATTAAAGCTGAAGCCAAGTCAGTATGTTTTTCTATGGTAATCGCCTTGCTCATTCGAGCAGCCATGTTGATTCCCCCATACACATCTGCTACAGTTGAACAACGATAATCTTGATAGAATATAACTTATATAAAGACGCACGCATGGAGCCACACGGAAAAGGAACCATCAATATACTAACCATAATTAAATACAGATACATGTACAAAAAATGAAAAAAGTGACAACTTGATTTCTTACATTTTGTTTCTTATATGTTATGGACTTATATGAATTGTTCGAGTATTTTTGTAATGTTTTTGTACTGTTTAATGTCATGAAATGCATTTACTACAACTATAGTATATATAATAGTTTTAAGTAATTCTACCAACAAAACAACTTTAAAAAAAAGCCTAACACGATGCTCGAACAGGAGAAACAAAATGTAATATACTACCACTGCTCGACTCTGTTGTTCTTTGAGTTTTGAAAAACCACCTTATTCATACGCGTTTTTGCCAAATTATGGTTGGAACGCGTTTAAAATCATGCATTATTTTCCGATTTGTAAATAATAAACCGATATTATTTACCTGTCTCGTAGTCAGGACTGTTTCACAGCATAAAAAACTGCAAGTTTTATGAACTGTAAACAGGTCCCTATATAAATTATTTAAAAACGATATTTTTTCAAAGCAGATGAAAGGTTTATGACTGAAAAAGTATCATGCACGCTCTTAAGAAAAAGTACCAGAACATCAGCAAAATTATAATAGATATTTATTACAACTAATGTTCGTTGTACAGTGTAAATCATGTGTATGTACATAATTCGTAGTTAACATTCGTAGTTAACAATCATATTTAACATTTAACATTAGTATTTATGGAATTGTAAACGGCCGACAAAATAACGTGTTGACAGTAAAGTCCTATAAACTCGCTTTGATAAATTGCATTGTATGTTTTTGTTTGTATGCTATGGCGCCAACTTATTTATGTTTATGTAAGACTTCGCCAACGTTCATCTCACAATGTCCTTTATTTATGAACATATTTAAGTATCATATACACATTTTTTTCCTACACAGCATAAGTGGGATGCATGCTTATCGAGCGAATTTACAATATGTCATATCAAGTAATGTTCCTGAAATCAAAGTGTTCAAGCAAAGAGACTCGGAAAAACAAACTATGGATCTTCCAGTAAATCACAGAAAAGCGAGTTTTAGTACCATCAATGATTTATCTCGTTATACGATTACATGAAAATAGGTAAATACTTTTATTTAAACAAAGAACAAGCCTCTCATCATGTACTGATCTTTGGCGAAAGAAAAAAAACGCAGATTTGACGTAGACAGTTTATGTTTTCAACAATAATGAAGGAACTATGACAAACAGACCGACATTTGATTTGACTTTCACAATGTACATTGTAAACACGAAATATTGTTGGTATTTATAAATGTCAATAATGTATACGCACTGCAAACAAGCGTCTACAAACATTTAATAGTACATAACAAATACATATTTAAGAACGCAGGATAAATAATTGGTAAATTACGTTACGATTAAACGATTTCGATTTGATACCCAACGATTCCTTAACAAATAAACAACGTTTTATTAGTTCACACCTGTTGCTTGATTGCAGCAGTTGTACTAACTTTATAACAGATGGATTATTATAGTAATATAGTTTTGTGTACTTCTTTGTTATATCAACACATTTTGAAAAATTACATACACAATGGAATTCGTCCTATATATCCATAGACTTTCAACAAAGACAATATCTTTATTGTCTAGCCATATTGTGTCTATTATATATATATATCAGTCTTTGTCACGAAGGAAGGTGAAAGATAATCTTAATTGGCATAAATACAGACAATCGTGCATTTTTCGTATCTATGTCGAGGAGAATATTATATTCAATAATGGATTAAAATGCTCTATACATGTCCACATTGAACAATGCTCTAGAGTACGGTACCAAGTATGTTTATATGAATATATTTTTTCTGGATTTTAGCATGGGATTAAAATAACTGATCCCGTAATCATCCAATAATTTCTTGACGAGGACGGGTTCACTGGCTAATAACTTTTATTGACATCGGTCGGTTAAGTAAGCGTTTACCGCAGTTTGTTTAACAAAAAAAAATACAGTTTTGCAATTTACGTAAAAAAATAGGACATAATCCTCACATTATTTAACTGTAAAAGTTAAAAGTTAAAAGCAAATGGTGTGCAATTGAAACTTTATGGCGAGCATGTTGTGAAAACAACAACCTTGACAGAATCCAAGCGGTAGCAATTTAATTTCGGAATATGCATATTTCGCTTTTCTACAGTCATGTGTTAATATTTGCTGATAACAGTTCCTTTGTACGCATGTAAAAAAACGTGTTTTTATAAGAGTGTGAAATTGCTTCTGTCGCCTTTCAATGTTCACGCATGAAAAGCGTGCGTGTCTCAACAGACCATGTTCTGTTACTAAACATAGACATGCAATTAAGTGCATGTAATATTTTATGATGACAAAATGTAATACATGCACACGATAAGAAAATATTGACCCATTAAAACTATAGAAAATACGTTATTTACGACCTAAACATTGCAGCAGATGTTACGTCCATAAAATATTGGTGACGGATGGGAGAGTAGAGATGCTACACGTTAATGTGATAACTTGAAAATGAATAAAAATGAAATGGAAATACATTAAATGAAGCATTTAATTTCCGGCGAAAAAATATTCAATGCGTTTTTGAAATGTAGTTTGATTGAAAATTTAACACAATTCTTGTTGATACCAATACATGTATTATTATACTTTTGTTTTTGTCCATTCTTCATAACCTCACAGACTATTCCTTTGCGCCAACATAGACACGTTTAATTTCTTTTTTTTATCTTTGTAATCATAACAGGAGTTTGTGTGAATCCTGTTTAAAATTATGAAAGATTGTAAATGAATGACATTATCCTCCTTGATATTTTTTTCAAAATTTCACCACTGTAGACAAGTAAGAGTAAATTACATTGGTGTTTGCATTCCTCGTGGCCGTTCGATTGTCCTACGTTCAAAAGTCGAACATCATGTACAGTGACTGTAAGTATAATTAACTACGTTCAAAGAGCAAACAACTTTAATGCCTTCGGCGCTTTGTTATGCGTAAGCTGCGTTTCGCTCTGTTAACAGCTAGGCGAGTTAATTCGCTGCGAGTAGTTTGACTTTACCTGACTTAATCATAACATCCGATTCTTAATTTAAAGTATCCTTTAATACGCTTACGGTATAGAACACAGAATTCTACCCTCTACCGCGATGTGCCTCAATTTGCTGGAAAGCATATACAAACACTACATTGTTAGTTTTATTTTTTATGCATATAGTATTTTTATCAAATTCTTAATTAAACGATACATGCGTTTGCGAAATTAGTTATCATCTTAAAACGGTACTTCTTATTTCCGCGTTTAAGATTGTGCAATTCTTTTACAGATTGATCATGTGACTATGCCATATCGTGCATTTCTGTTTTTGCATACATTTTTATTCCTTCGCAACACAATTTCTTTCTGTTTCCTTTGAGTGTTTGTAAGCTTCGCCTATAAGGCTCGTTGAAAAGGCCTTTTCATGTTTTGGTAAATTGACAATATTATAAAAAAATGTTGTTTCAGATTCGCTAATTTTCATTTTAGTTATGATATTTGGGAGGAAAGAGTAATACTGAACATTAACCATGCTCGAAATAAGCAATTATATGCATCTTTTGATGATTTAAAAACCCGAAAATTGTAAAGCGTTGCAACGCGAAACGATTGAATAATTTTGAGAGTTATGTTGTTGTCGTTTTTGTGGAACTACGAAGATTGCTTATATAAAGTATAAAATGACCCTTCATTGTATGAGCACGGACGGCCGACTGGTCTAAGTGGTAGACTTTTATTCCTGGAATATTCCAGAGGTCAGTGTTTCTAGCCCTGTTGAGGGTTAGTTTTTCGTACCTTTTTTAAATTTTATTCTTGATTTTTACTGGGGCTTTATAGATCCAATGTTTAAATTTATCAATATAAAGCATTTAATGACAACCTTCAATACATGCCAAAATCTTTGAAAAGGCCCATTTAAAGATAATATCTTCTTGACATTAAACATCAAACTAAACAACTTAAAAAATCGCTACTCACTGAAAACGGAACTTCTTTTTTGAAGTATGAACAAAAGTAATTCGCAAGCCACAAATTATAATCTGACCCAGTGTGTGTGTCCTTGAATTGTGTTAGTTATTTAACAACTACCCGTGAAGTATGCATATGTGTATCTTCTACTGTCACTTAAGACAGAGTAGATAGTTTTTTAACCATTTCTACCATTCTGTCAGTTCGTTGTTGCACAATGAACGATTGTTTTCTTTCATGATTTAGTTATTTTATTATTGCAAACTCTGCCACATCACGACCTTCCAAAACAACGTTGTTCTGAAAGAAAGCTTTCTTTAATAATAAAATACGTATAATTATGAGCAATGAAGCCGCGCTGTAAAGAGATCTGATCGATAGATTATTTTCAATTACTATGCAGCAAAGCGTGTATAACTCCTGTCACGGATTATTCCGTATCAAGCGACTTTTGGTTTCAAATGAATATCGAAGAGTTATGAATGGTAAATTATAATCTTTTTAAAATAAATTCCCATTAAGTCTAATGTCCAGAGTTGCGAGAGAATGTACATATTTTACTTGCATGCTTTAAGTTAACCCTTTAATTTTATGTTGTGTCATTTTAATATTCAGGGTTGCTCATGCGATGACGTTTAGTCATTTAACAACGATTTAAAGTGGTTTTGTAAATTTATCTTTATGTCTTGATGTTATATAGATTTGTAATTAGTTTTTACAAAAGTAAATCTTTAAAGCAAGTCGCAGTATTTAGCTTACCGGGGTCAGATTTTGTCAATTTTATAAAAACTGGTATGGATAATAAAATAATAAATATATATATATATATGCTAGCTTTTTAAAATATATTATTAAATTTCAACAGAGCATTAGATTCAATTGTAGATGTTTTATAATACCAATGTCAACACAAGACGCATAAACAAACTGTAAAAAAACTAAAATAAAATAAAATAATAAAGAACATTGTTTTATTATAAAAACATAAAGCTATAATAATTTAGTTTTACTCACCCTTGTAGATTATATTAAGGTTGATTTACCAATTCTTCACGTAATATATCTTTAATCTTCTGCCAGAAAATTTGCGCATCAACAGGTATATGACATTAAGTGTGGGTATTAAACAACATTTGCTGATCTATTCAAATTTTCAGAACCAGTACGATGTCGATTTATTGTCCTCTACCGGTGAAACCGGAGGGGACTTATGGTTTGCGCTCTGTGTGTCAGTCTGTCAGTCTGTCAGTCACACTTTTCTGGATCCTGCGATAACTTTAAAAGTTCTTCAATTTTTTTTCATGAAACTTAAAATATGGATTGATGGCAATATCGAGATTATGCACGTTATTGCATTTTTTCCTACGTCAATTATTCGGGTAGCTATGGTAACAAATAGACGATAAATATTGCTGAAAACGGTGGAGTTTTACCAGTAGGGGACCATATTGCTTGACAATAGTCTTGTTTGGACTGATGTTAATGACGAAAGCATAAGCACTACTAGCTTCTCGGAATGTAAGCATAGTCGCTTTTATTTTGTCATTATCACCATTAATATCAATCATACATATGTCCACTGACGACATGAGACAACGATAAAAATTTGCTAATGGTCATACACGCAATCTTCTTGCTATGAAAGACGATTTTAAATCCCAGGCAATCCCTAATAGTAAAGCGAGACATGAACCAGAACGAAAAGGATGCAATTAACTTAATTGAATGGTTCAGCAAACACGCAACTCACTTGAAAAAACCTGAGTACACGAATATGGAATGGCAAGCTGGGCCGAGTTGCCAATTTTTTTTAAACAAGTACGTTATGTATGTATGTATGTATGTATGTATGTATGTATGTGTGTGTGTGTGTGTGTGTGTGTGTGTGTGTGTGTGTGTGTGTGTGTGTGTGTGTGTGTGTGTGTGGTGTGTGTGTGTGTGTGTGTGGTGTGTGTGTGTGTGTGTGTGTGTTGTGTGTGTGGGTGTGTGTGTTGTGTGTGTGTGTGGTGGGTGTGTGGGTGTGTGTGTGTTGTGTATGTATGTATGTATGTGTGGTGTGGTGTGTGTGTGTATGTAGGTATGTATGTAATGGATGTATGTTGTGCGCGCGCGTGTGTGTGTGCGCGCGTGTGTGTGTGTGTGGTGGTGTGTGGTGTGTGTGTGTGTGTGTGTGTTGTGTGTGTGTGTTGTGTGTGTGTGTGTGTGTGTGTTTGTGTGTGTGTTGTGTTGTGTGTGTGTGTGTGTGTGTGTTTGTGTGTGTGTATGTCTGTATGTAGTATTTAGTTTCTTTATGTATGTCTGGATGTCGTATGTAATGTTTAGTATGTGTGTTTGTGTGTATGTATGTATGGATGTATGTCTGTGGTCTGGATTATGTATGTACGTCTGTATGAATGTATGGTATTTCTTTTTGCTCGCGTTTGTGTGCGTGTGTGTGTGGTGTGTTTGTGTTTTGTGTGTGTGTGTGTGTGTTGTGTGTGTGTGTGTGTGTGTGTGTGTGTGTGTGTGTGTGTGTGTGTGTGTGTGTGTGTGTGTGTGTGTGTGTGTGTGTGTGTGTGCGTGCGCGTGTGTGCGCGTGTGTGCGCGTGCGCGTGTTCTTTCGCGTGTTCATGCGTGTGTGTGTGTGTTATGAACATAAATTAAACACCTTATTTCGCGGACAGACATATGTGTGCTAAAAAGGAACTTTTGTAATTGACTGCATCTCGTACACTCAGATGCACTTTTTATTACAAAAGATATCCTATCAATAAATAGAAAGTCATGGATGCTTTCCCGTGATTAAAATAGAATCTAGCCGTGCGTGCAAATGCGATTTGTCAACCTTTCCATTTCTAGCGTTAAGCCTTTGTAATTGTATTACATATTCAGTTGGATGAATACACAGCCTTGAATAGGCGCAAAAAAGGTTAACAAACGATTGTATTACGCTAATAATTTAACTAGAAGCTTGTAAAAAGGTCAAATGATTTCAGACAGAATGGATTACATAGAGCCTATAAAGACCTCAAACCTTGTGCGTTACTTCTATTATATCGCTTTTGTAGGCGATTTCAATGAAGCCAAATTACATATAAAGCCATAAATAGAAATCTAAATGAAATTATCCTTAATTTTTAACACCTTAATACTTTAGAGTTTTCTATCTCAGCATGACTTTTTTATGGGTTCACTGAATCCTTGCTAGTCCGTATTGCAACGCGTTAAACCCGTATTTGAGGCAGTGTTTGTATCATAATAGGGCGATCCATTAAACGCCCTAGAGTTTTCTATTCGCAGCTGGGTCCTATTTTACAATTTCACTTTCAAACTAGCTTTAAAAATGATCCCTTTATGTAATTTGCATACATACGAAGTCATCTAAGAATGTCCTGCACAATGTATTCTTTTGTGACACCGATTGACTTTTTCTTTTCGCTAAATAGGGTATGTCTTTTGGTCCTGACGTTTCTTTTCGCCAATTGCTGTTAAGTTCACTACATTGTCATCAACAGCAGAACATATCACTTTGCGACAAACAACGCAAATAATAAATGCCTTAAACAATTGGGAAGGGGCGGTTAAAGAACTTTTATCCATATTATCCCGCGGCAAATTCTACAGTTACTATTAGTACAAATTACTTGAGGCTTATGATGTTTTGCGCTTTTCAAGTTATTAATGTCTTAACGTTAGCTACGCATGTGAGAGTCTTTCTATTTAGTAGCCTTCTTTGAAATAGTTGAGGTCTTAGATGGTCGTTTTAACCGGTTTGAACACCAAATGCTGTGAATTAACAAGTCCAAATCGGCTATCAAGTCAATTTAGCTCGACTATTATATATGAAATATATATAGTGGAGCTATCCTACTCATCCCGGCGTCGGCGTGAGCCTGAGCGTTGGAATATTTAAGTTTGCGTACCACCTCAAATATTTTCTATGTCCCTTGACATATTGCTTTTTTATTTTCATACTTCTTTACCAATATGACCCCAATCTATAAACAAGAGCATAAACTGTATCAAGGATTTTGAAAGAATTATGGCCCTTTTTCCACTTAGAATATGCATGTTGTTGATAAATCTATGTGAAAGTTTGCGTACCACCTCAAATATTTTCTATGGCCCTTGACATATTGCTTTTACATTTTGCATACTTCTTATCCAGCATGAACCCAATCTATAAACAAGAGCAATCAACTGTATCAAGCATTTTGTAAGAATAATTGCCCTTTTTCCTCTTAGAATATGAATATTAATGATAAATCTATTTTAAAGTTTGCGTACCATCTCAAATATTTTTAGCTCGACTATTATATAAAATATATAGATAGTGGAGTTATCCTACTCACCCTGTCGTCGTCGTGAGCGTGCGAGAGAGAGAGAGATAGAGAGAGAGAGAGATAGAGAGAGAGAGAGAGAGAGAGAGAGAGAGAGATAGAGATAGAGAGAGAGAGAGAGAGAGAGAGAGAGAGAGAGAGAGAGAGAGAGAGAGAGAGAGAGAGAGAGATAGAGAGAGGAGAGAGAAAGAGAGAGAGATCTATAATTACTCTCTATCGCGATAAGATATCAGACAGAGATCTAAGAGGCTCTCTTCCTCTCAGCGAGATATAGTCGCCTTCGCGCTATAGATAGAACTCTCTCTCTCTCTCTCTCTCTATCTCTCCTCCTATATATCTCGCTCTCTCTATCATTATCCCCTCTAATCCTCTCCTATCTAGAAACGATTCGATCTCCAACCCAGAAGAGAGAGGGTATTAAGGGTCATGTATACCCACCACCAGTGTTTTATCTGAAAAGGTATATTTTATACATATTTCTGTGCTTGGTCATACAACCGTCTGACAACTGGCTGCTGTTTCAGTATGTAAGCTGATACAATTCGATTGTAAATGAGTTCAATGAGAGAGTCATGCCTGAACGAAGTTCACTTATGATCAGATTCATCACTGGGTATTGTGTTGAAAAAATTAGAAATACGGCTGAACTTTTTAATTCATAATTATTTATGTCAGACAATTAATTAGATTCAACAAGCAAAACCATTTGCTACTAAACTGTAATACATTTTATACACCAAAAAGCATCAAAAAGACAAAATGTTTTGAAGTCCATATATCATGACACAATATTTGGTTGTTTCAATAGTAGACATCCGGTCATGGAAAGAACGTATGAGCAGTTTCCCTACGTATTCTCCTCATTCATTTATATGTCTGGATGTATTTTAATTATAATTCGACTGAGGCAAAAAACTCTATTATTGAAACGGATGAAAACACGGTTTTCTGGTGAATATTTTATGAAACCAGCAAACTAAGCAAATATATTTATGTTCTTACTCAATTGAGTAAAACAGCACACTAATTATGAAGAACTTTTAAGTTTTTGATAAGGTTTTCATAGTGACATTCAAGGATAGTCACCCACCTGGACCAGCCCAGCCTAAACATCGGGTATTGAACATAGCATGCCTACCAAGTAATACAGATCGCAAGATCGCCAGAAATTAAATTGAGCGGTAGTCCACTAAAGTCAATGTAATCTGTGGTCCTTTCTCAAAAGAGGATTTAAACAAGAATAGCATGGGCTTGTTAATCATTTCGTTTGAAATCATGTTTTGGTTAATTTAACGATATCGAATAGACGATTATAAATAAAAGCAAAATAGGAAATAATATTGTTTATACGAAAGTTGCTTAATAAAACCCCTGATATATATGCAAAAGGAATTATCTTAGATGCTGATGAAAAATACACAGAAAGAAAACACAGCAATTACAATAAATTATTACACAGAAGAAATGAACATTTTATGCTCTCTTTTAAGTTAATCGCGTCCACTTCTGATTGGGAAGTATATAAGTTTACTTATATGAAAGATCATATTAGTGCGAATACTTTAGTGCCAGTTTTGACAAGTTCCTTTCGTGAATCAAACATGGGGTGTAAATGGTCTTTTAATAATTTCATGATAATTCTCACATAGGTTGTGACCGGGATAGGTATAAAACATGACATGACATTTAATGACATTTCCATCGTTCAATAATGATGTCATATTTATTTGGATCGTATGATTACATTGGTGTTTTGGAAACCGGTTGAGGTCGAGATAAAGACTCATTTGAGCACTATCATGCCGAAATTAATTTTTCTGGCGAAACGTGGTCGTATGTGTGTTCAATAAAGGACACAACAATAAGATACACGTTCCTATATATACAAAGCACACATTGCCCACTAAACTATTATTTTTGTTACAACCTTTTTAAAAATATGATAAGAACATACATGTATATTATCAGGCACTGATTACATTCTATTAGAAAAAGGATTAGGCTTCTGTCCTCGTATAAAATCTCATGATAAAGTTAAATTAACTGAAGAAGTTTTTCTTTTTACCAGAAGATTACGTTTAAAAGAATATTTTAAAGAACTAAATAAAACAGATATACACAATAGTACTGAAAATGATGAATATATACACCTGCCGTTCTTTAACAAAATACCATCTACGTTTACACCTCCTAGTGAAAGAGTCATATATTTTGATTTTTACATAAAAGCCATTACACATGAAATTCTACATAATGATAAGAAGAAACGGTTCCGACCAAATATCTCCAAGGACCAACTACAAGCCTTGAAAACTTTAGCACATTATCATAATATTGTTATTTAAAAAGCCGACAAGTCAAATACTATTGTAGTTATGTATACAAATAAATATATTGAAGTAGTAACTCGTCAATTTAACGATGAACATTTCTACAAAAAAAGTGAACAACAACCAACACCAGTCAGCGAACGAACATATCCAGAAATGTTTTGAAGAAATAAAAAAAACAACCCCGGAATAAATAAACAGTTTGACTTGTTTCCAACTAATATTCGTAATCCCCAAGTCTACATTCTGCCAAAAACACACAATCCATTTGATGCCAGTCTTCCATTTGGATATCCTGGTCGGCCCATCGTGTCTGCATGCAGTTCCAACACGGAAAACATTTCTAAATACGTGGACTACGTCTTAAATCCAGCTGTGCAGCATTGACCATCGTATGTTAAAGATACAACAGACTTAATTAACAAGATAAAATATATTATATTTAAAAAAAAAGATGTTTCTTCTTTATACACTAACAGTCCCCATAGTGGGGGAATAGATGACAAGACAAGACAAAAGTTTATTTTGTAAATAAAGGCCACCGGCCCAAAATACAGCATTTATAAGTAACAGCATATTATTTTTGAGTTGTGATACATCAAGTTTTAACATCAATTTTGTTCTACATCTTTCTTTTTCATTATTTCAGTTACAAAAAGGCTATGCTTTTGTATTTGCTTTCATCAGAAATGTGCATAAGATTGCAAAAATTTAGGAAAATGTGTTCACCATTGTACCATGAAAAGATATACATTTGCCTTAACTGGTTGAATTTTGGACATTTAAAAATACATGAAACTCATCTTTAATACATACATTATTAAAATATAAATTATGAACAATATGTACATAATCGGTGTTCTCTTGAAATTTCTAAATGCCGACCAGTTTCAATTGCTAATTTATGACTTGAACGACGGAATCTAGCAACTGACTTTCGAACATAAAATGGTATGTCGATAAACAAATATTGTTCTGGGTTTAACATAGATTTGAACTGTTTGTAAGTATCCCATCTTGATGAATTTGCTAGAGTTTCAAGCCAGTTCTGTGAATTACAATCAATCAATCTTTGTTTAAATGACATTAAGAATAATTCCACATTTCCTGTCTATTGACTAATCAAATCAAAACCAAATCCATAACGGTACAAAATATTGTTTACATATGTCACCCAATTAGTTCTTCCGATTTCGTCATGCCGCTTAAACATAATAGAACAATTTCTATGATATCGATCATCTGTCATACTAATCAATTTACACCAATATTTAACGCATTTTACATGATGCTCTATACACAGAGGTAATCTACCACATTCTCCTAGTACAATGCATTTACAGATTTATGTACACCAAGAAAATATTTACAATACTCGATTTGTACTTTTTCGAGAATGTCTGAGAATTATATTCCATATATCTCAGACCCATATGTAAGTATAGGTTTTACCATTGAATCAAACAATTTGAAATATTCCGTGTATGAAAAATATCCAAAGTTTCTTTGGTATGATTTAATAGCAAAAATAGATTTTCGGGCTTGACCTGCAAGTTTTTCTTTCGCTTTTCTCCATGATAATTTGGGTGTAAAAAGAAGACCCATGTATTTATATACAGATATGACATTTACGGGATTATTTTTATAGACCCAATGTTCGTATGATCTTAGCGGACCTCCGTTTCTAAAAACAATGATTTCCGTCTTTTGTTGGTTAATTGTCATACCAGTATTTTCACAAAATTCCGATATAGAGTTCAATTGTGGTTGTAGCTCGATCGCGGTATCAGCGCAGCTCGCAACGTCATCGGCAAAAAGAATGCAAATTATGTCTGAAATCTCTTCGGTGATAAAAATACCTCTGTGACCTTTAGATTTTAGAAAGGTAGACAACTCGTTCATGTATTAATTAAAAAATATTGTACTGGCTACGTCCCCTTGCCTAGTGCCGATGTTACAAAAATAAGTAATATGAGAAAATAGCTCAGTGGATACAACATGGTAATCAACAGCACTAGCGCCATTATTTGTGAGACATGTAAAATTTCCTAAAAAAATCAACGTTGCTACGCCCATTTAAAATATGCATACCTTGCGTACAACAAAGTTTAACGAGTGTTTTCCCAAAATTGTTACATCGTTCTGAGTCTTTATTATTACGTGGGCGATCAAAAGGATCCGTGTTATAATCAACCTCTATGTTACAAATGTTATCCACATCATCATCAGGTATATAATCTAATAATTGTTTTGTGCGTGCGTTTAAATCTCCTGCTAGGTATATACATTCATCAGCATAAAGTACTCTTAGAAAAGAAATATTTGAGTCAATAATAGTGATACCATTAATCTCATTTATTCTCTTATAAATTGGTGAACCTTCTGGCGATACATAGGCTATATATAATATGATATCTTTTAAAGAGCTATAAATAGAACTTTTGATATACAGAACAATAATATCCTGATCGTTATGACATATTTGTGAAATAAAGCTATCTTTTAACAGCTTGTTTTTTACAAACACGGCTATTCCGCCATTAGTACAGTATGCATTAGTTACTTTTGTTCTCACAGAGTCAAAACATGTATAATTTGCTAATAAATCATAAAATTCATTGTTTTTCTCACCTCATGTCTCTTATAGACCTATGATGTCAAATGAAAGTAAATAATTTACAAAGTCACAGTTATGTACAAGTTTCCTTAGACCACACACATTCCATGTTATAATGGTCATGTTTTCTGTTGGGCCTTGACCTCGATCCTATTCCACCCTTCCTGTTGCCCCAGCTTCGCTTTCGGCATCGGACCGATCCGCCTCACTGCCATCTCATCACATGCCGCTGGTTATTGTTCGTGTGTGTATGTTGTCGTCCACGGGTATTTCTAATTCTCGTAATCTCCCCGATCAAGTCGTCGTACTGGTACACCTCGTTATCAATAAATAGCTTGTCAAAACGCATTGAAGCGTATTGTCCTTGATTTCGCGCTTGAACGAATCGCTTTCCCAGTTAACGCATTGAACTCGCTCAGTAAAATCATCGCGAACGGAAAATTGTGAATGCCTGTCCAAAACTTGCCTTGTTTGTTTAAGTATGGTCTCCCGGTGTTTGTATCGAGAACCCTTTGCAACAATCTGGGATTTTTTAAAATTTTATTTCCTACTCTGTGCGCTCTTTCTATTTCGACATGCTCAAAATCGGGCAATCCAAGTGTGTCTTTGATGAAATGTCGTACCTTCTGTTCCGTATCCTCCCACTTCTCCCGCTTGTACCCGGTATCCCGAGAAAACGCAGATTATTCCGCCGTGAATGACCCTCTAAACTGTCAATTTTCGAGCAAAGGCTATGCATTTGTTTTTTCATTTCTTGATTTTCCTGTTTGAGCGATTCATGTTCTGCTTTTAACATATTTACTGTGTTACTTATGTCATCAACTTTCGAGTTTATCGTTGACAAATCAGCGCACACTTCGGCTATCATTTCTCTGAGAAAACACATTACCTCATTGTCCTGGTTAGATTGGCTTGTGTTTAACTGAGCGTCCCGTGCACTCGCGGGCGTTGCGGTTGTCTCCGTAGGTCTTGCTGCTGTTTCAACGAACGATTAAGTCCGTTGTTTTTGTGTACGTGGCGGTCCAGGATTCGTCTCCAGATCCCCACCCAGTAACGTCAACATAGACAGGAAAATAGCTAGACGCAAACAGACACTAATACCCCTTTTACTCACACACAATGAACACACTCTACTTCATGTCTTTTTAGGCATCACACTAAATCCAATTCGCATCCTGTAAAGCACAGTATCGATAGCCATTTTTAAAATTTATTGAAATTTTTCGAGAGCGCAATTTTCACGTGCAGCCATTAGCAAGGGACACAACTATCGGGATTCGTGTACATTTTATTTAAGAAAAGAAACTTTAAATAACCATGTAAATGTTGATGATGTTAGCAAACTTGTGCAAGTTTTTCTCGAAAATAAATGTTGATTTCAATAATGATACTTATTTATAAACTATGGGTACTGCTATGGGTAGTCCTATGGCACCGTCTTATGCTTCGCTTTTTATGGGTAAATTTGAGGAAGATTTTCGATTTTTGGATGACATTTTTATGATATGGAATGGCTCTTAAGAAGAATTAAACACTTTTCTTAATAATTTAAAAAACTTCCATTCCCCTATAAAATGTACCTCTAGTATATCTCAACAGTTTGTATCTTTCCTTGATGTATCTATATCAAAACGTGAACTAGACACTGCTGTTACAAATATTTTTTGTAAACCCGCTAACATGCATTTATACTTAAATTTTACGCCATCTCACCCCATGTCCTGTAAGCGGAGCATGCCATACAGTCAGGCAATGCGCTATAGACGTATTATTTCTGATGATGATGTATTCAATCAGTCCTTATCTAGTTTATTTAAATATTTTAAAAGTAGAAATTATCCAACAAAATGTTATTGAAAAAGGATTTTCTCAAGTGACAAATAGGAAACAGGGTAGTTCATTATGTGTTACTTAGAGCAATACTGATTCAATAATACTATTTACTGTATGTTTTAACACAAAACTTCCTAATATTGCTTAAATGTTTCACAAATACTGCGATTTCTTAAGATTATCAAACAATGTAAATGTTAAGTCTTTACATTCATTTAAACCTATTTTGGCCAATAAAGGACCTTAGAATATACGTAACAGTCTTGTCAGATGTTCAGTGTCTTATAACAGTACTGAAATACATTTATCGGGCCAATGTAACCGACCAAGATATACACATTGCTATAGTATAAACATAAGTTCAAAAATAGTAGTGTAACTGGTTTATTGTACGATTTACGCAGAAACTGATCCCTATCATGAAAAAAGCAAGGGCGGAAAATAAAAAGGCATTTCTAAAAGTTGACAGGCTTTTCATAGACGGTCGTGAGTACAAGCCCAGTGCCTAGGAGCGAGGTGAGAATGTTGTGAGATGTGTGGTATGGAACGTTGACGGGCTCACAGCGGACAATTGTTCAACGCAAGAGTGTGTTAATCTTATTACACAGTATGATAAAATATGTCTGACTGAAACATGGACTAACTCTACATCGAATATTCAAGTTGGCGGATACGGTAATCCAATAAATTCATTTAGACATTACCAAAATAGACGTGCGAAACGGGCAAGTGGTTGCATCTGTGTGTATATAAGAGCTGACATACGAAAAGGAGTGTCTCTTGTTAAAAATGAAATTGACTGTATAGAATGGATTAAACTTCACAAAACATATTTTAAAATTGAAAATTATGCATATATTGGAATAATATATAACATTATAACGCCCGAAAATTCACCTATACATAACATACTTGATGGCGACATTTTTAAGTGCTAGAATCTGATATAAACGACTTTAAAAAGCTTGGGACTGTTTATGTAACAGGAGATACGAATTCAAGAATAGGCTTAAAAAAGGATTATATAGCAAATGACCGCTGTTTAAATAATCATGATTATATTGATATTGATTACGCATTGCCTAGGGCAACTTGTGATACGAAGTCAAACCGCTTTGGGTACTCATTATTAGATTTATGTATTATATATATAATAGCTATACATTTTCGAGTTGTTAACTTTAGATTGCATATCGATAAGAACATAGGCAAATCAACCTGTTACACTCACAACGGGCAAAGTGTAGTAGACTACCTTTTAACGCAAATTTTGAAAATATTGAGCACTTCGAAATAAAAGAGTTTAATGAATTTTCAAATCACGCACCACTTGAATTTAATCTTAAAACTTACGTAAAAAATAGCGTTTATACCCCTAGCGCAAAAACCTTTATTAAATGGAATACAGAACACCGTAATGCTTGTATTTCCGAAATATCAATAGACATTGCAAGTCTCGAGTCCCAGCTAAAGAATGGTAGAAAAAATAGTATTAATACGGATGATTTGGTGTTAATGTTTACCGATTATTTAACGACAAAACGTAAACCTTTTTTCATGCGCACTGTAAACTCCAAGACATATACATTTGAGACGCATGATAAAAACAAACAAAAATGGTACAATGCGGATTGTAGAAAGAGACGTACAGAATATAAAGAGGCTCTCCACAATTTTAATACAAACAAGGGCGGCGATAACGCCCGACAAATAGTACTTGCGAAAAGAAAATCTTACAAATATATATGTCGCAAATGCAAGGCAGATTATAACCGTAAATTGGGACGCATGATGGATACTATGAAATCTATATCACCTAAAGAATTTTGGAAATTGTTTAATAAACCGTCTACGAATTAAAAAGGGTAAACAATTAATTTAAACGAGTTTATCGACCATTTTAGAACTCTTGCAAATAGTAGGGCTCTTCGTGATAACGAATACAGTTTTAATTTTGTTAAGAATTTTGACAATTGTAACGGAAGGGTTAGTTCTTACCCTGTACTAGACATGCTTTTTTCGTTGGAAGAAATAATATCGGCCACCAAACGTTTGGGTAACAATAAGGAATGTTCGTCGGATAACATAATGTATGAGTATTTTAAAGAGAGTGTTCGTGCTATAGGACCTGCATTGGAACTGCTATTTAATTACATATTCCTTTCCGGCAAATTTCCCAGTAGCTGGTCCACAGGCCTGATTATCACCCTTAATAAAAAGTCCCAAATAACTATCGGGGTATTACTATTGTGGGTTCGCTTTGCAAAGCTATGCACAGGCATATTGAACGAGCGTTTACAAAAGTAGGCTCTTGAAAATGATATTTTAACAGATGCACAGTTCGGGTTCAAACCGGGATACAGTACAGTAGACGCAATTTTCGTTTTACAATCATTGAATGAGAGTCGCTTAGATGATAGGAAATAACTATTCTGCTGTTTTGTAGATTACTTAAAGGCTTATGATTTAACGGATCGCATGCATCTTTGGTTTAAACTTATTCAGTCCGGTATCGACGGTACATTATTGGCCGTAATAAGGTCATTATATTACCAAATTAAATTAAGTGTTAAACACTGGAATAGTATCTCAGATTTCTTTTAATCCGACATAGGCTTATTGCAAGGGGAAACATGCTCACCAATTATGTTTTCTCTGTTCCTAAATGATATTGAAATGCATTTACAAAGTGATATAAATGCTGGCATAACCACTGACCAGCTATCAATTTATCTTTCGTTATTTGCCGATGATAAAGTACATGTATTATTCTCTGAATCAGCGGAGGGATTACACTCGTCGTTTAATAATTTGAACGAATATTGCGATTAGTGGAATATAACTGTAAAATTTGAAAAGACAACAATTGTTATATTTCATTAAGGTCGTTTGCCAGCTGGGTACAGTTGGTTATATAATAACAATCCAATTGAAGTCGTAAAAAATTTCAATTACCTTGGTATAGTACTGTAGAGTAGCGGCGCACATATACAGGCTAGTATAGTTTAGTATTACAAAATCGCTAAATGTACCAATCAAAATAATGTTTAATTTGTTTCATACGTATGTTGTTTCGATCCTTAATTATGGTTGCGAGACTTGGGGACTTACTAAGGCGGAAACTATTGAGCGTGTACAGCGTAACTTCTGTAAATGGCTGCTTAATGTAAACTCCTTTACACATTCAAAGACATTTTATTCCGAAGTTTGAAGATATCCGTTGTATATTTGCCGTTATTTGCGAAAAGTAAAACTTTTTTTAGACTTTTCGACTTTAAATCTGCCAATATTATTTAAACAATATTATTCGTAACAATGCGAAGAAGCAAGAAGCAAGAAGCATTACACGTTTCAAATCTTGGGTATGCAAAGTTCAAAACCTTTTACAAGAATCTGGTTTTAACGACGTTTGGTTGTATCCAGAATCTGTTCATACAAACACCTTTATTCCAATTTTTCGAAACCGTTTAAAAGATACTTTTATTTCAAATTGGAGAACGGAGTTTAATGAAAGTTCCACTTTGTACCTTTACAATAAATTAAAACCTATTTTTGACAGATCAGCTTTCTTAGATATCTTGGAGAGTTCGACATTTAGAAATATCATTGCAAAAATGCGGTTATCATCCCATAGACTTTTTTATTGAAACTGGTAGACATCAACATATTCCCAGAAATGAACGAATATGTAAAAGTATTCATTTAACGAAATTGAAGATGAATACCATTTTGTACTGATTTGTCCCTTTTTATGACAATTTAAGAAATACTTATTTGCCTAACTTTTACAAAAGAATCCCAAGAATGTTTTAATTTTTGCAATTATTGGATGAAACTAAAAACATCGGTATTAATTCGTCTAGCTAATTTTTGCATCAAAGCTTTTAAACTTAGGGCTGACAATATATAAATATGTTATATTATTTTTTGATGTGAAAGTATCTTTTTAAAAGTATATATATTCAATTATTTAAATGTGAATAGTTCAAGTATTACATGTTAATACTCTTTGCAAATTAACAGTCATCTCATATTGAAAAAAACTAATCAGAATGTTTCCCATAGAATGAATAGCCATAGATTTGATATAAGAAATTGTTCAATAAATCCTATTTCACATTTCGGATCCACCGACAATGATTGAAATGATGGTTTTCAGAATAAGGGGCAGACTGTTGACAAATGAAAAATGGAATGTTGATGGCACAGAATTAATGGTTGTACACGATTTTAATTTTATTGGCACTGTTTTCAATAACACATAGAATTTGAAGCTGAACAAAGAATATTTAGCACGTAAAGCTATTAAGGCATTAACCGTGCTATTGCAATATTGTAAAAAGTACGAACTAAAGCAAAAGGTATTGTGTCAACTATTTGATTCATTTGCTGGTTCTATACTTAACTATTCAGAAGAGGTATGAGGATTTACGCAATCAAAAGAACTAATCTAAGAGAGAATACACCTGAAATTTTGCAAACGTATTTTAAAACTTAAAACTAATACATCTAATATGGGGATAAGGTCGATACCCTCTGTTCATTACAAGATTTATAAAACGTGTTAAATACTGGAGTAAAATTATACATACAGATAATAATAGTATTAAATGGTTTATGAGCAGGCCAAAGCAGATTTTAACGATGGCTTAAATAATTGGGTACATAATGCAAAGTTATTGATAAGCAATCATGGTTTCTCTTATTTCTTGACGACGCTCAAACCATGTTCTTGCTAATTAAGTACTTTTGAAAAACACTTTCCATTACGAATCATACCGCGAATTACTACCTAGCAGCCTAAAAAAAAATTCTGTAGGCTAAGACTATCGGTTCACCCACAAGGAATACATACCGGTAGATAGGATCGAAATAGAATTGCTATGGATCAGCGTTATTTTTAATTTTTTGTAATTCACATGATATTGAAGATGAATATCATTTTATGCTTATATGTCCATTTTTAAAGGAGATACGCAAAAGATATGTACCAAAGTATTATTACAAACGCTCATCGATGTTTAAATTTTTTGAAATGTAGGGCGTTCATAACAACACTTAATTAATTAAAATTTCTCTTTTTATTAAATACGAATTTTATAAACGAAACTCATTGTTAAATGTAAGTTCATCCTCGTAAAACAAGCACACATACTTTAAAGCGAGATTATACGATTTTTATATGTGTTATATTGTAATATATTGATAAAATATGTAACAATAACACAAAATAGGCAAGAAAAATTATGCATTGAAGACGAATTTCATAAAATGCAGCAAAGACAAATTAGCGCACCGAGCCGATTGTGACGAAGATATTTCGTACATATTTTCCTACACTAACCAAATCATTCGTCTTTTTATTAGGATCAGAGTTAGTGTTCGTGTGTCGTATGAATAAATATCGTTGCAGGAATTTAAAATGAAACGGTAAACTAAATTTAGATTCACATCGTACATGCATGATTTACATCCTGGCGAATTCGACCGTACAGACATTTTCAATTTGAGAATAAAATATCTTGCTTATGTCACAGGTGGTTAGCGTGTGGCTATGATATTAATTAGTGAAAACATCATTTTGAATGATAAATAATCATATTATAACGAAAAATTAAATTTTATGGAAAACAAATCACTATCAAATATATATATAACAAGGTATGCAACTCAAAATCACCCCAATTGTCAACTGGGTCATGCGAGTTGTGTATTGTGTTATTTCTTAAAAGTTGACCCAGCATTTGAAAATATATTGCAAGACATATACATTTCCAGAAAGGAAATTCATTTCTGCGTTGAATAAAACTAAGATCGTGAAAATCGCTGCACAATTCATGAAGATATGGCTTTTCAAGGCGATGCATCCCGTTTTGTGGTGATTTCGAGTTGCATACCTTGTTATATATTTATTTGATAGTGAATTTTTTTTCAGAAAAGATAATTTTTCGTTATAATATGATTATTTATCATTCAAAATGATGTTTTCACTAATTAATATCATAGAAACACGCTCACCACCTGTGGCTTATTTCGCATTTTTCGACTCATGTTCTTCTTATTTTTTTTTATATTGAAATATATATATTTATATATATATATATATATATATATATATATATATATATATATATATATATATATATATATATATATATATATATATATATATATATATAATATTATTTTACACAATTTATATAAATTCATAAATATTTGACAAAATCGTATAATCTCGCTTTAACATTTTGAATAACACAATATGTATGTATATCACAATCAAATGCAATAAGATTTCTAATAAAGATCTTATCTTAGCGGATCTTATCTTAAATCCTTGACTTACGATTTCATTTACGATCCGCTAATACCCGTTTTATAAACGCCGTCATAAGTATCAAGTCGCAGCTAAGATTTTAGTTAAGCGTACGATCTGGAAAATCGCGAACCAGTCGAAAAACCTCACACGATTTCCCGCAATTATGTCAAAAAAGCAAAGCAAGATGGCCGACAACGTAAACAGAGGCAAGTAGTTAATGATAGTAATGATTTACTAATAGTAGTACTAAACGTATCGATATCATGACTCATGTCTTCAAATATTTTAGCGTTTATGTCTGTCCATTTATTTCGTAATTGATACTGAGTTTTTATTAAATTCATATCGTTATTTTACACCAAAGCCAAAGAATCGAAATGTTTATGCATTTATTTTATGTATTTATTTTCTAAATTCTAGTTGCAAGTACTGTAATAACGAAATCATATTTTCTCGCGTTTGGAACTGTCAGCCTTTAAAATGACAAATCGTTATTGTGTGTTTATATCTAATGTTTTTGGCAGAAGAGTATTCGAGTATCAATCAATACATTATTTCTATGCCCCACATTTGAAGAAAACAATTTTTTTTATGTTTGTTTTTAGAATAAATGTATCTCTCTTTTCAAGGAACATTCTCATTTTACACATTTCTGCTTCTTTCGGTATATTTTTGTTTTCGTACTTCTTCTTGTTCTACTTCGTACTTCCTACAGTCAATTGCTGACTATTACATGAAGGCCGATATAGGCAGATATGGACACTGTCGAGTCCGTTTCCTGGGAAGAACCAGTACATGGTGTCTAAGGAGGAGATAATGAGAATTTCTCCCCGAGTAAGGAGCGAACCCACGAAATCCCGATCGCTATGCGGACATCTCATCCACTACACCATCGGGATAGTATATCCAAATGCCTACTGTTACGTGTATATTTATTTTTGGCATAGAATTTACTTTATTACCCAATGTACATAGCTTTAGAATTAATTTTCAATTGTAACACAAACCTGAAAACTATCACTCAATTTCAGAGTGAACAGCATTTGATTGTGTAGCCCCAAGATAGAAAAAGTTATCAAGAAATGGACGGACGTTAAGGTATATTAATTAATGCAATGTCATGACCCTTCCTTACTGACTTACTCTTACCACAAAATGATTATAAAAAATTCACAATGTCAGTCACATGTAAAATTTAACAAATTTAAGTTAGACTGGGAGCAAAAGGTTAATGTTGTACTTTGAATTATACATAAAAACATTTATGATGAATTTGCACGGAATAATCATTAGGAATAATCATTGTTGAGTATTGTGTGTTTGCTGTTTTCTATTGACACATTCCAGTCTAGTTCATTTATGTTAATATTTTTTAACATATTCTGACATATATTTACCATAATTATATCTTATATTTAGGTATTTGGTATCCATTCATCACTTTTTTCGTTCAACTGTGGAATGTTTGAATTTGAACACTATGTACTTTCTTTTCAGACGCACAACAACCATGTGTGAATGATGAGATCTCGTCCATCACATCAGTTGAACAAAAGTTGGTAAGATAATTAATCAAGTACACAGTATAAAGTTAGCAAATTTATTCGTGTAGGTGTGTCAATATTACAAAACACATAAAATAAATAAGGTTTAACAACGTTATTATAATCACACATTAATGATGTGACATAAATATCGTTATTTATGAAGTTACTTGGTTACAGATACATTTCACATTGTAATAATTGCAAAATATCAAAATATATTTGTCATTGAATGTACATGTTTGTATGTATGACAGCTCATAAAGATCGATTGTCCATATTTATTAATGAATAGCTATCGTTAGATACAAGTAATTTCGCAAAATACTAAAATAAAAGCATTACATATACTTACGTATGAGTCCCGCTCTGTGAAAAGGGGCGTTCAATGCATGTGCATAAAGTGTCATACCAGATTAGCATGTGCAGTCCGCACAGGCTTATCAGGGACAACTTTCTGTCTAAACTGGATTTTTGCTAAGAAGGGTCTTTCTTAAAACGAAACATATAATAAAAGCGGAAAGTGTCGTCCCTTATTGGCCTGTGCGGACTGCACAGAAAAATCTGGGACGACACTTTACGCACATGCATTAAACCCCATTTTATCCCAGCTCGACTCATATATAAAGTTATTATGGTGATTTATTTAATACATGTTATTTAAAAACAAGAAACCGTCGGAGACGGGTGATGCTCCCCAAAGTTTTTTTTGGTCACAATATTGCACTATATATTCAGATAAAAGGAAACGTTTTGAGGGCACAGTAGTTTGGGGGACAAGAATTTTTTTATAGAAAATTTCAAAGGGCCATAACTCTGTGAAAAATCATCCGACCAGAACCCGCTGATAATATGCACATCTCCTCTTGGTCGTGAAGCTTCCCATAAAATTTCATTGCATTCCGGTAATTAGTTGCTGAGAAAAAGCCCGGACAAGAATTGCACTATATGTACAGTTAATGGAAAATTTCAAAGGGCCATAACTCTATGAAAAATCATCCGACCAGAACCCGGATAAAGGTAACATGTAATCATCGTACGCATTGCATAAATGAATATTGTAAAAAGTGTGTCCTTATTGAAAACAAATCCACAAAAGAACGGCAGAAATTGTCAATCTCCACACTTTTACAAAGATGTTGACCACACTTGACCGAAATGCAGCAGCTCATAGACAAGAAATCATTAACTTATTAAGTTATAATGTTTCATTAGCAGGAACATTATGACCATCTTTCAGCAACAAAGAGTCAAATATTGAATATTTACACATGTCGCCGAACATAGAGAGACCAGAATGACTCACCTATAGCACTTCGTGCACATGTTAGCATAAAACAGCAACTACATAAATAATTTAATGATGTGTTGTCCATATAAGCTGCATTTTGGTCCTGCTGTGGACTGTGCACAACGTCATCCACTTCCTGTGCCTCAGTAAGTTGTTCAGGCAGTGGTACCTGCTAATCTATGTATAAGTTGTGCAGGCGCATTCATGCAGCCACTGCTTGACAGCACTCATCGAGTCTCATGAATAAACAACCGCCAGTTTTATGTAGACACCTGTCGATAGAGAATAACAATCAATATTAACTAGTGATTTAATTACAATTTCCAATTTATTATCAATACTAATGATTATTATGCAATTTATTTAATGGATGAACATCTTCAGATATTAATTAAATTTAAGACTAAAATGGGTAAAGAAATAAATTCATTAAACAAAATTTGCAATAATCTACGGCATCGATTTTTATCAACACATGCACGTGCATATGAAAGTAACTTTAAAATCTGTATCAAATGTTTTTTTAACTACATGTGTCTCCTTCACTGATGCCCCCATGTCACGTTGAGATACACAAACAAGTCCATCAGTCATTAAAAGACACATTTCTTCAGTACAAAAAACTTGTGTATATATGCTCAAAACTTGAAAACAAATAACAAAACAAATTTGATTACACATTTGTGTACAGCTGCAATTCATTAACACATTAAGGTCATTCAGCAGTTGCTGTTATGCAAAATCCATCCACAGATGAACAGACAGACACAGAGGACGAACAGGTGCAATGCTTAAGGCTTCCCACGGTGTACGTTTACTAAATTGTTATGATGTAGATGTGACGATTACAATTATGCTCTAAAGAGTATTAAAGGCATAAAGCATCACACTTTTTATCCAATATTTTGTGGGAAGATTTATTTTGTGCTTATTAAATGGTGTCTTATGTTGATTAACTGAATGTGTTTAACTGTTTTGAACTAAATAAACATACATGTAGTAAGTTTACATACCTAAATCTACTCTTTGGCAGTCCAAAAGCCCTCTCAACCACAATTCACTTGACTGGGCATTGTTGTACCTATTGTTGATAGCCGGAGTCCCCCAGTAGGTGTCCCTTGTGGTTTTCTACCAGAAAAGTCTAATAACAAATTAATAATAAGGTAAGTTTAAGTTGGAACAATCATTGGTTAAACGGTTTATAAAGGTAGCTATAGGATGATCGCAAGCTTAACGCAATCTTAAATTCATTTAAATTATAAATTTAACATTAATATGCATATTTTATGTGTTGATACAGTGTGTACACACATACAGAAATATAATTGAATCTTTTATATTGTTGAAAGAAATTTAAAGTAAAATTATGTATGCACATTAAACACATTATATTTTAGTAATGTGCAATGCATTGATGTAAAAAATATAATATTTGCATCATCATAACAGTAGTATTCCACTTTTTCCTAGCCAATACTAGCCATAGTCCCTCTAATGGTATATCCATAAAAGCACATTATTTATTGTCATACCTTCAAACCACGGCCAAAGACAGAGGCGTCGTGTGTGTTGACCCAAGCCATTTTCACACAATCTCAATGAACCTGCAAATAAACTATACTTTAACATGTGAAATGGGTTTTACTAACTTTGTTGAATGATTGGGGCATCTATTTAATTCACAGGTTTTATGATTTAACATTATTAGTTAAGCCACTTCTGACTGACAAGTGACATTGTACAGTGTGATATAGAATCATTAAAATAACATTGCCATTGGGCAAGAGCGTAACTTGATCAGAATATAACGTTGCTACCTTGCATCTCACCGTGCAGTGTGAGATTTATGTTGCTCAGCTACTGTATGTATTACTGTACAATTCATAAATCTAATTTTGACAGAACATTGATAATATTGAGATTGCAAAGTTAATGACTTATAATCGCTGGGGCAGACATTGCAAATATTATAAAGTACATTATTTATTATTCATTAGATAGAAAAAACTTCAAAACTTTATGCGCAAAAGGTATCAGTATATTGCGTCGACAACTTACTTGTATAGCAGCGTCCGAAATGTCAAATATCCGAATTCTAGTTCACTCGTTAGCATTCAATATTGTGACAAATCAACTGTTTTACTTCAAAAGAAACCATAAAACATTTGTTTTGATAAAAATTGAACAAAGATGATTAAATACTTACCTATTTAACGAATTAATTATCCTAACATCACAAATTTCCTTTCCCTTGGACGTTTAATGCAGAAAATGATATAACGAATATATTTAACGTTATCAAACATAAATACGTCCAATAGTATTAATATTTCTCCAGCACGGAGATTGCTAAATCCTTTCTTTCTCGAAACATTCTCATATCTCTTGGTTGACCAACGTCT
>NC_068359.1:72170114-72402437 GCF_020536995.1 Dreissena polymorpha
AATATCCACGATACGTAAAGGGTTGGCAGCTGATTCACGTCTACATCAAAATAAACGTACGCTAGATCTGTTGTAAAAACGCTATCTTCAGGTAAACGCTACGGCAACAGCCGATTGCAGACACAAGTCTACGTTTCTTTATGACGTAAGCACGATAAAATATAATTTATAGAGTAAGACAACATAATCATCCGCGGTCGGTATACGACCCAATGAACAACGTACACACAATAAATTCAGTATGACTTCTATTTATTTCATGCTTTCCAGTGGTTTATAGAGAAATATCAGTGAATTAAAACTGATAATTTCACTGTTTCAAACAGTGAAAATTATCAGTGAAAATTATCGATAATTTTCATTGTTTACTGTGAAATGACGTCGTTTTTTGACGAAATGACGTCATTATCCCAGCGAATTCTTTAGTTAAACTCTTTAAAAATGTATATAAACTGTGAAAAAAAGCATAAAATAAAAAGAAAATTTGTTGGATTTGGTGGAATATCAATTTTAATTCACTCGTGATCATAGAAAATATATATTTTCACGAGTGGCGCACTTGTGAATTATAATCGATAATCCACCGAATCCAACAAATATCCTCTATATAATCATTGTAGTCGACACATTGATCCGATTAAGTAATATTGCTTGGCAATGGCAATATACATAATGGTGCGTTTAACGGCAGTCATTTGGGGACTAACGGCGGTATCTTTTAACCAAAATATTGGTATACTTGACTAATTTATCATTAAACGATTTAATGTAAAAGCCACAACTAAAAAATAAATACCTGTACGCCACGCCTCCTATTTCCAAGCTACGCCTAAAGGCGGGAGCGACTTCTCATGCCTACCGATAAAACGCAAATTTAAAAGTAAGCAAACAATGAATTACTTAATTTACGTGATTAAAACTGTTGACAAGCTCTTAAGATAGCACACCCGTAATGATTTCCCGCGATTTCTTCAAAGATCGAAGAGCCTTTTTACCTGTTAACGTATGGATATCTAATTTAAGCAGGTAATTACGTGAAGATGTCGTGGCCGAGTGGTTAAGGCGATAGTCAAGAAATCTTTTGGGATCGTTCGAATCCTGCCGCGACGCATACTTTTTGCGACGCGTTTTATTTCTTTTCTAACGTGATGTGATTAAAAAAACATATAAGCTATGTTTATTCTTAAATATGTTGCAATTTTTAGGCACATTCTTCAATTTTTAAAATTAAAACAACTTTATGGCTAAATTGGGTGATTTACTGCTGAAAATACGAATCATGCATATTGCATTGTTATTTTTATTTCAAAAAGTAAACGGTAAATCTTTCTATATCTTGGTATTATTGCTATATATAGGTTATCTATAAAAACTAAGTTCAAAATATTACTTAAATGATACTATTTTGAATTTTATGACACTTCGTTTTAAACCAACCCAATTTCTACTTGGCTGACACCACTTACATTTCATGGCGCTCTTCCATAGATAACAAGTTATAAAACATAAATGTCTGTAAAAGAATACTTATTTCATCTTGTTTAAACTTAAAACACCCTTACTGCATCTGTACACACCAACTGCATGCCCATATTTGGAAATCTGGATGAATTATGGAACTTTCATATAACCCAGGGGTGCAAATAAACCGGACAAAAGCCGAGCGTGGGGATGGTTTTGAAAAAAAAGTATATCTTTTAAAAAAGCATGGAAAGCCTACCTAAAAATGTGCATGCAGTTCAGTGAATTGATGCTGATTAAGAAAATCATACATTAGATTATATTTGGAAAGGTGCTCGTTACGGGTGCGCTCACTTTATACCGGTGAATACCGACGAAAAAAAGTTGCGATTCCATGCCGTTTAATTTCGGAACAGAAACGGTTACTCAACTGCACTCGTAACCATAACATTTAATAATAATGATATATTGGCAGTCTGTTTTAGATACACATTGGTTTTTATATTAAACGAGCGTAAACATCCAATCAGAAGAATGCTATCGTTTACACTCTTTAATAATTTAGGTGGCGTTTTAAAACTATCAACCGTGACACTCCTCAAATGTTCCATGATCACATGTATGACCATTCCGGGATGTTCACTATATCAGTTCTTGCTTTTATCATTGATTTATAAAGTATAATTGATATTAATACAAATTGATCGGTTGTTCGACTTTTCAGTGTTGTGCATTGTTCGTCATGCGTCGTCAACGTTTGGCTTGTTACCACTCTACGGGCCACATTGTTTGCTTTTTGTATTTAATTTAATAACACTTGGTGTCAGAATGTTTATATTGACAATATCTAGGACCAGTTTGAATTTAGTTTATGTCGGTAAAAAACTAAATCACCAGGTATAATCTTAGTTAAACCGTGTTACCACTTTAAAATCCACAAATGCCACGATACTCATAACTGAGCCGATGAGATTATATCGTACAAGCACACATGTTTTACATTTATTGCAGTTATTTTCGTGTTAAAGTGTTTATGTTCAAGCACTAGAAATTATGAAATTGTATATCTCGATAGTCCTCGCTCAGCCAACCAGCACCGACGCAATGGTATGTGCTGAAATGTAAAGGTTATAAACATTTTAAATATGCAACCTATGGAGCACGTATTTTGTTTTAACTTGTGAAATGTAGTTCTCTTATAGTCCCTTACCACTAATAACAATTCATAATCTGCATGACTTAGCTGTGTCACTGTGTAAAATAACCTTTCAAAATAAAAACAATACATAACAATCGACAAAATAATAATTATTCGGTTACGCATATGAATCTACAACACAAAATATATTATTTATGTATTTGATAAAGATTTGCAAGGGATCCGGTAATATCACATATTTAAATGTATGATTGCGCGTTTCTATTATTACCATATTCGCACAAGGGATGGTGGTGATCGCCAAGTGTGCTAAACAAACTACTAAGTTCACATCTGAAATCATCCCAGGTTCCATTGATATTAGGCAACAGCGCCACACAGTCCTCGGTACTTCCGTGTGTCACGTGTCCTGGCAACCAGTTCGTGTAGGAGGCCGACATACCTGCAGGTATATTATGGTATAGCCCCCTTTTGTTTACATATATTTTACATATTAACAAAAACTATTAAATAGTCTTTCAATATTTATAATAGTAACCCTCGTTAAAAAAGTTGATTAAAGAAAAAGAACATTTACAATTTAATTTTTATTTTTGTTGAAATGAATATCAATATGTTTCATTAACAAAATGCGTGTGCAATTAATGTGATTAACATTACAATTAACTGACTTTAAGCGTAATTAGCTGTTAATTTTTTTTAAACTAGATCCTGATAATTTTTCGAACTTTCATTTAACTGTTAAATGCTCTTGACTAATTATCCGATATGTCTATGAATGACATAGAATGTATTACGATTTATCGGTATAAAACGTGAGTATGCTGGGATACAACCATAATAAGAACTGCACTGCGTTTGCTTACCGTCCGTCCACACAAATCGTCCCTCAACAGATGTGTCACTGAGTCCAATCCATGCTGGTGTCATTTGATTGTGTCTCCTCATGAAACCCTCTATGAACTGCTGCTCTGGGTCGTCGTTGATGTGCACAAGATGACCTCCTTTCAGTTTACAGGTCTGCTCAGCTTTACTCCAAGCCTCGAGGTTGTGGTACAAAGCGTAACAACTTTTACCAAATTGTGCAACAATTGCAGTTGTTATGTGAGGACATGACTGCGTGTTACCTATTAGTGACATGATACATGTGGATATTAAAATAAAGAAAACCGTACAGATATGAAAATATGTTAAATGCGATCATATTTCCGAATTCAGTAAATGATTCATACCGCCTGCTTTATGCGATACATACCATCCGTGTTTATCAAAGCATCTGGATTTATAGGTGCTGCTGCGCCAACAACCGAATCTGCAATACATAGGAGAATGGGTATGGGCATGCGGCATTTATTGAATCTTGATGTCACATGAAGCAAAAACGCATATATTTGCTAGGATGTGATTTTTCTTTATGTTACAATAACAACTAATGTGTTAGTAAACTAATTAAGTTCATTGCATAATGTGGCATAAATTTTTGTCTGCCGGTACAATTTTTTGATACAATTTATTTAAACGTTTTTGGAAACAGAAGATCAGTTTTGCCCCGAAGATATTATTGCCTTCTTATATATCATCCGTTGTAATAAATTCATACATCCGTCAAATTAGGTTTCAAAGAACCAATATATAACATAAATAAAAGGTAATCATCCATCCCTATTGTTTTCATAGAAAAACATTTTGTAGTTTAGGCAAAACATATTTAAAAACAACCATATAATACACAACATAAAATGAGAAGGCCTTGGAAATAGTGCTAAAATGTGTTAGCAGAATACAGCGGACTTTCATTGACATAATACTTCGCTGTTTGTGTACTTAATTTTCTAATTACCGAATTCACAAACGTATCCGAGGTTTATGGCGTGGAGACCACTACAAAGCACATCCTCCCATTGTCCACCATGGGCTATCCAAATGGCAACACAATCTTCATCGCTTTGAAGTGTTGACGCCTTCCGACCAGGGTACCAGTGCGTATAGTTTACAGGATCTCCTAATGTCGTGAACAACTATATAGTACCAAAGCAAATATAGACACATTTGAGTCTACTAAAGTATAATTTATTTTTAAATAAAAGTCATGAAATATAACATGTTTTACTATGTGTGTTTTTGGATTAATGAAATAATACTTATTTGAGTCCAAACCCAGGTTTATGTAAATAACATGAGATTTATTGCGTATTGGTTGGGTTAAATTACAAGAAAGTCCTACCTGAAGACCAAACAAAGTGTTCCTCTCTAATCTTGTCGTTAAGCCCAATCCAAACATTGTCATCATGATACTGTCTGACGACCTGGTAGATTGTATTCTGTTGTTCGTCGTTTGCAATGTGGACTAAATGTCCGCCACGACTTTTGCAGTCACTTTCAGCGCTGGACCAAGACTTATTAACCATTACAAGCTCGTAGCATGTCTGACGAATGTTGAACAATTTTCCATGGTGCGAAGCAGCATGCGAGAATACAGCGGATGCGCAGCCGTAGTTAACTAGTTTTGAAAGTGTATAATTAATTTTAAATCAATCATATCTAGTGTCAATTTATTGTGTTTAGTTGTAAGTATTCTAAAAGTAAATTGTGATATTATATAGTAAGTACATTTTATTACGAAACAGACGTTTAGAGTTTGTAAACACTGTTTACTTACTTGAGGTACGATGTCAAAACATTTTATTAAAAGAGCGCGAAATGACCTACCACCGGTCGAAACACTTTCATTTGGTGCCATAGAAACATTTAAAACGGCATAGGTACCTCTATGAGTGGACGCTGCTGTTGTAGACATTGTTGATGCAGATTTGGTTACCGCAGTTGCAGTTGTAGACATTGTTGATGCAGATTTTGTTACCGCAGTTGCAGTTGTAGACATTGTTGGTGCAGATGTGGTAACCGTAGTTACAGTTGTAGACATTGTTGGTGCAGATGTGGTAACCGCAGTTTCAGTTGTAGACATTGTTGGTGGAGATGTGGAAACCGTAGTTACAGTTGTAGACATTGTTGGTGCAGATGCGGTAGCCGCATCGGTCATTCTTGGTGGTGTACCTAAAATGGGACATTTGTATTTTCACATTTCCTCGTAGATCACCTTACCGTTATACCACCATGCCAGAACAATTCGATGCAAACTTACTTTCGTTTTTAATAAAATATTGTATTCCGAACTAACGGCGTGTATACACTTATATCAACAGTTCAATATAAACATGACATTAATAAACGTCATAATCTTGGCGTCATCGCATTAGAACGAAAGGAAAACAACGATAAAGAAACAAACAAACGATTATTTATTTATTTTATGCTTTCCGGTGGTTTATAAAGAAATATCAGTGAAATAAAAGTGGTATTTCAATTTTTAAACAGATAAAAATAACAGTGAAAAATATCGAGATTTTCCACTGTTTAACTGCGAAATGACGTCATGTTTTCAACGAAATGACGTCATTAATCCAGCGAAATTATCCAGTTAAACTCTTTAACAATGTAAATAAACGGTAAAAAAGCATTTAATAAAAAGAAAATTTGTTGGATTCGATGGAATATCGATTTTATTTCACTCGTGATCATAAAAATACATATTTTCACTCGTGGTTGCGCCACTCGTGAAAATATTATTTTATATGGTCACTCGTGAAATAAAATCGATATTCCATCGAATCCAACAAATATCCTCTATTTACTATATGTTTTAACCAAACAAAACAACGATGCAACACATTACCGGCGTGTACGTACAAGCAAACACCGGTGAAAAATTATGTTTGTGTTCATACAAACAAAAAGATGATCATATAATTACCCTTGTGTTCAACAAAACGTCAATAGTTTCATCAACGCTGCATTCGTACTAACAAAACGACGATTTATAGTATTACCACTCTGTCCTAACTGATTCCCAATACAACGTCGCAATTCTGTGAAGGAGCCTTTACGCACAAAACGTACCTTTAATACACAATAATTTTCCAATAAATATTCGGCTTTGCAATAAAATACACAGGTTTGTCAAAACTATTTTGAAAGTTGTTATTTGAGCCCAAATTCAATATAATGTATCAGTTGTTGATGTTTTTGTTTGCTTTTAGAACAAATTTAAGAAGATCAAGCTTTAAATACGAGAAAAAGATAATGAATATTGTGTTCATTATAGACATTAACCTTCAACTCATGTGCTACTGACAATTCGTTTATATTAACAACTAGTGTATTCGTATGGCATATTTTCTGTTCGTCGCTCATTTTTATGGAAATTAAGCGTTTGTTTCATAAACCTGGCCAAGCATTATTCTTGTATTTTAATTTATTTATGTTATTAAAGTTAATTCCAATACGTACTTGATCGTGGAATATGATGCCATACCAAGCTTTGGTTCTTTTGTCCAAAACGTAGTTTGCCTGAATAGCGCAGCTATTGTTCTCTAGATGACCAACTATAGTTGTGTTTGCTGACATCTTGAAACAAAACAAACTAAAATACATTTGCATTGTATTCAATACGTACCACACACCTAATAAAGTAACCCGATGCTGAGATTAGTAAAATAAATAACAAGCCAATTCGTTGAATTGATAATCCCGCCGAATAAATTGTGTTTTAAAGTGTGTATAGTATGTGTGATATAGCACAGAATACCACACAAAATGCATCTATGATACAAAAAGGGCAATAAAAGCTTGATTTTCGTTTTAGACTGTCCGACGTGCGGATGGATGAACATCGTTATAACACTAAACTAACAAAGTTGGGGATTATTGTTTTTATGTATTGCAATTCTCGCCCATGCTATCTATACACCCACGAATTTTCGTGTTGAAATCGTGTATAATATCTGAGATATTGCCCTAAACAATTGCATTATACAAAAACAACAAAGGGCGATAATTCTTATTTGGAAAGTGTAGTGTTATGGTTCTTATGCATGCCACTTCCACTCATATATATATTTCATATACATGAAATTCCATGTTGAAATATTGTACTGTATATGAGTTATAGCCCTGACAAGTATCACCATAAAAAACAAAGGTCAATAACTGAAATTTAAGAAAGTTAAAGGTTATGGTTTTTGTCCATGGCACTTTTCTTGATTTATATTGATAAATCCATGATTTTTCATGTTGAAATCCTGTATCTATCTGATATGTATCCCTGAAAAGTTACATCATACAAAATTAACAAAAGGCAATAGCTCTTATTTAAGAAAGTGTAGGGTTATGGTTCTTGTGCATGGTACTTTTCCTCATTGATATATATACACCTATGAAGTTTTATGTTGAAATCTTATATGTTTTTTTAGATATAGCTCGGAAATATTTGTGACAGACGGACAGACGAACGGACTGACAACACCAAAACGTTATCTTTCCGCATTCGGCGGGGGATAATAGCTGTACAAGTATTGAGAAAAAACATTTCCATAACACATGCCATATTGACAATAATTCTTAATTACAATTACATACGTCTTATATTAAAGCTGACATATAACTTACACGAAATAGGTTCAAATCTCTGTATTTAGCCTTTAATTTTAATTTATAATATTACGAGGACATATATGAAGTAATGGATATATTGTTTCTATAAATAATTATTATGAGCAGATATTTTCAACGAAGCATGAACTGCTTACCGAATCACAAATGTCATTTCTTTGTCCATTGCTACAGATGCAAATATAGTCGCCTGAAACAACTAAAACGTATCGGCTGGCGACTACAATCGAGATGAAACACAAAACCCACATCTGAAAATGTTAGAATAGGCAAAATATAAAGGAATTTGTTCATTCCTTACATCCTTCAGTTCCGTCAGCACAATTATTCATTTGAAATATTTTAACTGGATATTATAATAATTTGTCTATTTTGTATATACCCTAAAATCCAATCATCATAATAATTACTTTTGAAGTAAGACAACAATATTCACCATGTCCACATGTCCAAACACAAGATAAATGCCTTATCAAATCACGTTTTCTCCACAATTTCTCTTATCGTGTGGCGATGACCAGTTAGCTATAACCCAATTTATTCGAATGACATTGGAAAATGATTCTTTAATTAGCATCGCCGCATCATGACAGTTGTTTCTCTATTACAGAAAAATTATACATAAGCACTGAAAGGATTTCATTATATGATAGATGTTATAAGTTTAAACCCACCCGCGTACGTTGACCTTTTTATTAATGATTAGTCACGTTGCAGTGATTGTTAATAAGCGAATATGGAAAAAAATAACCGTTGCCCAACGAAACTAATTTATTGTATACTTTTCAGTGAAATAGAGAATTGGTTTTAGGAAACGTCTGTGTTCATCGACATCGACAACATACTTCAACTGCGTTTTACTTGATCAACTAAACGAAATTTATGTAGTTTCTGCTAAATGTTCCGGTGATCTAGATCACAATTTCAAATTATTATTTGCTGATAAAGGTATTTATTTTATAGATCTAGGTCATCTTTATGAAGTAAGAAGATAGTGTTTCAACACAAATTTTGTTTTGAGTCGTTTCTTATAATTTAAATGCCTCATAATATCTGACACTTTGTATTATTTAGACTACTTGCAATGTTATGATTTACTGAATGCTCTGTTTTCTTGTTACAAAAGTGTTTTGTGACTTTTATTTCAAATTAAAAAAAAAATATAAAAGTTTACTGGTTCAAGGAGAATAGGACGCTAGGACAATATAACGTTTACTGATAAGAAAGGTCCTGAATCTCCTAGACCAAAGGTTATACAATAATATTATTTCGAAGTAATGTCATCTTATTCGAATCATCCACTAATCGTACCCACCCAAGAATCAAGCAAAATCTTCTATATAAGACTTAAGCCGCAGCCAATAACATATTGGTAAATTTATTTTAAATTGTTGTTTTCTTACATTTAATTACGTCCACCTATCAGAGCGACCTTTCAATTGTGACTGTGGAAACAGTCTAGATAGGATTTTTCTCCATCTAGCCCCTTCTAAATAAGAGGTATACCTGTCTATGGCTGGCATTGATACAAACTCTGCAATTTAAGGGTAATCTTTAAACATTTGTTTACATGAAACAAGAGGTTTTTTTTTCATCACCATTAACACTCAAAATGAACGAACATTTGGTAAACTATTTCGTTAAATAAAGTTAACCCATACACAATACGTGTTCCTTATATCAATAGCCACAATTTCAAGGATTGACTTGGTTTGGTAACATAGATTTAAAACGATAAAAAATGTTGTTGTTTTTATTATTTTGTGCGGTACAACATATTCCATTTTAATTTCCTGCAACGATATTTATTCATACGACACACGAACATTAGCATGGTACATGAACATGTGCTGAATATATTGTACCACCAATGAATATATATACACGCTTATTACTCGAACATATTATATAAGTCACGTAGGTAGACTCACACAACAAAGTTAAGGTCAGTACCAGAAAGCGTTTCAGAAAAGTCTGGAAAAGTGTCATTTTAAAGAAAATTCCAAGCAAAGTCCAAGGCCCGTACCTTTTCCAAAAAATATTGTACCGGAACGAAATGCTAACTTGATCTGTATATCATGCAGGTAGACTGAAACATCAAACCATCTATACCGTCAATATCTTTAAGCGGTTAGTAACATAGTCCGGATAACTGTTGCTCTATTGTAGATTTTTAAGTCCAAGGCCCGTAACTTCGCCAAAAATCAATGGACCGGAACGAATCACGAACTTGATCTGTAGACATGCATAACTTATTTTTTTAAATAAATCTGTATTTACATGTTTACAATAACAACTTTACGATCGCGTGAAAAAAATAAAAATATGCTTTAATTTGTAATAAACCATTTTTCCGCTATAACGTAAACTGCTCACAGTCATTCGACAATGGAATGGTTCACGTCAGACTTATCCTACATGTAAACGAAAATGTATTTGCAGAATGTGTCGACGTCTTAAGTGTATATTTTTATCTCAGGTCATACGTTGTTTTGTTGTTTTTTGAATCTGTTGAAATGCATTTTTAAAAGTTACACCGCAATAGCTCGTTTGTTGCTAGTAAAAAAACTTGATAGAGGTATGCTTATTTGTTTTTCAGAAAAAGTATTATTGTTTATAAATGTCCAGAAGGTGTCGAAAAAGGTGTCGAGAAGGTGTCCAGAATGTGTACGCGATATCGCCATAGTCGGCCGATGTCCACTTTTAAATCAAACGAATATTTAAATCAACGAATTCCAAACGAAATTATATTGTTCCACATAAAACAAAAAAGAGCATTTTGTATCTTGTAAAATCTATGTTACAAGACAACATCTAGCGTTGAAAGTTTGGCTATTGCTATAAGGAACACTGATTTTGTATGGGTTAACTTTCCGAAAAAAAAAATGAAATATTCGCTGATTTTGAGTGTTAACGTGGCTTTAAAACTTTTTATTACACGTCAGATATAGGTATGCAGTTGTGTCCAGTGCCCGTTTTTACTGTAGCCTAATGAGCCTTGTTTATGGCCACGATAAAAAGGTCTACGGTTATTGCTCTTAATAAACAATCAAATAACGATGATTTTGTCTGAGAAAGAACGCCTCTACAACAAATGAATGACTGTATGACCGCAATAAGGTGTGTTTACTTCAGGAAAACTAATTTACATAGAGTTGATGCACCTCAGTTTATGTTTTCTTTAGAACTTACGCTTAAATAATATACAAACGTGCTCTACTATCTTACGAATGACATACGATACTATTCTTGATCAATTGTTTGATTGATTAATTAATGACTGATCAAAAGTGATATTTTGGGCATCTAACAATTTACATGTGTCTATCGCAACCGTTGTTTATTTTTTGGTGTTTTCACTTCATATTCACTTATATTTGTTAATGCAGTATCAACATACTAAAACAATATCCCGGAAAGAAAAAAATAATGCATTTGAATATCAACCGTTCTTTCGTTTTGACAACTGACGATAGAAATGATTCGATTTACGATGAGTATCTTAATTCAGTTTTAGTGCAGATTCGTTCATACGACACAAAGACATTATTTTGTTTTACGGATAATTTCGGCTTGGAGGACTCACTAGTCATGTAAAATAACAAATATAATTTATATTTTTATAAATAACTGGTAGCAAGATGAGTTGCAGATAATTGGTCAATAACCACATTTTAACAAACTCTGTTTAATTCTTTTCAGCTCAATTCAACAGTAAAAATGCCCATACTATCACTTTAATAAACAAACTGTCACAACAACATAAATTTATTGTAACATTGCACTCAAATAAAACCTAAAAAAACGAAGATTAAATTGACACAAACAACTATGTTCCAATATAATTTTGAAAGAAGAACTTTCGACAAGAAACATCCGTGACGAACAGTTTTGTTCTTAGAGCCTCCCCATTCACTCCGGTCTTTCAGGTCGCGTAAGGCGCTCAGAGCCTTCCCATCCGCTCCGATCTTACAGGTTGCGTAAGGCGCTCAGAGCCTTGCCATCCGCTGCTGTCTTACAGGTCGCGTAAGGCGCTCAGAACTTTTCCATCCGCTCCGGTCTTACAGGTCGCGTAAGGTGGTCAGAGCATTCTTATCCGCTCCGGTAATACAGGTCGCTTAAGGCGCTCAGAGCCTTCCTATCCGCTTCGGTTTTACAGGTCGCGTAAGGCGCATGTCTCAGAGCCTTTCCAATCCGTTGCAGTCTTCCAGGTCGCGTAAGGCGCATGTCTCAGAGCCTTTCCATACGCTCCGGTCGTACAGGTCGCGTAAAGCGGTCAGAGCCTTCCCATCCGCTCCGGACTTACAGGTCGCGTAAGGCACATGTCTCAGAGCCTTTCCATCCGCTCCGGTCTTACAGGTCGCGTAAGGCGCATGTCTCAGAGCCTTCCCAACCGCTCCGGTCTTACAGGTCGCGTTAGGCGCATGTCTCAGAGCCTTTCCATCCGCTCCGGTCTTACAGGTCGCGAAAGGCGGTCTGAACCTTACCATCCGCCCCGGTCTTACAGGTCGCGTAAGGCGGTCAGAGCCTTCCCATCCGCTCCGGTCTTACAGGTCGCGTAAGGCGCATGTCTTAGAGCCTTCCCATTCGCCCGGTCTTACAGGTCGCATAAGGCGCATGCCTTCCAATCCGCTCCGGTCTTACAGGTCGCGTGTGGCGCATGCCCATTCAAAATCATCGCAGCGAAAGTGGTTTTCAACATTTTCGAATTTGTTAAATTAATTATTCAGCTGTTGCATTCATGCCGCAGCATTTTTGTATGGAATATATGTATGAAAATCTATGCAATTAATTTTATTAAACGCTGTATAGAATTAACATACATATAGAATTAACATACAAACATAGTCAATATAGTATAAAAAGGGAAACATAAGAACCTTTTCATATGAGACAAGGACAATAACAAGCCAGTATTTAAAACCCCTAAATCGAACAAATATTAATTTCTTTTTTTGTGTGTGTAACGCCGCACCTGCACATTGCTGCATCTAAATGAGCAAACGCATGGTTTTGTGCCTTTGTCTGAAATAATACCCTTATTGTAGTATATATATATATATATATAATATATATATATATATATATATAATATATATATCTATATATATATATATATATATATATATATATATATATATATATATATATATATATATATATATATATATATATATATATATATATATATATATATATATATATACAAGAATGTTTGTACAGCGTTGTTCCTTCATTATCCGAAAGCATATATAAGAACACTCGTTCGAATATCCTTACTTTGAAATTTCATCAGGTATTACGAGTTGCATTGTGACGACATTTGCAGTCGATGTTTCATTTGTGTTTGTTTTATATATGTTTGTAATTTTAAAACGGTATAATTATGCTAAAACATGCAAAACAACTAACTAAATCTCCATTTAATGTATTTTCGTATTAAAGTAATAAGGCCACTGTTTTAATTAATTTCAATTTAAAGCAGCAGGAAATATCATCAACAAAGAATATATAGTTGTATTTTGTATGTCACGTTATTATTATAATCGATTTTATAGAAATGTTTTGTATACCGAGTAAAAAACAACTGTATCGGATAAATTTAACGTTCATGTCATATCAGATAGTTAAAAGTGACGAAACGAACATCTGCCGCGACACCCTTGTATATGAAAATACCGACTTAATGTGAAATACCCTAAACTGTGTACCCAATTAGCGCGTTGTAAACGACAGCAGTGGAATATGCAAGTCTACTTATGTATCTTTTAGATCACAATTACCAAAATGTACAATGCTGCGATTAAATATCAACGATCAATTAAGTAGGAGAGTCACTAGGAACATACTTAACCGATTTATATTACAAAATGTACTCCTACTATTTATTTATGATAGTTGCATACGTTAAAAATACTTCTCAAACACCACGATTGTTCCCTGTTGCGCGGTTTTCACGTGACGTATAGAAAACTAGTAAGCTTATTGGACAAGGCATGATCGAAAAAAGCTGTGACAATCAAGTAGGTAATGGTAGAGTATGGTTTGACGCCCGTTTTTTACTACTAGAACATAGATATATTCATATCAATTCCACTATAATGTATATTGATATCGTTGATGAAGCCGAATCTAGCTATTCTACTGAATTAACATGTGGCCTCAAATATGCGGTGAAAATCACTGCATATGTACGTATTTGCTAAATTGTATTCTTCGACGCCATTTGCGTCGTTACAAATAATACAGTTTATGATTCTCCTGCAATTAAGTGAGTCTGATGAAACTTGCATTTTTGCGTTGAACATAAGCAAGAAAAGGAATTCAGCCTTCTTAAATCTGGATTGACATACACTTGTTTTGTTACAAATCACCGGTTTCCTCATTGTGTTTCTGTCGTCATGTGGTCATGGATTTCTTCTGGACACAAACTCGGATCCTTGCACGTACGGGAGCAATACCATCACATGTCACAATCGTAAACTTACTTCAATTCCTGTCTTCAACTTGACACGCTTTACAGATCTTCGAGCTAATTTTAACATTTACCTGGGTAACAACGGTCTACCAGTATTGGCAACGATGCATTTATTCAGTTTCGCTCCCTGAATTGTTCACAAAATATACATCTTCAATTAAACATAATTTCTCAAATTCACGAATACGCTTTCCGCGGAATCGAAGACCATATTGAAATATTAAATTTGATGTTTAATAGTCTCCATTCGCTACCAGAGGAAATAGGTTTGATTATCAATTTGAAATACATAGTTCTAGAAGAAAACCACATTGTGTCATTGACTCCATCAGTCATGGCTAAAATTTGACATGCTTTAACGACATTTAACGTCATAATCGTCTCCTTGCAGCAGTGGCCTACATAATTTAATTTCTTAAATGAAATACAGTATCTTTGTATTTATGATATATCTTTTCAGTTTTTGGATTAAAGTGCTTTTCGTGGTCTTGTAAATGTGAAGGGAGTGTCATTAAACCGCTCTAATAAAAACAAAATCCCAAATGCCGTGTGTACTTTTTCCGCCTTTAAAAAATTTGAGATATCTGACAATTACTTTTTAAACAAAAGCAAGGATCGGAGTAAGTGTTCGTGTGACGTAAAAATAGATATAAAGAAATCTGCACTAAAACTAAATTTAGATTCACATGGTACAGGCATGATAAGCTGTCAAACGAAAGTACGATTGATATTTAAATGCATTATTTTCCCATGGTATTTTTATTTTCCATTTTAAAAATGTTTTTTTCTGTCAAAGCAAATCGAGCGAAATAGAGCACGTAAACTTTTACAGTGCTTAAAATCGATAACTAAGCATAAACAAACATGTTATGTTGTTTTTTGAAAATTCCATATGAATGTTTGTCCCGTAAAAAAGCTGGAAAAAAACACCCATGGGAAAAACAAAAAAAATATCATGAGAAAAGAAAAATCCCATGGGTTAATGCAAAAATCCCATGGAAAGACCAACTTTGCGAATACATTTCATAGTGAAAAACGCATTTGTAAGCAAAAATAATCAATTATAAATCAAAATTATGACTTTTATCGCATGCTTTATCTCAAAGAAGCTAATTCTCAAGAAAAAAGGTACTTGAGTTTGCGAAATTTCGGTTTCTCAAAGTTTTTCTGGTGGCCGTTAATCCGCTACATCTATGTTTATTCATTAAACGATCGCTATAAGTAAACACACTGCTGAAATATATTCGCGTTCTAATATCACGCAGCATATATTATCACCTGATTTTTTTTAAACATGACCGCAATCAAAATCCTTAGATAAGCTGCGAATGAAAACATCCAGCAACTCAAAGCTAAGAGATGAATTATTGAAAATGCTCGGAGAATAAATTACTGATGGTGTTCAAGCCAAGTTGGCTAGGGCCTTCATTTTCACTTTCGAAAGTAGATTACATGTATGCCATTCCCTAATGTATAATTTCTTGTTTACAATTAACAAATTACAATTTAAACTGATGACCACAACGACATATATAAACAAGTACACAGATAATTACACTGACAACGACGATAAACTTGTTTTCGATGTTTTTTGTTAAGGCTTATTTTAACGCTCTCGAGTCCGTTTCATGTGGCTTTAACAGTACTCGTGTCTATTGGGGTAATTTAAAACGCTCTCAAAGTGGAGATCGAACCCCTGACCTCCTGGTCGGTAGGCGAACACCATATGCATATTTTTATCCACCGTCGTAAACACTATTACGTACTGATTGCAAACAGAGTAAGTATGCTTATATTATAGTACAAACGCTCTCGAATAAGAGCTCACTAGGATAGACACATGAATAACACTACCGATGAACTTCTTGACCCCCGATTACCATTCGTTATGCTATGTGCTTGGTAAAAGACGCTATGGGTAACAATCCAAGCTGCTGGGTAGGCAAGCGGCCATAACAAAAACAGAACATCTGGTCACAATCCATAGGCGACGCACTGATCTATATAAAACGGATATGATTCATTGTACAATAATAACAAAAACTAATAACACACAAAGGTTAACACATTGTCAAGTTGTTTTTACTTGTCTGTGCTACTGTCCCTCAAATGTCCTCTCACATTCTTTAGAAACTGATACAAAATGTAAATGAGCACAAAATCATAATGGCTTGCAACCCGTAAGAAATAGCTATTACGTTATACCAAAGACCGACACAACTAATGATACTTATCAAATACATAAAGACATATACGTAAAATATTAACAAAGACATGTTAATAAAACAGCAACAACATTGCGAACGTTAAGATAAGCCTCCAAAAGAAGCTACATTATTTATAAATTATATGCACGTCGTTTTGACAATTCAAAATCATATATGAAGAAACGTAAAGTAAAGATATCATGTAAGAAATTGTATTGTCTAATTTGGACTGTAAACATCGATATGATAAACAATGTAAAACGCTTAATAAAATTAATAAATACAATACCAAATAAGCGATAATCATCCGTAATATGTAACATTTTTTTGTTCTCCGCAGTGGATTTATAATGACCTCATATGCAATTACGTCAGAGTAAATTTGTATAAAAAAGCATTAATTTATTAACTTGTTGACACATATCGCTCAAGCTAATCATGCGCATTGTGTTTTAATGAACCATTCACAAATGAAACAACGATATTCTGATTTTAGTTTAAAATCGCCTTTTTACATTTTATAAATGTGAAATATATAGTTTCACTCGTGTTAACACTAATCATGAACACATGTTCACATGAGCTCTCATGAAACGAAAATATGCAATACCATTAACATTATACATATTCTCGAACAGCTCAGCTTTTAAAAAATTTCAATTGTTGAACGGAATGTATCTTGACTCTCTAAGACGAAAATCGTGTAACAATTTTAGTGATTAACTGCTTTATGTCGAGAACTCGGAACGAATACACTATCGGATCAATGCAGGTGTTGATCACAAAGAACAGTGGGGCAACGGTTCCGGCTACTGTTAGTGTTACGGGTAAATTAGCGTAACGATTCGTTCCTATGAAGTACAATAAGAATGGTATGTAGCAAACAAAATAACAGCCAATTATTATACTTATGGTAATCATTGCTTTAGATTGTTTGCGTTTTCGTTCTACAATAGCTCTGCTACACATGTTAAACGCGACAACAACAACAATAACGTACATTGACGCAATGAGCACAACGGTCAGACAAGTAAAGGTAAACAGGTAAACTTGTACCTGGTCCATTTTTTCTCTCATTATGCCACTATTGTCTTTAAAAATATACAAGAACGAACACGCCGAAACACTCGATGAAACAAGCCAAATCGTAATGATTGCGATCATAGTATATCGATTAGGAATATTATAAAAGGGCCAAACAATTTTGATCATTACAACAATGGCAGAGCCTGTCATTGACAGAGAACTAGCTGTGATAGGTAAGACGTATAAGGAGCTTACAATCTTAGACGTCAGACTAATTTCGTGTTTGTCTGGGTTTTTTAAATCACCGATATTAATCATTTCATCAAAAATGAACGTGACATTGGAGGAGTGTTCAATCAAACGAGGACTAGCATGTGTGTTAGCGTTGGATATACTTATGTTTGATTTATCAGCCAAAGGAAGACTGACATTTGTGCTAGTGTTGGAGATGTCTGTGTTTGAGTTATCAGTATGTGATGAACTATTTTTTGAATAATTAAGCTCATGGTCAGGTGGTAAAAGAGAATTGTTAGCAACGTCTATGTCCGAAAATAGATTCTCCATGAGTTCATTTATTGTTTCATTGTCGTGTCCAAACACTGAAACGGCTGTTGTGCGTGGAGGAGACAAATCATTATCTGCATTCCGTCCTGAAATATGTTCTTGTCCTACATTGTCTGGAAAGACAAATTCAGGCGAACCCGTTGGAGATGTGTTATTTGGATACAAAGATCTTATGTCGAACGTAGATACTATGGTCACACTTGGACGCCAAAGATGTTTAAGGTCAGTGTCAATATAGTATACGTAAGCAAAAATCATACACATTAGAAGATCTGATAATGACAAACAAAGCGAGAATCGTAGAAATGTCAGTTTGTTACTTTGGCTTTGACTTTTTGGGCTTTGAATATGTTTTACAATAGCCAAAATAACAATAACATTCATAATAATTCCAACTGGTACAACGACTTGAATTGCAAGTCTTGTAAGTGATGACGCATAAGTAAATGCTTTTATTATATCAGCTGTTTGTCTTAACAATTCGTTCGTTACAGGTAGCAATGCTTCCATTTCTTCATCGTTAAGAACTCCTTTCATTGTTGCCAGGTCTCCAAACTCGTATCTAAAAGCAACAGAGCAAAATACTTTATTAAAAATATTGTTTGAAATGCCAACTCCATATAAACAAATAGATTAATTTTGGTAGGGCATTTCGACGGTATAAACGTATATAAGAACAATGAGTTGTCTCCCTCATTTTAACAAAAACAATGTAACATTGATAATTTCATGAAGAAAGCAAAGCAGTCCAAACTAATATTTTGTCGATTCTCGTCGCCAGAGGACTTTGAACACACGCATAAAACAGGTCTACGAAAATGACATTGTTCACAGTCAAAATAGTGATAAATTTTATGTTAATGAATATCTTTAATAACAATTTTACGACCATTTGTACCACTTCTTATCGTTCGCGCCCGATACAAGTGTCTCTAGTGCCAACTTTGTATTATTATGGACATGAATACTATATCGAGTAGTTCAACAAGCGAAACATACGTTGACAAGCATTGCACGCATAGTTCTTAAGGTGAAATGTTCAGGTATAATTAAATTATAATTGTCGATATTACAAAAACGATGCAAATTGTATTATACATAGATTCCGTTTAGGGATTAGAAAAAATAGGTGATACAAAAATAATATTATAGAATAATAATATGTTATAAAAGAAAACGTTTGTCGGAATGCAATTTTAGATATAAGAACATCACAACATCATATATGTTGTCATTAAATAGCACAATACATTATAATGGCATTATAACATTAATCCATCATTCATACTTATAATCTTAGTTTGGCATCCTATAAATGGTTATTCCAATAATAACCCATTATTCATACTAATTATCTTAGGTATCAACCTTTTAATAGCTTTTCAATAAGTCATCAAAATACTAATTATCTAAGTTTAGCATCATACTAATAGATATTCAATAACCCATCATAAATATTTATTATTCTTCGTTAAGCATACTATTAATGGCTATTCAATAACCCATCATTCATATTTATTAATCTTAGTTAAGCATCATATAAATAACACATTAGTCATACCAATAATCTTAATTTAACATCCTAATAATAGTTATTCAATTAACCATTATTGATACCTATAATCTAAGGAAAGCATTGTATAAATTATAATTCAATAACCAATAATTCATACTAATAATCTTAGTTTAGCATCCTATTAATTGCTATTCTAGTAGGGATCTTTTCACGGTTTTGTAAATTGTACACAATTAAACTTTTTTTTCCAGGTTCGAAGATGTTCGTTGTAGTTGTGATAATCGCGAGGAAAATTTACCATGCTCTAAAATATCAAGTATTTGCATCTGCTAATGATTTAGAAACCTGAAAATTATAAAACGTTGCAATGCGAAACGATTTAATAATTTGGTGAGTTTTGTTGATGTCGTTAAGTTTTGTGACACTACGCGGATTGCTTTAATAAAGTATAAAATGCAACAATCATAGTATAAGCACGGATGGCCGAGTGGTCTACGCGATAAACTTTTACTCCAGGGTTCAGTAGTTCGAGCCCATCTCATGGTTACTTTTTTCTTTCTTTAATTGTATTCTTGTTTTTTACTATATATTTTTAGATTCAGTGTTTACATTTATAAATATAAAGCATTTAATAAAAAAAAATTCGATACAAGCCAATATCTGTGAAAAGACACCTTTAAAACCTCCAACAATGGACCAACGAGCAACATCAAGTTTATCATATTGTTTCCGTATTCGCTGCCGTGGATATATATTTTTTAATTGTATTTTTAAGGATAAAACGTGATTCGGTGTTCAACCCGACCGCATAAGTTCTCTAGTGTTGGCGCTTCTTGATTTTAATGATCTTGCAATTATGTCATATTATGCAAAAATGACACATAATATCATTACTTTGTATGGACGTCTCTTAAATAATATACGTGTTAAATCAACCACACATGACTTTCAATTTAAATCATGTTTCAGAAAGGGAAAATGTAACTGTGGCAAATATATTTGATGATTTATTATTATTGCAAGTTTTGTCTATCAATAGAATTGACCAATCTTGATCGTTAATTGACATGTTCAAACAGGACATGACCAACATATTGAACGTTATGTTTAAATCTCAAAACCAGATTTTGCCTACACCTTTAAGTGAACAGTTCATGGACGAATTGTGTACGCATGATGATAGTACTTTCTTCCCAGTGGAAATGTTTAATTAACGTATTGGGCTGCATGTGTTTTTTAAACAAGCATTATTTGTAGTCAAGCTAAGAAAACCTATGCATAACCATAACATTAAAACTTCATGTTAGATTTGAGTCACTCTTTGGTTTGTGCTCATTACGGGTTAAGCTATATAGACGGAATTATTATGAGTCTCATACAGCGTTTACCCCCAACAACGGACCTTAAAATTACAATGTGAGATAAAGCCTGATTAAATCATGTGCAGAACAATAACGGCAGAATGGCTTTTCCATTCAAATAAACCGATACACGAATCATGATGTATCCGTTTCGTGTTAAAAGCTGATACTTTAGTAGAAACATCTTCGTAACCAGTTTGCTAAAAATGAAAATAATGGAATCCATAATGCGTCGCATCTTTAAGGCAAAGGTCAATGGAGTTGCGGGTTTTTCTGATCCTTTACGACTATATTGTAAAGCAGTGGTATTATATCAAAATTTTGCTTTCACATAAAACATACGTCTGTAACGTGTCATGAACACGCTATGCTGCTTTTAATTTATACCAATGTTGTTTGATTAAATTGCTTATATTTTCTTGAACTGTAAATGAAATATACCTATAAAGTGACGTTAATAGAAAAGAATGCACTCATCTTGGATATACAGCCTTGCTTTCAAATATAAAAAAAAACATTTAATTAGTGTATATCGTCTACATTATTCAGTCGTTACTTACATTGAACTCTCCATACAGAAATAACAATGTTCTATTAACTGTTTAAATCAAAGAAAATGACGAATCTGCTTTCCACCTTGTAGGTAGCAATAACCATTAAGTCAGAACATGAAAGCCGCTAAGAATTTTACTACTTATACATTATAATAAAAGTAGGACCCCTCCCTGTGATGTGAAACACCATGAACACTATAACGCACAACTACCGATTAACGTGATTCTGCAACCTTGTTATTTTAAAACCCTGTCATACTACCGGCCGCGAGCTTTGTGTTGTTTTTTTTTGTGTTCATCAATTCCAAACAATGAGTAGAGTCCATCCATACATTTTTCTAGAGCGGTCTGTGACTATATTTGCCGCTTGTTAACATTACTAAACGCGAGGTCTCATCTCGAGATCATTTGCCGATTTTACGACAAGACCATTTAAACGCTTGCGAAAATCGTGAACTCGACAAAAAGGATACGATTCAAGTTAAGCAATAAAAAATAAATCATTCACAGCTTAAATAGAAACATGCATTACAACGTTATTGTATAGCATAACATTTCCTATCAAAGGAAAATTAAAATCATAATTCCATTACATTCGACATTATTTCAACGAGGCGCAAAAATATCAAATATACAGATAAGTTAAACGTAATTTATAATATTTTTCTAACAACATATGCGCATTCACTTAAGATATATATATATATTGAAAATGATAATATCATTCAAAGCTGTAAATGATGTTTAAAACGTTATTATCATTATACCGTAAAAAATACTGCTGACAAATTAATAATGCGAACAAAGTAAAAAATTTCTTAACAAAGGTAATGGGCTAAATATAACGATTCCAAGTTGTTTATATGTTTTAAGTTAATGTTTGAAGTGTGTTTCGAGATATTTTAGGAAAATAACTGCGACTTATTTATAAAAAAGAACTTATAAATAATAAATGTCGCTTAAAAAATAACCCGGTTTTAATATGTAGATATCATGCTATAAACAGAAGAGGGTCATGCAACAAAAGTATGACATTATTAAAGTGTATGAATGGTCATATCAGTCTAATGATCGCATACCAACTAGTGTAATTGTTCATTGTTACTTTTTATAAATGATGTTTTTGCTCCTATGTGCATAATTTTATTTCGAACGTTTATTAAAACGGATATGAGCAGTGTTAATTCTGGCTAACATAACTTTAAATATCGCATTTTATGATTTTTGACTGGCGCGACTTTTAAGTTATGGACCAAACCCATAAGGAAAGCCAACCAGAAATTCCCGAAAAATTGACAGTTAACAAAGACCGGTTCAAAACAGCTTTTAAATGCAATTATTTGCCCAAATAAACCACTTGATCGGAAAATTGACATTTTTCACATTTAACTGATATATTCTTTCACATAATACTATCTTAAACATTTAAAATTTATCTTTTCTGCTCTAACATATCGAGAAAAACATCGATGCGATAGACATTCTCGAAATGCGAATCCCCCGAGATGTCCCGCTCATATGACGTTATTTCTATTATTAGTAGCATACCATGTGCTCAAGTGTTTTCAAATTCAATAACATATCACGGTATTTTAAATTATTCTTGCTTGTTTTGTGAACAAATTGTAGTGTAAATAGAAACTCAAAGTAAAAAATATTTAAAATTACCCGATTGACTTTGAAATCAGTCTTTTAATCCATCAGACGTGAGTGTTAATCACAAAAATAGATTTCAGAAAACGAAAGTCATGTTTACAATTGCAGCAAAACATGTTATGGTCGATCCGAAAGTATCCAAATTAAAACTCGTCACGTGACAAAGCGACAATGGCGTCAAAATTGTGAATTTCAGGCTGATGAGAGTTATTTTCATCTATTGTAAGAAGCATTGGAAACATTTGAACCTTACAATATGCCCCGATGCAGTAATTTATATTCATTCACCAATATATGTATAAATGTATCCAAAAAATGAATTGTCTTTGATTTATTGCGTGACATAAATATGTTACGACTCTGGTTGACTTTCGACTATGGGTTCGCTTCAGCGTACAGGTCTGTCAATACTATATAAACTGTACGCTGAAGTTTCTTTAGCTAGAGCAGTGCTATCCGCTACATCTATGTATGTACATTAAACGAGTGTAATAAGTAAACACATTGCCGAAATATATTTGCGTTCGAATATCGCACAGCATATGTAATCACGTGATTTTGTTTAAACATGACCGCAATCGAATCTGTATATAAGTTGCGAATGAATATACCCAGCAAATCAAAGCTAAGTGTTGAATTATTGAATTTGCTTGGATGATCAATTCCTAATGGTGTTCTCACAAGTAAGCCAGGGCCTTCATTTTCACTTTCGAAAATAAATAACATGTATGCCATGCCCTAAAGTATTATTTCGTTTTTACAATTTACAAATTACAATTACAACTGATGACCACAACGACATAAAATATAAAATAGTACAAAGATAGTTACACAGACAACGACGCTAAACATGGTTTCGATTATTATTAGTTTTTTTTAACCAGCACTTTAAGTAGTTTAAATTTAAATAATATCTTTAAACTAATTAGAGTCCGTTTCCTTGGACTTAAACCAATACTTGTGTCTATTGTTTTTTTATTCGTATAAATTAATTGTTATATTATTCATTTTTGATTATAAATGTTTCACACATACATGTGTCCCTACATTTGTAACGCTAACATTTGGTGTGCGTAATATAATGCATTTGACGTTATTATTTACATAGTGTAATTCTTATCTGTTGATAATATGTATATACTAATGTGTGAATATGCCTTAAACGAAATACTATAGTTACTAAACGAAATACGATTTTTACTATTCCCAGGCTTTAAGACGCCAGTTATAGGCATTGAGGATGCCAAGATTAAAAACGAAAGCGTTGCGAAGTGTGGGGAAAGGTACATTCAAACTCCCCCAATCAAACAACAAAGGATTACGTCGAAGTGTCACGCAAAACACACAAACCAATGACTTGAAATATACGTGTAATAAAACTAAACAGAAAAGCCGGCTTAGTATAATTATACGGTTGTAGTGATCAAATACTACCATTATTGAGAATCGGAAATCTGCTTGCTTAGAATATGCATATCAGTCGGTGCTTTTTTGGTTGCCAGCTAAAATACGTACTGTTTATCTAATTAAAATGATATTTGACGCGTTTAACCTTACCGATACATGTATGCAATTGATGTTACACATGTTGAACGACCTTCTTTTAAACAACAATTGTGAGTAAGTGAATATATTATAATCTCAAAAAGTGTACTTCTAGTGGAAAGAAAGATTAGTGTGAATGCATACACGATATGATTTCAGTAGAAGTGATCAATATATACAGTTATGGTCTTCTCTTTTATACTTATATGAATAAATATTACATGTATTTACGACTATTTTATTGAGGAAATAAAGTATTGGTTCACGTAGTTTATTTCGTTTGTTCCTGACATTGCCTTCTTATCTTAAGTTATGTTAATGTCAAATGCAAAACGAATTCATTCCAACCCAAATTAATTTATGATGTGCTGAATACACTTGACAATGTATGAAGAGAAATCATGGGAAAACACATATAATAGTTCAGTTGTATATAAAAAGAACGTTAGAAACTAAAATTATGGCATTTTCGGAACGAAAAATGTAATGAAATAGCACGCATAGCAATTATATGTCATACTTGTCTATGTAGACTTTATACTATTAAAAAAAACACAACATTCAGCTGAACATGTTTTTGTTCGGTTCGTGTGTTTTTATTTGCTGTTATAGTCCGGCTTTTTGAATGATTTATCCTAGCATTTTCTCAGTTTAAATCAATGTGGTCCATGAATGGGGCATCGTAACTCAGTCATCGGCTTATTTTAAATTCCTTATCACATATTCTGCAACGAAAGTTGCAAACATATACTCAACTTTCGTTGCAGTATCATAAATTCCTTACCCAAATCATATGAAAACAAAACAGTAAAAGAATGGTAAAGCAACATTTCATATCAGAATAAATAATTTACATTAATAAAAATATTACTGAAAGGTGGCTGATAAACATGGTCACACAACATATCCTCTTGAACATAGAGGAAGAGATCCAGTTGGTCGGTAGGTGTTTCGTACAGCATTATTATTATTTGCATAGTTAGTTACGGAATTAGGAAAACACTAATTGCACCATATAGCATACTATAAAACTATTATAATAAAATACACATACTGACTGTAGAAATGATGGATAGGTATTTCCTGTCAAGATCTTTAACATAGGAAAGAGCTGTTTTTCATAAGGAAGTAATTTAAACTCACTTAAACCCGATAGGCTTCCGTATACGCATGTCCCCACCCTGAGAATGCAATTTACATATTAGAACAAAATATATATTTTGGTTTTAAATTTCAAAATACCTTCTAAAGACATACTGCACTATAAATTGCGTGTAAACAGCCTAGAAACATGGTACAATACAATACAATAACATACAATACAATACACACACTTGTTCAAGATAGAGTTTAAGTTAATATTGTATTTCATACTTTAACTGTAAGCTATGTTGAATTCGTAATTATCATTCACAATATGTACGAGTTTTCAAATAAAAAATACAATTAAACAAAAACGTCTTTTTGCCCCATGTAACCTTTTCAGGATGTGAATGCCCAAATGTTTGGATCGCTCGTAATCAAGCCATGGTTACTTTTACTCTATATCAAATTATAGCATATTGTTTTGTGAATGGTATTTTTATTTATAAAAGATTTACAAAATAATAATTGATTTATAAATTGCAATATAAATGTGGCACTATCTTATTAGAGCATCATGTATTGATGACAGAAACAATCTGTATAAAAACGCAAATGATATTTTAACATGTTATGCAATTTGTTCATATAGTTTGGTCTATTTGAATATATATATTTCAGTGCGTTTTAATCATATAATGCTAAAATACTAGCTAGATATTATAATTTCACAGAGAATTATACTAAAGTGTAGTTGTTTTATAATATCATTGTCAGCACAATAAGATTATAAAGCAAAATGACAAAACAAAAAATAAAATGTAATATCCGAAAACCTTGAAGCTATAATTATTTTGGAGTACTTACCCTAGTAGATTTGATGCAGGTGGAATACCAATCCTTGACGAATTATATCTGCAATCTTCTGCTTGAAGATGTTCACATGTTCCGCTATTTCAAATTAAGTGTATTGGTTTTTAGCAAGTTCTCTCCGTTATATAGTACATTATAGAAGGTGTCCGATTGGTCGGTCACTAAAAGATGTATATTATTGATCATTTATGAGTAGCTTTATAAGACATTTACATTGTTCATCATCTTTTAGTTGTATATGTTCTCGTTATCGAAAGTTAATACGTTTAAGCGTCATATTGGTATGGCTAATGGGAAAAGACGTTTGTTTTATTACTCTTAAACCTTCTTAAACATTAAGCTTTTGGACTGAAGTAAGTAACCATCAGCACAAATATTTTTTAGGAATGTAAGCATAGTCGCTTTTGTTTGTCATTATTTCCATTACTATCAATAATACATATATCCAATGACCACACGTAACAACGATATTATTTTGTTAATTGTACATAGAGTCTACTTGCTGTAACTGACGATATGAACTGCCATCCAAGGCCAAAAAGGAAAGTGAGAAAGGAATAACCAGAATGATTAGGATTCACGCAACTTATATGGAATGACTAAGCAAACACGCATTACTTACTTAAAACGAATTGCTTACACGAATATTAAATAACAGAAGCCATATAGGCCGAGCAGTCTTAGTTCTAAAATGGACGTTATACTACCAGTTTGGTATTGGTCGATCAGCGCACTATTTAGTAGGTTGGCAAAATCGATATCGTCAAAATAACGGCGTCCACACTACGTTCTCGGCGTGTCTTCTACGACACTACCGCGACCTTAGCGTTCACACTGTTGCATCTGTGGCTGTAGTTTCGAGAGGCGTTTTTCCAAGACGCCGCTAGAACGCATAGCTTCGGCGGTTGCCTAATAAAGCGGTATGTGTGTTTAAGCGACGTTCTCAAGAAGAATTCATGGCGTACTTTGCGACCCTTCTACTTGGTTGTCTTATAATTCAGACAGTGTACGCAAAGCCTGATATATTCGTACCAAATTAAAATAAAGCTTTAGATTCGCATAGTACCCAATTTCTTTTGCTAACCGTTTCCTTGGTCGCCGTAACAACTCGAAATGAACACAGGCCCGGATTGACGGGGTTATTACTGAGAAAATATAACATTAATCGTCGAACAGAAATAAATATTATCACGCGACAGCCAATATAACAGTGAACTTAACTCCTAAAATAATCTGAACACTATACCATTCATAACAAGCAGCTTTTGTTGCAATATTCCAAAGCCCAGCTAAATGACGCCCCGAATCCTTACAAGCTTCATGTGTAATCAATGCTAACTGGGCCAGTAAGGACACATAAAAATCAAAGCGCTGAAGGCAGTGCAGTTATTCGCTCTTTGATAGTATTTTATACCACAGTCACGGGGCATGAAGTTCAATTATCTAACGTAAGGGCACAAAGACAAACAAAATCAAAACACAGTCAACTGCTCCTTCATTTTCATCGATTAAGGACCGATGTTCCAATTCGAATTAACTCAACAAATTTCACTTTTCTTGCGTAGTATTTTTGATGCCGACATTATAATTAAGTTGAACATGTTGTTAATATAAGACAACGATCAGCTTGATTTTATTAACACGCGTTTACGCTTTAACAGTATTACAGTATTTATATAACATTATTAAGTCGTCATCTTAGTAAAATAGCTAGTATGTCTACTAGCTAGTAGCTAGTAGCTTTTTGGTCGCCTTGGTGTTATAGATATGGTGTCCGCCTATCGACCTGGAGGTGATGGGCTAGCTCCCTACTATGGGAGCGTTCTTTAGAACTCCCACATTAACACAAAGTACTGGTTCTAGTCCCAGTAAAGAGAGCGTTTCCATAAAAATGAGGCTTTTGATAAAATCGAGCTTTACAATATATTTAAAGACTACTATAATAGCTATTTATATGCTGGTTAACTAAGATTTTTAATACGAATGATGGGTAATTGACTAGCTATTAATATCATACTAAACTATGATAATTAGTATGAAGGATGGGTTATTGAATAGCTAATAATAAGATGCTGAACTAAGGTTATTTGTATGAATGATGGATTATTAAATAGCTATTAATAGGATGCTTAATTGAGATTATTAGAATGAATGATATAGCTATTACTATGATGCTATACTACGATTATTAGTAAGAATAATCGATTATTAAATAGCTAATAATAGGATGCGAAACAAATATTATTAGTATGAATGATAGGTCATTATATATTTAATAATAGGACGCTAAAAGTAGATTATAAGTACGACTCACGTGTTATTAAATATATATTATTATGATGCTTATCTAAGATAATTAGTATGAATGATGGGTTATTGAATAGCTATTAATATGATGTAAAACTAAGCTTTTAGGCTGAATGATGGTTTATTGAATAGCTATTAATAGGATGCTAAAGTGAGATCATTAGTATGAATGATGTATTATTGTTTTTTGCATTGCTCAGCTCATCCGTCCTGGAACCGTACTAATCAACCCATTCTTAGACTTAAGGATTAAGAATTGACTTACAACCAAGAAAATACCTCCAGAGTGTGAACATATAGAAGATAATACTGGCGATTATGTGATTAATGAAATGTTTTACATTAACAATTTTGTTAATACAGCAGGTAAATACAACTTTTGACTCAACATTAAAGCAAATCTTGAATATTTCAATTAAAATAATGTTTTTTGTCCTCAGACTTAAATCTAAGAATTTTTTGGTGAATACGGCCATTGAATCTATTCAATTGCTCTTAAATCCTTAGTTATTTCAGTTATCAGTCGCAACTGAAGCTGTCATCAATTAATCCGTATATCATATTTTCACTCGAAGTCATCACTATGCATATGATTATAAATGTGATAAAAAGTGATTGCTGTCATGGCATTTGTTCCTGCCCAATCAACACCATTGTTTTGCTCACAACTCATATAAGTAGCTACTTGGGTATGTGTGATGTGAAGTATACAATTTGGATCTTATAAAAGAAACACATTTCTCAATATAGTTTGCAAGTATTGTTAGATCTCATAAATTGATTATTTAACTAACAAATCGCAGTCGATAAAATAGAAAGGTGTATGGTATGATAAATATAGATAATCAAGCGGCATGACATCTACGTCTGATTCAATAGTGGTAGTCGTTAGCTTTTGTTGATTGTTATGGCACTCTTATTAGATCGATCAAGCTTTCCAAAGTACATTGTAATAACTGACCGACACAATATGACTAAACTGCTGCTAATTATGTAATGACATGTCAGGTTTTTATGAAATAGGATTTGTTGTATTTATATGTAGCTATGTAAATAGTTTGAAGAACGTGCCAACGTATTATATCTCTTTACATAGAGTATACATTTATTTTTAGGGAATAATGTCCGCTTTCCACTCTTTCCATTGTGCGTTCACCAAAGAAAGCTGATGCACTAGTAGTTATGTCCAATCATAATCAAGAAATGATCAAATGCAAGATTTACATTTCACTATCAATATACCTCTTTTATGTCTCTATCATTTCACTGATCACGCTTAAATTCAGCCACAGCACTTTGTCGACTGAGGGCCTATATGTGTGCCAAATATTTTTAACCTGATGAGTTAAATGGCCTTTATATTAATTGAATATTAGCGTGTTATTGAATTCTGATGTGTATGTGTATGTTTTGTGTTAAAATGTTGTATTAACTTAAGTTGTTTCCGAGTCACATCATTTGATGTAGCATTAAATTTGCGTCTTCATTTTCTTTGACAACTTACAATCGATTATTTGGAAATAAATCACGAAGCGTTTGTATATATTTATATAAACATATTACAGCAGTTTTAATGCCCATTTAAATGTTTACTTCAATCTGTAAAAATAGTCGAAACGTGTTTTTAACTCATTCGCATAGGATCGTCTAAATTCCGTTTATTGTGACATAAAATAGCTTCTGTCGCCTTATAAGTAAATAATATTGCATACAATCGCGACAATGGCCGGCAATATCAATGTGCAGAGTTTCTGGACTCTAAAATATATACAATAAAAAAATAATACCTCTCACCAACAAGCATTCATATGTGTATTATTCTATCTGCATCACTCATCGAGCAGGTGATTTTATATTTGTGTTGTTTTTATATTTCTTAAGCTTGTCGTTCTTAATATACATATTACATATTTTAAATGGACCTATTCACGTTTTGGTAAATTGCCGCAATTGACAACAATTGTTTCAGATTTTCAAATTGTTGTTTTAGTTATGATATTTGCGAGGAAACAGTTATACTGAACGTTTGCCATACTCTTAAAATATCCATTATATACATCTTTTAACGATTAAAACATCTTGAAACTATAAGCGTTACAAACGCGAAACGATTTATTACTATCTTTCTCTATTGGAGTGTTATATTATCTCATGTTTTGAATTTTTAAAATAATATGTGTAGATACTCCATCAAAATAGACACTGTTGTATTTGAGTTTATTTTTACACCGTTTTAGGTTTTCTTGATTATATAGTTTATAATGAATTAATCTTATATATGAACGATTCTGATACGTTCACTAAATATAGAGTAGTGTAAATACACACACACACACACACACACACACACACACACACACACACACACACACACACACACACACACACACACACACACACACACACACACACACACACACACACACACACACACACACACACACACACACACACACACACACACACACACACACACACACACACACACACACACACACACACACACACACACACACACACACACACACACACACACACACACACACACACACACACACACACACACACAATCACACACACACAATCACACAATCACACAATCACACACACGCACACACATGCTCGCACGCACGCACACTGATTATTTATCTCATTAAAAGCATATAATTAGTTTATACATAGATCTAGTCGGTATATTGTATTATATAAACATGATGATATTAACCTGCTCTGCGATAATTCATATTTTGGTTGCTCATTATGTTCATGCATGCTTGTATTATAATGATTTTGTAATCACGATGAGCTTTAATGTTCTTAGGTGCATAAATATTCGTTCTATATGTTCTGTTGTTCTGATAAAGCTAAATAATTCTCTTCAGAATAGTTCAAAAATAGTTCAACAATAGTTCAATGGAACTTTCATTGAACGAATGTGCTAAAACAAAATAATTATAAATGAACAATCTTATTGGTAATCAAACTTAATTACGTTGTCGTTAAACAAATTAAAGACATGCCACATTCACCTTCTTGTATCTTGCCTTTAAAAGAGACAAGAAAGAAATGTTTAACCTCAATATTTCCCAACAGCACAATTATTTTGGCCATATGATAAGATGGTAAAATTAAAAGATGAATGTTGTTGTTGTTTTTAGTAAATACTTACTTGTAATAATATTCTCTTGAATTTAATTTTAGTCAGTTGGTTAGCAGTACGTTAGTAAGAGTTAGGGAGTTGGTCTAGTAAGTTTCGTACGGGTGTTTCGACATCTATTATTATCTTTGCACAACAATAATATACTACTTTTTTCACATGACTTTAATACATGCTATACGTGGAGCGATGAGGAATGACGATGTTTTAATTAATCTATTTTCTATTCTATGAAACGAAGTCAATATTTTAAACCAACCATTTCATCGAACCTTGAATAGCTGCACCTATCATCTATACATCTGACGAATTAATATAATAACACTAATTAAACTTTCAACAAACCTAATCTTGACAACTCTATTGTGTTGTTGTTATTATTATTATCGATAATAAGTACCCTCAGAGAACACCGGAAAACTAATTTCCGTGATATACACGTCAAATTGAACTATTTGATTATACTAATGAAAATAATTTGAGTTTAAAAGGAACCATACTTCGCTTAAGACTAAGTCAATTAAGGTGAACAATCTCCGCTGATCTTTTTAAAAAATAGTTCAATGTACTTAGACTGAACTATTGGTCACTGTTTAAGAACTCAACATGCCCTTGAGATGAACTATAAATGATGATAAAGTAAGCGCTATTAAAACAAACTATTCAGTTTTAAAAGCGCTTTGATCAAACTATTCAAATATTATTAACGGCTATGTTGCAAACAAACACATAAATAGCGACACGGCGATAGGGCGTTATCTGGGCAAACAGATCACAACAAAAACAACAAATATTTGACAAACGCAATAATGCCATTCGGTTGAGCAATATTACAGAGCAGTTTGGTGAACAAGAAACAAACATGTGTGAATGCTTCACTGTCAAAGGACAGCACACATACAGGATGAAACCAAATTCCCTTCAACATGCCCAGCTAGTACTGTTGTCATGTCAGGATGTTGAAGCCAATCATCCTGTCCATCCGTCCGAACTTCAGTTTGACAAAGCGCGTCGGTACATCTACATCGAGTCCTCGAATATTATGGCACACGTAATCAGTGGAATGTGTGCGCCGGGCATGAATGTCGTACCTGTACTTGGTATAATAGTACACGATTGTGTTGAGGCTGCACTAACCCATAATTGTTCGTATCGATCCAAATTATTGTTCGAGCCCTCTTGCGGAAAGCTCCATATATGATTAACAATGGTCCAGTGTATGCGTGTGCGTGAGTGTGTGCAAGTTTCCAAGCGGTTCCGGGCTGTTTATTTTACAAATAATCACATTTGACCACCATGACAATACGACTTGTCGCTTGTAATACACATCTCTCTACCTGAAAGATTAAGGTCGCACCTAGAACCAAGTCAAATTTGAAAATAAAACTGCTTGCCAGATATTAACTTAATTCATCACGAACCTTTTAGATATCTTACAACGAATGACCGGAATTGACTGACATGTTGCGCGTAAAACCCGTCGCCCTGTTAAAATTATTAAGCTTTTCAAAATTATTAAGAACATATTTTGAAATCAAAGGCAAACTTGGCCATAAAACAGCTTGTCCGGAAATTAACTTCATCATTAATCATACAAGTGCTTCCATTTAAAGATGAAATACGTGTTTATTAACCTGTTTTCCTACCTTAAAGGTCAATACCACGCATAAAGGTCAAATATTAAATTTTGCAATATAAACGTTTGTTCACACAGTATATTTATTAGTAACCATGCATTTCTTAAATAAGTTATTTCAAAAGTTCAAAATGTAAAGACATCGTTTCAAATGTTACAACGCCCCCCCCCCCTTCTTCAAAGGTCCAGGTATACTTCAGATCACATGTTCAAATGGACCGTGACTTTAACTTCATAATAATATAAGAGTAATGTACACCATGTATAAACATCATCTTACAAGCCGAAAATTCAATGTAACAGTCAAAGGTCAAATTTGAGCATAATGTACATTGTCCAAACATAAATTAAACATTAATCATGCAATTTTGAAATAACTTAATACAAAAATGTTCATCATGTGCAGATGATTCGTGGCCTGTATTACCAATCGCCTAGCTGAAAGCACAATGGCACATTTGACTGTTATATGTCCAGTTTTGGCATAGTTAAGTATGGATGGACGGTTACTTCATCATTCACTTATATAATTTACAACAAATGTGTCACGCGTATATCATGTACCCCTTGGGCAAATGTAAATGTCAAATTAACAATCAAATGACAAATATGTCAATAGTTCAGCTTTTGAAATGCATTGCATGCATTTCTGACAATATGTTCGACAAGTTGCATTAGATTTCCTTCAAATTCGTTATACTTATCTTAACAACCCATACACATTCAAAATCAACAAATATTTCGCACAATAATTCGAAAAATAAAGTTTACACATACAAAGTCAACGTTGCTTAAAGGGGCCTTTTCACGTTTTGGCAAATCGACAAATTTGAAAAAGTTGTTTCAGATTCGCAAATGTTCGTTTAAGTTATGATATTTGTGAGGAAAGAGTACAACTGAACATTTACCATGCTCTAATATATCCATTATATGCATCTTTTGACGATTAAAAAAACCTGACAAATATAAAGCGTTGCAATGCGAAACGATTGAATCATTTGGAGAGGTATGTTGTTGTCGTTTAATCTTGTGAAACTACAAATATTGCTTATATAAAGTATAAAAATACGTCTGTTATACATACTTGGCAGGATGTCCGAGCGGTCTAATTGGTTTTTACTCCAAGACTCCAGGGGTCACTGGTTCGAGCCCTGTTAAGGTTTACTTTTTCTGTTTTTTTTAATTTTATTCTTGATTTGTTACTGGAGCTTCTTAGATCCAATGTTTACATTTATCAATATAAAGCATTTTGAGACAAACTTCAAAATATGCCCAAATCTGTGAAAAGGCCCCTTTAAAGCAATAGCAAAAATGTCAATGACGAGTGTGGTCTGGTTACATAGATTTGACGCAATACGAAATGCTTTTTTTTCCTTTTTTGTGGGACAATATCTTCAACATTTCTTCATGTATCAAGCGAGTGTTCGTGTGAATAGATAGTATTGCAGGAAATTAAAATTGAATATATTGTTCCACAAAAAACGAGCATTTTTATCCCGTTTAATCCACAGCTAGCGGTGAAATTTTGGCTATTGCTATATTCATTGATTCTGAGTATTTATGTTACTTTAAGCGAGAAATCATACACATTTACACAATGTGTAATTCAAGTGGAAAAATAACCCGAGTTTCATAAGCAGGGTGCAGAATCAACGGGGTTTTCAGGGTTTACACACGGATTGGAAAGAGTGTAATCAAATCGTTAAGAACTTTATTTTTGCAAATATCTCAAGTTATTGAAATATGTTTGCAAAAATATATAGTGCATAAAAGACAGTTTTTCTTGCAGTTTGTGCAAATATCATAAGGAATTATAAGAATAATTACTTAAATACGTCTGCAATCGGTGACAAAATTTCACGTTGCGTTAAACATAATCGTGTACAATAAATGCAGTAAAAATGGACTTTTTTAACAAGACCACATGCTTATTAAATAAAGTCATTCTTATGTATTTCACATTGTCATAAGCAGCATAAAAATCTGTATTTGATGCGCTAGTTGAAATTCTTAAGAAAAAATATTTGAAATAAAGCATCACTTACCGTTTAAATCGAGTATGGACGATTCTGTCAAATATGTATGAATTGATATAAAATGTGTAAAAAAAACACTTATTATACATATATTTCATTATAAATTAAATAAAAGTTCAGAAATACATGTGTCGAAAAATGCGAAATAAGCCAGAAATGTAATTCTGAAATCGAAAATGTCTGTACAGTCGAAATCGCCAGCATGAATATAATGCATGCACGATGTGAATCTAAAGTTAGTTTAACGGATCATTTTAATTTCCTGCATCGATATCAATTCATACGACACACGAACACTCACTTCGATCCTAATAAAAAGACGAATGCTTCGGTTATTGTAGGAAAATATATACGAAATATCTTCGTCACAATCGGCTCGTGGCGCTCATTTGTCTTTGCTGCATTTTATGACAATCGTCTTCAATGTATAATTGTTCTTGCCTCTTTTGTGTTATTGTAACATATTTATATCATGAAATTACAATTTAACACATATAAAAATCGTGCATACTCGCTTTAATAAATCAAATAAAGTAAAAAGGTGGAACACCCAAAAAAGTCACGTGATTCTGCACCCTGATAAGAGGCAACCGGAAAAAGTTTCCCAACTGATCAATCTATTTTAGATGTGTGTTTGATCCAACTACATTCGTGAGGCCAGGTGAGCAGTATAATCGTAAAGCATGCTCATCAATACTATTTACCTTCAACGAGTCCAACACTTCTCCGACCGACTTCCTCACCCATTACCACCGTTTGCATCTAGTTCACAAGCTAACCATAAGATACATTACAAAACAAAGCCCGGTACCGAACACTCTGGAACCTTCCGGGGCACAGAACGGCAAGCTTGAGCCACCTAAGTGCTGCTGGCGACGACTCGCCCGGTCATGTAATTTACCTCCATAACGATGTCACAGATGGTAGACCGGACTTGTAATTATTAACAAATTATATCACTATTCCTGTTTTAGTTTATTATATATTTGGTATATATTGATTTATCGAACGCATTAAGGATATTGAGACATTATTGCATAATGCTTCTGAAAAGGACGAATTATTGGTGAAAACTAAATTCCTGAATGTGGATTCAGAGTTATTGAATCACTAAATTCCTGATGTCGACTAAGAGTCTGCTACTGGATTCCTAATCTGGTCTTAGAGTCTATGACTACATGCCCGATGTGAATAATGAGTCTGTGGCTGCATTCCTGATATGGATTCAAATAATGTGACTACATTCATAATGTGAACTTAAAGTCTATGGCTTCATTCCTAATGTGAACAAAGGGTCTATGGCTACATTCCTAATGTGAACAAAGGGTCTATTACTGCATTCCTAATGCGAACTTAGAGTCTATTACTGCATTCCTAATGTGAACTAAGAGTATATGACTGCATTCCTTATGTGAACTAAGAGTAAATGACTGCATTCCTGATGTGAACTAATAGTAATGACTTCATTGCTAATGTGAACTAAGAGTATATGACTGCATTCTTAATGTGAACTTAGAGTCTATGGCTGCATTCCTGATGTGAAGTAAGAGTCAATGACTGCATTCCAATTGTTAACTAGGGGTCTATGACTACATACCTAATGTGGACTAAGAGTCAATTAAGATTCTAAGACTGCATTCCTTATGCGAACTAAGTGTCTATGACTGCATTACTTATGTGAACTAAGAGTCTATGGCTGCATTCCTTATGTGAACTAAGTGTCTATGACTGCATTCCAAATGTGAACTAAGAGTCTATGGCTGCATTCCTTATGTTAACTAAGAGTATATGGCTGCATTCCTAATGTGAACTAAGAGTCTATGGCTGCATTCCTTATGTGAACTAAGAGTATATGACTGCATTACAAATGTGAACTAAGAGTCTATGGCTGCGTTCCTGATGTTGACTAAGAATCTGTGACTCCATTCATGCAGCGGGCTAAGAATAAATGATATATGGCTGCATTATTGACGTGGACTTCTGCGCCAACATTCCTGATGTAGATTATGTCACTGCATTTCGGATGTGGTTAAATAGTCTGTGAATGTGAATACATTTCTGATGTTGAGTAAGAGTATGTAATTATATTCAAGATGTGGACTGTGACTCCTTTCATCAATGTGGACTTACAGTCTTGTAATGTCCAATAAAAATAATAAACGTTGGCCTTCTAAAAAAACAGCTATCATCAACACACGTTCTTTAAAATAACGCAATACAAACAAAATGATCCAAAATGATCCAACTTTAAACGACTGGTAAATGGATGCTTGCGTAAACACATACAAACACAACCTTGTACGTTTCCTTTTTTTAAGACCATGTACTCTTCAAAACAACAAACCATTTACTTAAGCGTAAAATATCATTGTATATTTTCAAATCGATTCAACAGCTTTAAATATCTATTATGCCTGAGAAAACGTTTTAAATTTTTGCTTTCCCGTATAAGTGCCGTTCTTTCAATATTTGGTGATCGTCATTCGATCAATCTGTCGTGCACAGACGACAATTAAAATACCCAAATAATGAGAATCGAAAACATTAAATACTAATTTATTGGCATACCCCAAAACTAACATTTTACATTACACCACAAATAAAAACACTTGTCCTCACTTCTTCGCATCTAGGGATCTATCGATTTTCCTGTTACACAAGCTTTACAAAAATATGGCCGCGCACCCGTGTCATTCCTAATCACTTCTTAGACTTACTTGGTAAACCAGTAACGGTAAGGTTCCATGAGTCAGTAAGTGTCTCGCTTTCAACAGTAACACTGAAATAACAAAAGAAAATACATTAAGTTGTTAACAAGAGTAGACACTTAATATAGCTGAATTATAACGAGCACTATAATTTAAATTATGCAGCACCAGCTAAAACGATAGCATGACACAGTGAAAACTTGTTCATCGCTTGTACTTTGTAATAAATTTTTTTGTATTACGGCTTAAGCGTTACCTTTAATGAATTCTACTGAATGCAGACATCATGGATTCATATAATCTATTTTTAAATACAGACGTACCTAAATGTCAGGGAGTAACTCGACTTGGAAGGCATTGTCACAAAAAAGTAAAAGCCGCCAGTCTCCTTAACGTAAACATGCCCGTCCGGAGTCTGACTCATGCTTGGCCTTCAAACAATTAACAACGCGGACATTTAAGGTATATCTTAGTTATACATGATGTTTTTGTAAAATTACATACATAATGTATACAAAATATACGTATGGAGTTTTTTTAGCATTGATCATCATAAACAGCTGACTTCGAATGTACATGTAGCAACTCGTGATTGTACATTTTAATGATGTTTTCAAACTATAGACTTAAAGTCACACAACTTATTTGGCAAAGTGAATTTAAGTATAAATAAAAAACATATTTTATCTATGCTAATCAGAATATATCTGGTGGTTACAATGAAGAAATCCGTCTTTTTTCGCTTTAAAACTTAAAAATAATCGCGTTTGTCGAAATGGACTTATACGTCTAGAAATCCTACTTTCCGTTTTAAAAGCGATACCGTTTGAAAAAAAATTACTTGCTAACTAAGGTATAGATTTAATTTTAGCTATGCCAATAAGAATATATCTGGTGGTTACAAGGTAGAAATCCGTCTTTTTTGCGTTTTAAAACTTAAAAATAATCGCGTTTGTCGAAATGGAAGTTTACGTTTAGAAATACTACTTTCGGTTATAAAAGCGTTACCATTTGAAAAATAATAAATGACTTGCTAACTAGGCTATAGTTGTAATGACAATTTTGCACACTTTCAAATTGCATCTATATGTATTAATTAACATGTATTTCATTTCAAGGTCAGAGGCAAAGTGTGTGGCTTTAAAACAAAGGCAAGTGAACGTTTATTAGTTTTACCCGTAGAAATTTCAAAGGTCATCATTCGCAACAACCATAGATACATCGTTCAAGCAGGGGTCGTATCCATTCCAATGAATTAAATCAATTTCAGGTAATAAAGAAGAAGGCTGTACGTTTTGAAACCAACGTAATTGTCCGCGTAATTGTCCGTCCACTTGATAGTCTACAAATAAAGCAAACACGAATTTAGATTCCATTTTGGATATAAATGACAGAAATAAACATTCATAATTTTCTCAAGTTTCAAGTTTCACTGTTTATTGGTATATGGCCTCCGGCCCTTGCAAGTACAAATAACATCGTATAGCCACACAATTTCAAAGTATACAAAGTATAAGCAAAAATACATATGTAATGGTACTGCTATTTATAATAAACTGCTGTTAAGTAACTCATTTCTTCTTTCAAAAGAATAATACAAGAACATATCAGTATCCCTGATCACCTTTTTTTCCCGGGAGCTCATGATTATATTAAATTTATCTATAGTAGCGGGTGTAAAATAATTAATTGGTATATACCTTTCTCGGATGTCTAAGTATGTCGTGCATATTAATAGAAAATGAAATTCATCTTCAATATCAGTTTTGCAAAAAGGACAGAACCTTTGGTCCCTGTCGATATTCAAATAGCGGCCCTTTTCAATCATGAGCTTATGGGAAGAAATTCGAAAACATACATATGCATTTAGAAATTTACTAATAGTTAAGCAATTTAAATATACCTCAAAATCAAAGTTACTTTTAAATCCATGGTATGTTTTAAGTTTGGGGGCACTATTACACTTTTCTACCCACTGCTGTATAAAAATATATTTCAATCGTTGAGCATAAATATGCAAGAACAATGGTTTATTAACAACCGATTGTTGTTCCCACACATATCCAAAACCTATGGATTGCAAGTGATTACCTAATAAGGTGACCCAGTTTTCATGCCCTATGCCATCAAAGCATTTCAACATTTCATAGCACTTTTTAATATGACGGGAGTGAGGTGTATCCAGTGTTCGTAACCAACATTTTATAACTCTCATAGATGAATAAATATGTACTGAATATCTGCCACAATCACCTAAAATAGCATTATTAACAGAGTACAATGGTGCTGACATAAATCTTTTACATGCATATATGTGAACTCTTTCTACAACTACTAAATAGTTTAGCCCCCATATTTCCGATCCATATAATAAAATAGGCATCACTTTGGCATCAACAATTTAAAAAAAAAAATCATATGGCATAGGCATATAGTCGTATATGGACGAATGCATAGATACAATGACGCGTTTCGCTTTACAAGACATGTTTTCTGCCATTTTAAGCATAGACAGGCTAGACACCATAGCACACCATTTTTGTAGTATGCCTGTATACCACGCTGCGACAGGTCCCTTATTTTGTTACGTTGGAACATTGTCAGCTCATTTGACACGAATAGCAGAGTCCCTGAGACGGTCGCGTGCTTTAAATATTTCCCCTTTTAAGTCATAGTGTTTAAACTTTACAGGGACCATCCTGTTAGAGTTTTTGTTGAATCGGCCTACACGTTTTATATCTAACACTTGGCCATCTTGGAGGGGGGTGTTCGGAACAGCGACATTGTACACATCTGCTACTAATGTCTGTTCTGTTTTATCGACTGCTTCATTTTCTTCATCAGTGAGACCAAATATCATAAGACAATTTTTAATTTCAGCATATTCAATTTTTTCTAGGCGTTTACCATTTTCGTTCAGGTCGACACTATCTTTATCAAACATATGCGCAACTTTGTGACGTAATAACCCCATAGAGATAAATAAATTAATTAGTTATGTTTATATAGTATAACAAATGATAGAAATTAATTTGAAACAGCATACGCATATCAGTTATTCTTATAGTATATTGTTTATTCTTATGATATAAATTTATCAGGAGAAATTTTAATAATATGTATATGCAATGTTAGGATGAAGTTTGAAAATTTAATAATACGTTTTTGTGAGATATTTGTCATTTACAAATAATCTAAGAGTACACATAAACTAGAACTTCAATTAAGATTTATTACTAGAAAGAACACATCCAGGGTGGAGTATAAGTTGAGTCAACAGAATGGAAAGTCATTTAGATAAGAGAATCGATGGACCATATACTTAACAATGAGTTCAATTAACGAAAGGGTCAGCATATAGACATGAGATTAGATTACCTCATATAGTCATAGAAAAAGCACAGATGAACGGGTCACCGAAAAGCCTTATTTGCATAGGCTACACAAAATATTGCACCGACAAACACAACAGTTAAACTTTATGCCAATACAAAGTAATTCGATTTTGGAGTATTTGGCAAGCATGTAAATACATGAATAAATTGGTTTTTCTAGTATATTCCAGCAAGTCAACCAATCAGCAATAAGCACGTAAGCTAAGGACCAATCAAAGTTAAAAAGAAAATATATGCAAATTAACCTGTAGACAAAATGTAGAGGTGTAGTCTGTAAAATTGTATTTCATGAAAATTAGCAATCGTTGTGTTAGAACATATTCAACAGAAATAAATCGCGAAGAAAACAGAAATGAACTTTGTTTGTTACTGTGTGTTCTCCACGAACAATTCGTAATTACGTAACAACTTCTTCAAAATCGGATTTGATGTTATATTGTTCATTTTCAATTTCACCAACTTTATTTTCAAGTTATTTTATATTTTTGGACACCGTATGCTGCTTTAACTCTGTATTACCAATCTTTTCATTAATATCACTCGAGTCTTTTTTCCGCTTAACATTTCATGTCGAACAGTCTGCACTTCCAAACGAACATCGGCTATACAATCGTTCGTCTGCTTATTATAAGCCGCCATAGTATTTACAATGTATTGAGTATCGTATTCATAAATTGGCCAACGTACACATCATGCGGCTGGGTTAAAGTCGAACCACTTGTATCGCGATGCATATGGCCAGGATAAATTTCTACATCCATTGCTAATAGCAATATTCGCTGGTGATAGCCCCTGTACAAACATACATAGCTGGTTGTTTCGCCAAACATATGTATTACATGAGTACAATCCATATGATTTTGTGTTATGCTACGTTGCGCGTAACGCTCAATAAACGCGGATAGTACTTCTACCGATGCATAGAAGCCTTTAATATACATGTAGATACACAGGCCCAATGCAACCAACATGCACGCGAACAGTCTGAAATGCACATCGGTTCCCGGCGTACAAGGATTATACTGTTTTTTTTTACTTTCCGCTGTGATGGTCGCGACTTTTCTTGTACAAAACACCCAACGCGTATACGGTATTGATTGAGCGCGATACCCATTTTTCCGTATAACAATAGATATAAGACTTCACACGACAAAACACACAAACATACACCTTGAATCGAACGTGTAAATTCTATTCCTCACTGACCACTATTGACCACTACTGACCAACTCTACAAAGTCACGGTCAATGCACACAGTCCTCGCCAATCACAATAGGTAACTATATACATGTATGAGCGCCGAATAAATGAAACAATAATTCTTCTTATACTCACTTTTACAATTATGATTCCCAATATCACTAGATCCAATAACTAACAGCTTTCAAAACTGAACAGTTCTATCATTTTTTTACTTTGTTTCCATAAAATTTAACCACTTTGAACGCACTATTTACGCCGCACTAAAAAACACGTCTAGCTGTACCGCCAACAAAAATAAATACATACTAGTATATAAAACATACAGGCAAGTTAAAAAGAAGTTGAATTACAAAAGTGACTCCGACATATGTTTTTTCCCATCCTCCTCGGCATATCATTAGAGTAAAACAGTTTCAGTTACTGGCATAAGTTTGCGCTCTAAGTAGTGTCAAATAAGCTTACCATGGAAAGCTGTGAGATGGTTTCATGAAATACTTTTAAAAAGGCGACGAAAAATCCAAACAAACTTAATTTAAAGTTCAGTTATTTTACAAGCACTGGTTGAAATTATCATGGATCAGCAAAAAGGCCGACATCATATACCATAAGTTTAATAATTATTCTCAGTTTGTGTTCGTTTCACATGGATGGGCGGCTGACTAAACGGAAATGTACGTGCAATGTTTGGACCTAACAGAAGGGAATATATAAAGTGTAGATTTTTGAGACATGCACATTTTACAACTTATGCGATGAAAAACAATAAAAAGACGGAGGGAAATGTTTTACGCATATCTGATAACTGAAGACATTGCGAAGTCATTATGAGCACAGACGGATCAGAGGACTTAGCGTTACCAATATTAATGTTGTAGTAACTGAAGTTGTTCCGAGTCACATCGTTTGATGTAGTATTAAATCTGCTTCTTCGTTTTATTTGACTAATAACAATCGATAATTTGGAAATAAATCAGGAAGCGTTTGTATATATTTATATAAAACTATTAATGCAGTTTTTATGCCCATTTAAATGTTTACTTCAATCCGTAAGAATAGTCGAAACGTGTTTTAACTCATTCGCATAGGATCGTCTAAATTCCGTTTCTGGTCAATTTGTTGTCACATAAATCGCTTCTGTCGCCTTATAAGTAAATAATATTGCATCTAATCGCGAAATAGCATTGATACATTATATATTCAGGCCGGTAATATCAATGTGTAGAGTTTCTGGACTCTAAAATATATATAATAAAGAATATAACTATTCACCCAGCACACGTAACACTTAAGTCAGGTCCACAGGTTGCTGATTTGTTTTAAATGTAGTAATGTTGTTTTTTTCTAATATCTCTCACCAACAAGAATTCAAATGTGTATTCTTCTATCTACATCACTCAGAGTGCAAGTGGCTGCATATTTGTGATATTTTTATATTTCTTAAGCTTGTCGTTTTAATATACATATTTTTAAATGGACCTATTCACGTTTTGGTAATTACGAGCATTTCTTATATGTATTAAAACATAAGTCACACTTTACATCAGTACCGATGGCCCAGTGATTTTAGTGCTAGTTTTTCCCTTCAAGGAGCAGTGGTTCGAGTCCTGTTGTGGACAATGTTGATCTTAATATAAACTGTATACCAGTTAAAACTATTTTGATCGTAATTGATGCGCAATTGTGTGTTAACAAACGTGGAAAACAAAGAGAGGTTACGGCTTCAGTAAATGTCAACGATCGTGGAGTTTACTATCGTTCTTTATTGGAGTGTTATATTATCTCATGCCTTGAACGTTAAATATAATATGTGTAGATACACCTATCAAAATAGACACTGTTGTATTTCAGTTCATGTTACACCGCTTTAGGTTTTCTTGATTACATAGTTTTAAATGAATAAATTTTATACATGAACGATTCTGATACGTTCACTAAATATAGAGTAGTGTATATACACACACACACACACACACACACACACACACACACACACACACACACACACACACATACACACACACACACACACACACACACACACACACACACACACACACACACATACACACACACACACACACACACACACACACACACACGCACGCACGCACGCACGCACGCACGCACCACACACACACACACGCACACACACACGCACGCACGCACGCACACACGCGCACACGCGCACACGCGCACGAACCCTCACGCACACGCACACGCACACACAAACACAAGTTTTTTAGCTCTGTTCATGTATAAAATGCTTTTATAAAAAGATAGTACGGCTAAACCTTTGGCTTTGTCGGTATAAATATCAAAGGTTACATGTAAAATGTAACATTCGGTATTGTTCATTATGCAAGCTTGGTCTTTACAAAAACAAACAGGTGTGTTAACATCTATCTTCTGCCAATGGAACTACGGTTTGTTCGTGAAATGAATGCAGCTGAGATCTGTTGGATTAAAGGCCAAATCAATTGTAAGTCGATAAATATCGCTTACACAAGCATGAACAAATACACCTGCAACAATATTTATGTTTGAGCGTGAGTCATTATTGTAGATTTAACCTTGGATAATTATACGTTAATGCTTTGATAATGGATATAATGTAAGCTTATACTATGTGCATTTCTGATCGTAAATGGAATAAAAACACTAAATAAAAAGGACAATATAAGCACAAAACGGTTGTCATCGCCGCTCAAAAAAAAAACAGAAAACACACTTGTATCGAGTTTTTTTAAACCAAGTTAAACAGCAGAATCTATGCGTATGCAACAAATGCAAAATGGACAGTTATTAGTATCATTAAAAATGTTTGAAAGCAGATAATTGGGGCCGCTGTCTCTCACTTATCAAAGATTATTACAGAGGTTGAAGAGGTGTTCGCTTTTAAGAATTATTTCCAAGATACATCAAAATAACCAATAAGACAAGTAGTTTTCATGGCATTAGCATCTATTAACGTGATGTACGACCTTCTTTCGAGAGTTCACTTACAAGGACGTTCCCATGCATGAACTGTACGTGAGGCAGGATAATGAGTTCCTCGCCTTTGTTTTGCCATTTAAGTAATTCTTTGAACACAAGTATGATTAAACGATAGCAACTGTTATTAATGTTGACGTAGTGGTATTGTATCTTTCCCTTTCTCTATGAAAATATCATGCATTATAAACATGGACAACTGATTGAAACAACACTTAATCCCATTAAACAACGAAGCCACGGCTCAGGCACTGGTTTTAGCTATGGAATAAATACTATTCAGCCTACCGTTATCTTGAGGTTAAACAATGCGCCATGTAATGCGACATTTTGATGTTCTGTTCTGTACGCCCATAGTTGCTACACTCATGGTATACTGCATCAAAAGTCACAGTTAAAGATAACACTTACCAATTTATTAAGGATTATCAGACTTTCGAATGTTGTCCAACCCATTATCTGTTTTTCCATGTTTCATACTTATTTACTTACAGCAAAGTTCACCCTAAATAACATAAGCATTGATAAATAATGGCTTATTTGGTATACATTTATGCATTAATGCATGAAATAATATGTTATGATAGTAAAGGAGGTAAAACAAGTGACGTGAAGAAAATATAAAAACACAAGTGTTGTTATTTCCCGAAAGAAAACCAGACAAAATGCGCATCTAAATCTCTGGTCATAAGAGACACACATCATAACGGAAGAAGCAACATCCAAACATATAGAGCATATATATTTACTACTTCGTATTCTTGATCGAAACATAGAAAACTATTTTAGTTTCACGATACAATGATTTGTTTAAAAAAACCTCAAATGGCGCATTAGTAACTAGGGGCCGTATACGATTAGAACTTGTGCAAAGGCTCATCTGGGACGACACATTACGCGCATGTATTTTATCCCGTTATCACAGATCACGGCTTATATGTATTGTTGCAGCTTGACCAAACAGAGCTGACAACTGTTGACGTGACAACCGCGCATGCGCACATAGACACAGAACAGAACAGAACATATTTTATTCACGTAAACTTTACAGTTTTTTGTGTTATATATATATGCATACATATAATAATTAATACAACAGGATTATACAATGAAGTATGGGTCATTAGTTATCACACCTGTTTAACAGGATGAACTTATATACAATCTATATTCATGCTTATTTGGTACTTTTTTTATTTCATATGTTAATAAATATGTATTGTTAGAACAAAATATATTATAATGCAATTATAATCTTATCTTATAATAATCTAATTTTATATCAAAATATAAGATAATTGAATCTAATCTAATAATATAATCTTATATCAAAATATCGTATAATCAAATAAATACATTAGTATAATGTATTATATCAATGACTTGTCTGTTGTCTTGTATAAAATGACCAGTGTTATTAATCCATCAATGCTGCGTTGCGAATTTTATCAGCTTCAGATATATATTTACATGTACTTAACATAAACAATTCAGATTTGTTGTTTGTATTAAACAGTTTATCAACTTAAACATACTAGGTCTAATTCTATAACAACTTTTTATATAAATTGGTCTAAAATAAGCATATGCTGTACATTTAAACATCATATGAAATTCGTCCTCGATCTCATTGGTAGAACAGATTTGACAAGTACGTAATTGTCTATCCAATTGTTCGTATCTACCTGTGTGTATCCTCAAGTTATAGGAACATATACGTAATTTCGTAAGTACAACTCTGAGATTTCTCGACACAATGAGATCTAGATAAGATTTAAATCCACGTGACATGTTAAGTGTTTTATACAAAGTTAAAACTCCACTATCTGTAACATTTTCTTGCCATTGTTGCAAATATTCATCAATTAACCTTTGCCGAAATGTACAAATGAACTGGTTGGCATTGATAGGTATGTCACTACACCAAACATAGTAAAAACCGTATCGTGTAAGAAGGTTCTTAACTTTACTAAACCAATTCGTTTTATTACTACTAACATCAAACATAGCATCTTCTACAACTGACTTGGTAATAATGTTATCACTATCTTTTAACTTTAACCAATATTTTATAATACGAACATATCGGTTAATATGCAATGGGTATCTACCCAGTTCACCGTATACAGCTACGTTAGCCTGTAGATTGTCTAACACCAAGCGTAGCTTTGCAAAATTTCAGATGCAGCCTTTCTATGATGATTTTGTAAACCCCCATATTTCACACCCATACGTAAGAATAGGAGAAACAAAAGCATAAAATAACTGCAGTGCCACTCTTGGCTTGCATTCGTATTTTTACAGATTTGACAATAAATTATTTAATGCTTTTAAACCTTTTCCATATAACGTCTGTGAATTAAGATTAAAATTACCAGTGTAAGTTCAATGTAACACCTAAATAGTTAAAGTCATTTACAACATCCAAGTATTCATCAGCATATATCCATTTTTCAGTACGCTTTAAACCACCTCGTTTGCGAACTACTTTTGTCTTCGTAGTGTTCACTTCTTATCCCCATGTTTCACAGTAATTATGCAAATGATCTATTGACAATTGTAAATCTTCTGGGGTTTCACCAATAACAACCATGTCATCTGCGAATAACAAAAGAATCAAACACATGTCCTGTATAACTATACATTTGCTATTTCTATTTTGCTAATACGTCTCTAGCTCTTCTACGAAAAGAGAAAACAAAATCGGGGAAATTATCTCCCCTTGCCTCAAGCCAACTGCTATATCAAAATAATCAGAGTAGTTTTCACAATGTCTAACACATGACTTAACAGATTGATACATGCTGCGCATTATACGCAACACTTTACCATCAACGTTAGCTATATATAAGTTTAACCATAGTGCATTGAGATATATGGAATCAAAACAACGTTCATATCGACAAAACAGCAATGCAATCGTTTATTCGAATTAACATAATTTTCAATAATTGAGTGTAGAACAAATACTGCATCTACTGTCGATCTACCCTTTCTGAAACCAAAGTGTGCATCAGAAATAGTGTTATTTTCTGTGCACCATTTTGATATACGTTGGTTCAGTACACATGTAAATAACATAGCAAAATTACTTAATAGAGTAATACCTCTATAATATTTTACATCAGACTTATCGCCCTTTTTATGTAAGGGGACAATAGTACCCTTGGCCCATGCAACTGGGAAATTTCCCGTATTCAAACAAACATTGAATATCACTGTAATATGACCAGCTAAAATATCACAAGTTTCTATGAAATATTCATTTAATAATTTATCTGTACCTGGCGATTTCCTTGTTTTAAGTAATTTGATAGCTTTACAAACTTCGTCATATGTGATTGGATTATTTAGCTCTCCAAATGTATGAGAAACATCATTAAAATCGTTCTTACTATTGAAATCCTCAGCTTCAACATTTGAAGACTGGTTTATATCAGCAAACATTTGTTCAAAATGGTTCTTGAAATCTTCAAGACGTATGTTATTATTGTTATTATTTGCTTTTTGCAACCGAACATATTTCCAGAATTCTTTTGGTCTACTATGTTTCAAATTCTCAAATTCTTTACAACGTTTGAATTTAAAAGCTCTGCGTTTCTTTGAAACAATGGTTTTATACAGACATTTAAATCTACATACTTCAACTTTATCTATATCACTATGCGAATTATTATACACATATAAGGCATTTTTATACAAACGCTCAGCCTCTCAACATTCATGGTCGAACCATTTATCCGAGTCAGATAAAATACATTTTTGAAACTGTGGGTACTCCAAAGTGTGCTTAACGAATAATGGATCTGCCACCTCACGTACAATTTCCGAAAACCTATTAACCATATAATCAACCTTATTATCGCAATGTTCATCAGCATTTTCAACTATTTTGTCAAAATCTGCCATTTAACACATCAGTCCCTCGCGAAACGTATTTTTTTCTTCATCACTCCACTTTAAACGTTCACTTGTATAAGGATATTCCTTAACGACATGCCTATAAAAACAATATCAAATGGGGAATGATCACTAAAGTTCATGAAGTTATTAACAGAGAAATTTTGAACAACCTTAAAACTACTCTGACTAAGAATTAAGTAGTCGATCACACTAGATCCATTCCTATTAAAACATGTATATTTACCTAGCCCAAAGTCCGATCCTAGACGACCTTTTGCAATCCTTAAACCGGTACCTTTACACATCTAACAACTTATTCCCGTAAGAGTTACTGCCGCTGTCCATCGAATATCTTTGTAATGGGATGTTCATTTTATAGTCCTCAGAATCAATATCAGGTATATATAAATCACATATGATACTGTCTGATTTACAAGCAGTTCTAGCATTAAAATCTCCAGCTAACATGGCTATGCCTAATGATTGAAAATGGTTAATATCCTCTTCAAGACTAGTAAATAAGTCTGCATCAAACAAATTAGCAATAGGTGAATTGTCGCTCCACATATACACTGCTGAAAAATATATGTCGTTATCATTATTAAAAAGTGCTTATCAAACTTAAACCATATAACTGTGTCATGTGTATTTTTTATAATCGATATTCCGTCCTTGATGCTAACACGCACATAAATTACAATTCCACCACTGTTTCGCATGCATGTGACTATATTTTCTATAAAAGTTATGACAGTGATATTCTGAAAGATAAATTTTGCTATTTTTACCAGTCCAAGCTTCAGTTAAAACTATTACATCATACGGTGTTATAAATGAAATAAAATTTGGGTCCTCTCTCTTGGAAGTACTTAAACCATTGCAGTTCCAAACTATACAATTTAGCCCATCCGGCCCGTCCTAAGCGTCTTTTACGGGTCTACCCTCGATGTACAGAGTGTCGTAAGACACCCACGCTCTTCGTCCGGTCTGTTTCTCGTCCTTGACCCTCTTGAATAGTCGCCTCCTCTTTGCCGCAACTTCCTGCGGGAACTGTTCTGTGACGTAGAACTGTGAACCTTTTAAGTTTCTGCTGTTACCACGGACCTGCCCCCTATCGCTGAAAAAACAAAAACTTGCACACAATGCTGCGGTGGCGCTGGTTGTTTCTATCCCCGGTGGAACCCCGCCCTGCTGATTGGTTTTGCTTCTAGCCCATTCTGTGCACCCTCTCGAACCGCATGCCTATCCACTTCTTCTTTTGTCACCTTGAGCTTACTTACAATAAATTATCGCGCAATTTGCTCTGTCCTAGCAGGTGCTTCGTCTTGCTCAACCGGTATACTTCCAAAAATTAAATTGTCCCTCATGCCCTGAGACTGCACATAATTCATGTCTTCTTTGAGCTTATCTTCATCCCGCTCAAAATCTGCTATCCTTCTCCTTGCACCCTCGAACTCTATATCTACGGAGTCCACTATGTGTTCCACTCTGTTTACTTTACCACTAATCTCCTTCGTAAACTTGTCAAGATGTAACCATACCTTTTTCAGATCCTTGTGAAAGTTATCCACTTTTTTCTCCAGTGACTCAATTGACTTCAAACTTTTATCAATATCCTTAAGTTTTAATTCAATTCTCTCCAACATTGCTAAAATGTCCGAGTTTGTTGGTTCGTTATGGCACGAACTCCCTTCCATAGTTATGACTGGGTCAGGGTTAGTATCGCTCACGTTATCAAGTTGCTCGAATAGGTTGCTGATTGACACGTTAATCCCCTCGTCGTACAAAACTGAATTGCCTTGCTGAGCACCTGGCTAATTGAATTGAATACCTCGGGCGTTTTCAGAACATTCAAGCGCTTATTTTCACCTGAATCCACTTCACATTCATTCCTTTTCTTCTTTTCTCTTCTATTTCTACCAGTCAGTTTATTTCCATTTTATGTCACAGTAATGCTCATTAAATTCGCTTTCTTATGATATAAAACATATGCTATTTTGTAAATCCAATGTTTTGATATCTTAAATTTAACCCGCTCCCCGAAAACACGTCTGACCACTACAAAGTAAAATCCGTTTCCCTGTTCTTTTCTGTTCTTTTCTGATTATATTTGCACTCTTATAAGATCGACCAAGTTTTCCAAAGGACAGTGTGTTAACTGATTTACACAATATGACAGAAATGCTGCTAATTATGTAATGACATGTCAGGTTTTTATGAAATAAGAGTTGTTGTATTTATATGTAGCTATTCAAATAATATCAAAAAACGTGCCAATTTATAATATCTCTTTTAACATATAATACATTTATTTTTAAGGAAATTATGTCCTTTTTCAAGTGTGCGTTTACCAATGTCCAATCATAATCATGAATTGATCCAATGCACGATTCACATTGCACATTCAATAGAACTCTTTTATGTCTGTATCATTTTACTGATCACGCTTACATTCAGTCACAAAACTATGTCGACTTGAGTCCTTCATGTGTGTCCATTTGTTTTACCCACTTGTTGAGTTTAATAATCTTTATATTTATTTAACAAAAGCGTGTAATTGAATTCTGATATGTGTATAATGTGTGTTTTAATTTTTAACGTAACATTCATTTCATTTCGTTTCATTTCCTTTTTCATTATATAACATGGTTGTATTTGTTTGTAAGATTGTTGTTTTGGCCTTTGCATATATTTTCCGTCATATGACTATATTGGTTGACGGCAATAAATGGATATTAAACATCTATTGACAGTGTATACCATGTTCCCCCACCACACACCCATTACAAATATTAATATTGCGTTAACTGAAGTTGTTCCCCTTCACATCATGTGATGAAGCATTAAATCTGCTTCTTCGTTTTCTTTGACAAATAACAATAATTCGGAAACAAATCAGGAAGCGTATGCATATATTTATTTTTTGTAACCTTGAAGTTTAAATGCCGGAATTTTTTAGTTTAAAATTGAATTTGGTCGGTTAGACATCGATACACACAAGCGATTCAATAATGACACAGCAAGCGTTTTCTCAATAACAATATTTCCAAATTTGTTTAAAAATTCTTCTTTTTCATTTTTTTAGAATATTTTCCTTTTTTTAAATTTATTTAAATCATTTTTGATAAATGAAATAAAATGACAGTCTTGCAAAAGAACATTAACTTACACATGTCTTTATGTACGTCTTGTGATCGTTTTGCTGTCATGCTGTGGTTGCTGTCATTATTGTGTTATGTTGCAACTTTCGGTAAATCTTTCACGAACCACCAATAGAGTAGCAGCATGAATTGATGTGGCAATCTACTGTATATTCCTTCATTAATCACAAATTGAAGGTTGCTGCTTGGGCAATACATGTATATACCTTTTCAACATAATTGTTAAGGCATCGCGCGTGATCATCATGGACTAGCTAAGCAAATGAACCTGGTTTACTGGCCCATAGACTGTCAAGCCATCGCAGTGGTTAGATCACACGCTTTAACCTAGAAGAACCGGTGTAGCGTGAATTTTGTCAGAACGTAAACAATGTCAGATAAACCAGAAGTCTTAAGTTTCTCACAGTACCCCCGTGAAATTCTTCAGATTAATGGTCGTGAAATATGCCAGATCGATGCACACTAATAATGTACGCATTTTTGTTCCAATGCAAGCCGATTTTGAGAATAAAATTGCGTTACTATGATCTTGTTGTTATTTTCGATTATATGTTTGTTTCGGACGTTGAACGTAAACAAATTTTTCACACAAACAACAAACACGACAATAGTTATAAATCTATGCAATCCCAAAGAAATGTAAACGAATTTCATGTGACATTTTATAAACTCGTAGTTTATCTGTATTGCATTGTAAATACATAATTTATTTAACATTTACATTGTAGCAGCGATTAAAATAACGTGTTTTAGCCAAATTTATTAATCATACTTAATAATATACTATTTGCAGATAAAGACATATTGAAATCTAGATCTGATTACAAAACAAATTGAGTCATAGAAATGAATGTTCACAAAACACAACCAACTTCATTATAATTCATTTAGCTAAGTCACATGTACACTTAATAGAGAAAAATTATTATTCTCTAAGAATAAGAAATAAAACTTCATATTACCAATATCATCATTTATTTTTGTGTGTATTTCGAAGTTTAAGAGGTTCTTTCCGAGCCACAGCCTACATTATGTGTGGATCCGCAGTGTGTCCTTGCTATCCTACTTAATAAACTTACAAGATGCATGAAAGTTGGGACGAATTAAAGGGGCCTTTTCACAGATTTTGGCATTTTTTAACTTATTCATTAAATGCTTTATATTGATAAATGTAAACATTGGATCGTAAAAGCTCCAGTAAAAAATCAAGAATAAAATTTAAAAAAGGAAAAGAACATTGCCCGGAGCAGGTTTCGAACCAGTGACCCCTGGAGTCCTGCCAGAGTCCTGAAGTAAAAACGCTTTAGCCTACTGAGCTAGTCCGCCGAGTACACATCCTTGACGTATTTTATACCTTATATAAGCAATCTTCGTAGTTTCACAAAATTTAACGACAAAAACAGAACTCTCCAAATTATTCAATCGTTTCGCGTTGCAACGCTTAATAATTTTCAGGTTTTAAAATCGTCAAAAGATGCATATAATGGCTATATTAGACCATGGTAAATGTTCAGTATACTGTTTCCTCACAAATATCATAACTAAAACGAAAATTTGCGAATCTGAAACAACTTTTTTCAATTTTGTCAATTTACCAAAGCGTGAAAAGATCCCTTTAAGAAATGTAGATGCAATTTTCCAGTTTTTTCATTTTTTGCTGAAGATTTTTATTTTTGGTTTTGTGGGGGGTGGGGAGAGAGCCGGGGTACTCGAAGGAAACTGCACCTGTCCGGTATGGTGACTATCATCCAAACTCACATGCTGCCGGGACCATGAGTCAATCCCGGGTCGCCTGGGTGAGAAGCGAGTGTACCAACCACTGCCCTAGCTGGACAGCCTAATCATTTTTCCAGTCTTATTCAATAAGTTTATACTGCAATCCTTACGAATCTTTAACCAATCTATGACAATATACAGACACCACATCCACTATCATCATTCTCGATAAAAAAAGGAAGGTCATTAATATGGTTTTTCAATCCTCAAATCAGTTATAGTAACAGGTCTTTGAGAAATTCATAACACTAACCCTATGATAGTTACTGAGGTCAAATGAATGGTTTAACAATCCCCACATCGAATTATTTTTTATTGTAAGTTCTTAATTTATATTATACTCAACAACCATCAAATGTTGTCATATAATTGAAAACGCCTATTTTGCTACAAAATTATTATTTCTCTCATCCATGATCTTAACTACAAAAGTCCTAAGTCTATACAATAGTTACTATAATGCAATAGCATGAATAACTATGCAAATATTGTAATAGTTGAACTTTTCATTCGCAAATATGTATACATTACAGATTTTTTTCAAGCCTGAATTAATATTTAAGTAGCCCCACATTGTCAGGCTAATTGTGTTGGTGAATCGGACTATCCTTTACTATGGGCACTTATTAAAATTTCACTTTATAATTGTCAATTTAAGACCAATGACAACACCATTTTATTCTGTTAAAGTTTAAAGGTGGAAATCTTTTTTTAACTATAGCGTGACCAGTTTACGAAACAGCAGTCTCATCTCTCATCATCATGATATATGCTTATCTTCAGTCTGTTGCTGACCTAGGGCAAAATCAGTTAAAGTTTATCAATTGGTGTTAAAATCCTCAATGCCTAGTTATACGTTTACCGTCAAAGTATTAAAAAAGGTTCAAGATTATGAAACGATAAAGTAATAACCACCATCCGGATGATTTAATTAAAGGTAGAGTGAGTGTATGCACATGTATAAGGATCTATCTCATCTTGGTATTTTCTGATTGTGTTGCCTTAAAGAGTATCTATTGTGCAATATCAAAACAATCTAACCATAGACTGAGAAATAATTTACATTTTAGAACACCTAACCCCCTTCTCGGATTTCTACAAAATTAAGTTATGGGGTATGAATACAAAAAAAGAGCAAAATCATTGAAACTCAATTTATTTGATCAGCAAAACCTTTCCTGTATGCCATAATGATAGAAATACACAATAAATTTAAAAAAAATCAACATTTGTGTTGTTATTTTGTATATACATCAAAGAATGTTATAATGTGAACAATCTTTTTCGATGAATTTTACCTAAAACATAGAAATGACAAAATTTTAAATCTGAAAAAAAGACATCAAATTATCATTGCCCACTAATATACTTGACTTAAAAAGTATCAGTTAACATTAGCTGTCAAAAATATATTGTGTACGGCAAAGTTGACCACAGCTAACTTAAAATAAATGAGATATACAATGGTGACCCCCCCCCCCTTTTCATAAAAGAATGTAAACCAAACAAATTATATGGAATATTTTGTAAGAATTTTTCAATAAAAGTAAAAAATTATTAAAGTTTCGGCCCCTTTGGTATCCCATAGTTTTGAAAATAAGCCTGAACAACGAAATGCTGGACGGACAGACGGATGGCCGGTCCGACCGCTATATGCCACCCTAACGGGGGCATCAAAACCAGCTCAATATTTGTAAGAGTTGCGAAAAAAACACCTCCGGAAAACGGTTTTGATAGTCAAAGCTTGCTTTCTTTCTTCACCAAACATCATACATTTATGAAATATAAAGCTTTAAAGATTGATGTGAATCTCACACCAATGTTTAAAGATTTCGACTTCAGAAAGGTACTAATTTACTTTCTTGTTATATTCCATAAATTGATATGACACGATAAGTGTTTTAAGCAAAAAATTCATGCTGAAAAGGGCCAAATAAAAAAAAATCGGCGGGAAGATACCTCTCGCACCCTTCCCGGTTGCCCCTCCCTCCCCCAGTTAAGAATTCCTGGGTACGGCATTTCAATTTAAACAATTTAGATAATTTACAGTCATCGAAACATGTTCCTTTAGTTCAAATGGAATGTTATCCAAGTTAGCCGATTTACTCCAATTAGCTCATATACATAGCATATTTACAAATTTAATGTAGCACTGTACACTTCACTGTACACTTCACTTCTAATGTAGCACTGTACACTTCACTTCTAATGTAGCACTGTACACTTCACTTCGGAAAATTTTACATGAGTTTCATAATTTACAGATAAATGTAGCTTCATTTCTTCAAAAGTTGATAATTTCCGTAAAAGCGCGTGTTCATGTAGCTTGCTAAACGTATTGTTGCTATAACAATAACTCTGACGTCTAAATTGGAATAATTGCATTAAAATTACACCTCATTAGGTTTACTAAACTGCATGTGTTATATGCCGTACTTTTGCGTATTTTGCCTATTTATAATAATTCGTTTCAGGACACTTTAATTATATTTATTTTTACTATTGACATTATAATACGTATGTCCGCTGTTACTACTTTATTTCGATATTGTATTTTTCGGAAGAATATGTTCTTATATTATTACGTTTAAAATACCTTACTAAAATTACCGTTTTAAACGCCAGTGTTTGAAAACAAAAATGTATTGATTTGAGCTACACTGAAACTATTATCTATTGAATCCAAGAGGTTATAAAAACACAATAATGACATGCACAGTTGTCCCCAAGGACGAAATGTTTTTGCGATGATCTGTGCTGGTTATATTACGTATGTATACATATTTCTCGGATTTTGAAAATATGCTGTCAACTATGTGTATTGAAAAGCATTTGATGGAAAACAGTTTCACGACCACTAGCCTGTTATTATCATGTAACGTGACAGAAAACAAGGATAGTGTGTGTTTATTATTAAAACACACGGAAGAACTCAAATGAAAATGTGTGAATTTATTGATAATCATATTTCGAAATAGGAAAATTAATCAGGGATGTGTTACTCATTTGATTAATAATCAAAACGTGCATTCAGGGCATATGCTTATTAATCTACCGCGCACATTCAAACGTGCATTCTGGGCATATGCTTATTAATCTACCGCGCAAATTCAAACGTGCATTCAGGGCATATGCTTATTAATCTACCGCGCACATTCAAACGTGCATTCAGGACATATGCTTATTAATCTACCGCGGTGCATTCAGGACATATGCTTATTAATCTACCACGGTGCATTCAGGACATATGCTTATTAATCTACCGCGGTGCATTCAGGTCATATGCTTATTAATCTACCGCGGTGCATTCAGGACATATGCTTATTAATCTACCGCGGTGCATTCAGGACATATGCTTATTAATCTACCGCGGTGCATTCAGGACATATGCTTATTAATCTACCGCGCACATTCAAACGTGCATTCAGTGCATATGCTTATTAATCTACCGCGCACATTCAAAAGCCAGCGAGGCGTAGTTGCAGCTCGTTATTGCTTTCCGGTTTCGAATAATATGACAGGCGCGTGTTTTATTTCGTCTATTTCCTTGTTATTAAAATAGTGTCAAACTATTTATTATATAACACGTTTGTTATTATATTTATTTAATGACATTTATAAAAACATGAAAATATGTGAAAAAGTCATGTGCATGCATTTGATACAGCTCTATTGATTCAAACGATCATATAACTGTAATATTGGCATTCCAAATCTGATACTGACTTATTTAACATTCCAAAAAGTAAAATTTTGAGTTATTTAAGTATTAAACAAATTAATTTATACGCGATTATGGAGCAATAAAATTCAACTTGCTAATAAATCTGTATTTTAATGCCTTTCCACCGTGAGATTGTGAGGCATCATGCTCATTCAGAATGAAAAGTTTAAATTTTACTTTACTTCATGCTTGATAATGATGCTGATGTACGATTCGTATGAGAATTTCCTCAAACCGCAATATTTGAGTCGTGTTCTGAGAACACTGGGCATAATGCATGTGCGTAAAAGTGTCCTTCCAGATTAGCCTGTGCAGTTCTTACAGGCTTATCAGGAACGACACTTTCCGCTTTTATGGTATTTTAGATTCAATGAATTCCCTCCTTACCGAAAAATCAAGTTTAGGCGGAAAGTTTCGTCCCTGATTAGCCTATGCGGACTAAGTGGCAATCAGACTACATGCGTTTACATACCGGGAAGTGAAATAAACTTTTACTATGACTAATAATTCCGTGTCTGCAATTGTTCTATTTACACACTTTTCGGACTTTGTCGCAAATTTTGAGCTGTTTTCTGTATCACAATATTCTTCACACCATGCAAACCGAAACGTTGCGCAGTTGGTAGCGGCTTTTTAACGTCAGAATGTTAGGATTGTGTTGTGTAACGCATGGTAGCGGCTTTTTAACGTCAGAATGTTAGGATTGTGTTGTGTAACGCATGGTAGCGGCTTTTTAACGTCAGAATGTTAGGATTGTGTTGTGTAACGCATGGAAGCGGCTATTTGACGTCAGAATGTTAGGATTTTGTTGTGTAACGCATGGTAGCGGCTATTTGACGTTAGAATGTTAGGATTTTGTTGTGTAACGAATTGTAGCGGCTATTTGACGTCAGAATGTTAGGATTTTGTTGTGTAACGCATGGTAGCGGCTATTTGACGTCATAATGTAAGGATTTTGTTGTGTAACGCATGGTAGCGGCTATTTGACGTCAGAATGTTAGAATTGTGTTGTGTAACGCATGGTAGCGGCTATTTGACGTCACAATGTTAGGATTTTGTTGTGTTACGCATGCTAGCGGCTTTTTGACGTCAACATGTTAGGATTTTGTTGTGTAACGCATGGTAGCGGCTATTTGACGTCAGAAGGTTAGGTTTTGTTGTGTAACGCATTTTAGCGGCTATTTGACGTCAGAATGTTTGGATTTTGTTGTGTAACGCATGGCAGCGGCTATTTGACGTCATAATGTTAGGATTCTGTTGTGTACCGCATGGTAGCGACTTTTTGACGTCGGCATGTTAGGATTTTGTTGTGTTACGCATGGTAGCGGCTAGTTGACGTCATAATGTAAGGATTTTGTTGTGTAACGCATGGTGGCGGCTTTTTAACGTCAGCATGTTAGGATTTTGTTGTGTAACGCATGGTAGCGGCTTTTTGACGTCAGAATGTTAGGATTTTGTTGTGTAATGCATTGTAGCGGCTATTTGACGTCAGCATGTTAGGAGTTTTTTGTTTAACGCATGGTAGCGTCAGAATGTTGCGCAGTTAGTAGCGGCTATTTGACGTCAGAATATTGAGATTTTGTAACGCAATTTTCTGCACATCATCTTCTTCCTAACGAAATAAAAGTTTCGCAGTTGGCGGAAGCTCTGTCTGCTACTGATGCTTGGCAGAACGTCTATGTCGAGATTTCGAAACAAAAAAAAGCTTTTTTGTGCGTCAACATATATTTGCGACAGTGTCTGAAACATGTGTAAATTAAAAAATTACCATTAGGTAGCATTTTTAGACACACTCCATGAAGCCTCTGTCTCGGAAAAGACTAAGTTAACTTCGAAATACACACACATAGAAAGCAGTTTGTTTAATCTTATACATCTTTATTCTACATAATTTCAGGTAAGAGGTAGCAAAACTGTGGTGTTGTATTTATTTAAAAGGAGATAAAAAGGTGTAACACAATACAATTATTGCATATTTATTTATTGTTTTTATTTCTATTCTTAATTAAGCGGCAAACAAAAATACCGGGTACATAATGAATTTGATGTTCATTCATGTTAAGCGACATTATTTATCAGTAACATAGAAATAAAAATTCTCTATGGGATGAACAATGAACCACACAGCTCCTGTAAAAAATTAAAATGAAAGAACCGTACGAAAACTTTTAACGGTATTTTTATAATGATATACGGGTTTTACCGGTAACATGCTTAATGAGCGGAATCAATAAAATAGATTTCTTTCAAGTCAACATAGAGTTTCTGAGCCAGAGAATGTTTGGCTATTCAGACAAGGGCGTGTCTATTCACGAACCCTCTGGCCCAACAGTCTGAATGTAGGGTTTGCCGGCGTAACAAGATCACGCGCATGGATACACAGGTCGTCGATCGTGACAGCCAGCTAGAGCTCCGTCTGCTGCAACACGAACCCGATCAGCTCATCTTCACTTACCTGTCCTCTCGAGATGGCCCCGCTTGCCCAGCTGTTTCTCGTTGAAGGCCATCGTCTGCCAACTGGTCAATGTGGATGTCGGTATCTTGTCGGTGCGACTGACTGTCGGACGCAATGAATCTCTGTGTACCGTAAGACCTCTTGTTTTTCTTCCACATAGTAGGCCTTTTAACGGCCACGAACTGCTGGTGAGCTTGTGGTCACTTCGCCCTCGCGGATCTGCGCCGAGCAGTCTTCTACAACGAAATCCGCGTTTTAACTGTCCAATATCATCACGTACTGGTACTCTATGTACAACGGTACAATATCAATAGTACAATGAGTAAAATCCAATGTAGAACACTGATCACTGACACTTAATTCCATCACAGCACGCTTGCTTCGCAGAGCAGGACGTAGATCCGGATCTTTTCTTCGGTCGACCAACACGCCTCTTTGGTGTGGATCTAGGTAAGGGCGAAGTCTTCCACTTTTGCGGCAGTGCATTATCAGCTGTTAAAAAGGTAACTTCCAAAGTGTCAAGGTAATCTGAATGATGGACTTTGTCAAACATAATAGGCTAATATTCCGGTAATGCTTATCGAAGATTGGATAGTAATAATTCACCAATCAGATTCGAAAATAAGTAATTTCTGTAAAATAAATCAATCATTTGAAATTACTTTGAATGTAGTGCAAACATACATAAATGTTATATATACTATACGGCGTGGTCTTTTAAAGCACGTGTTATTTAATAGTTGATACAATATCTAATGAGTGTCTATACATTTTCGGACACTTCATTTCATTTTTTTACTCTAAATTCTTATATAATTACAATTTTAATGCTAAAATTGCCCTTTGAAAATTAAATGGGGTTATTTGCATATAAATGTATAAGCACACCATTAAGCAAAGTCCTTTTAAATTACAAAGTTTACCATTTATTAATTGTTTAGCATACAAAACAATTCAGAATACATATGAAAGTGAAACCTTCTGTTGTACTCACATTTCCACGAATACAATTATACTCGGCATCGTAGATATGGGGTCCGCTTAGAGACCGGGTAGTAATATAGAGACTACGATATACACCCGAGTACTGGCTCTACCCAGAAAACGGACCCGATAACGTTCCAATGAGCCTAAGGCTTCCGATGCTAATATAAGACGCGTTCTGAGAAAACTGGACATAATGCATGTGCGGAAAGTTTTGTCCCAGATTAGACTGTGCAGTCCGCAAAGGGACGACACTTTCCGCTTGTATGGTATTTTTTTGTTTAAAGGAAATCTCTACTACACGAAAATCCAGTTAAGGCGGAAAGTGTTATCCGTGATTAGCATGTGCGGACTGCACAGGCTTATCTGGGATGACACTTTACGCATACGCCTTAAGCCCAGTTTTCTCAGAACGCGTATCATATAATATTTCTTATGGATCAATGTCCACACAAAACATATTGATTTTCTAACTCCGTTGAGTTCAAGTATTAGGGGGATTTAGGCCTAGAGGGGTATAGTAAAAACTAGGATTTTCCTTCTTCGGCCACGGTTCATGTCACTTTCGGACGTCAGCGATATTTTCACAAACTACCCATCCATTGTGTATGACATGTATTAGCGCATACGCTTCTGTGAATTGAATTCTCCAGGTGGGCGGCAACGACTTTACGTTCTATATGAGACAAATGAATAGATTTCAACACCTTTACGACAGACGCATACAATTAAGCATATATAAGTACGAAAAATATTCGAAAATAAGCTTCATAAAAGTGTTTGAGGTAAAATGTTGAGCGAAGAGTGCGTTTTTTGTTGTTGAAAGAAATGGCCATTTCAACTACCAAGGATTTCCCTTATAACTGCTATCCCGTTTAACGGGTGTTCACTATAAAATTAAATTCGCGTTTCGGTGTTTAATGATGTGAAAATATTATTGAATGACAACGTTTGCAAAGAGGACAAATGAAGTGCGCATCTGGCTATCGGTCGGTGCGTGAAGTTGATGGAAAAATGTCAATATTGCAGACACTTGATTAGGTGTTGAACTTGTTATATAAATAAGGTGGCCTCCAGACCGTCAATCGTGATTGAATAAAAACAAACTAAAAAACACCTTTGTACAAATAATAAAGTAGAAACAACCTATATAAACATGTCAAACTAATTGATGTGATGCGTTTATACCAAGTTCATGCTTTAATGTAATTTTCAACAAACCGTTCATGTCATTGTTTGACAACACGTTTAAAAAAGAGTCCAAAGTACCATTGGCACAGATGGGCTAACTTGTATTAAAACTTTCCTGTGCTGGGCGTCGAACCCGGGCCGCCAGGTTGAAAAGCATGAATCCTATCAGCTAGACCACGCCGAGTGATGTTAATTATGATATCATTTATTTAAGTCTATACGGGATCTTTTTGTAAGATAACACACGTTTTAAATTATTTAACCAAAAAAATATGTTATGTAAGGCCATCATTCATATCAATGTCCGTGTCGGGGTTTGCACACTTCTTTTTCAAATGTCCGTCTCCGGTTGCGGTGTTAACCCATTTATGCCTAGTGGACTCTCCCATTCTTCTAAATTGGATCAATTTATTTCCAAAATTAGGGATGTCTAGTATATGTATTCCTTTATTTAAAATTTTTCTTACATAAATTCCTTTAAGCAAACAGCGGCGTCTCATCTGGGTCTACGCATCATGCGGCGTCTCATCTGGCTCTACGCTGTTTGCCAATGCCTTTTTTCTAGACGCTAGGCATAAATGGGTTAAAATATCTGTGCTACTGCGTCGGCTGGCCTGGACATATGTGTAGTCGATACGGCATAGGGTCCTTTTTCTCACGACGCACACAATGGGTACAACGCCTCATTTTCTGATTTTAAGTACATCTAGAAATAAAATGTTTAATGATCAGCAGATCACAGAGCACGGCTCATATATTTTCCATAAATGTTTATTTATTATGGGTTCAAATTACAGTTATCCGCGTGACGTACCGGTTAAAAAACACATTAAACGGTTCAAGGCTATGGCGCGATATATAAATATATCATGTTTATTTTAATGGGACTGTCAACCACGACGACGAAGAAAAGAAAAGTTGTAAAATACTGTTTTTTTTACTTTTATTAGTTGTTATTGATTAAAATATCAGGACAATAAATGTTAACATTATAATTGGCATCTCTATAAGTTTTAATAGTTTATTAACGTCTCTTCAATACACATATTTGACAGCTATATACACATACAAGTTATTCATAGGTTACAAGTGTATTGCCACTCAGTACAGAGTTATAAGAGACAGCTCTCTATCTAAAACATAGGTATGTAATACTTTATACATAGAGAAATAGAAAAATAATAAAAATTAACTAAAAAAACAACAACATAAGCATAGCATAAAATAAAATCAACTTAACAACAAGATAGGTTATGAGCTCCAGTTGACCAATTAAAACACATGTAGTTTCTAAACAGCATGAGAGATAACATTTATGTATATATATATGCACTATAAAATCAACTAGACACCCAGATACTAAGGTTATGAGCTCCAGTTGACAAATTTATAACAGCATGAGAGATTACATATATATATATATATATATATATATATATATATATATAATATATATATATATATATATATATATATATATATAGATATATACACACACATATAGATATATATATATATATATATATATATATATATATATATATATATATATATATATATATATATATATATATATATATATATATATATATATATATATATATATATACATATATACATACACACATACACATTTTATATATAGGATTTTTTTTAATTGAACTCATCAACAGATAATTTACAAATTTATATGTGAGCATCACTAAAATCTGATAAAACATAAGTCTTGCTAAAAGTTAAGAGAAGGCTTAAAATGCTATTTATACAAGAGTTGTGTTCGTGTAGTTAAGATCATATGGCAGGTCTTGGCACTGACTTTTACCATGTTTTCATTTGAAAGTACAAACACTAGTTTATCATTATCACAGAGCGAGTTAAAAGATCTGTTTATCTCATTAGCTTTAGAGATAAGGTCAATCCTAACACAGTTGTAGGCATCACAATGAAACAAAACATGAGATTCATTTTCAATATCTAGCTTACATAAGGGACAGATACGCAGATTTTCGGGAATATTATCATACCTTCCAGTCTCTAATCTAAGTGGAGCAGTTCCACATCTAAACTTAGCAAGAGCAGATCTATGTCTTAAGGGTAGTGTAGATGTAACATACGTTTCTACAGCAAATGTTTCTTTAAACTGTCTATACGTTCTAAGTTTATTACGCCCCCTACCAGATGGCCCAACTTCAGCATTAACATTATTTGTCCATATGCTAACATATTTATGCATGGTGTGGGACAGCACTTGTTCACAGAAATCTCTCAGGTTTCTGTCTCCACAGTCATTCAATGGATTTAACAAACAGATATCATTAAAATGAGTTTTACATTCAAACTGCCAATTCTTACAAGTTCTGCTACTTTTAACGGAACAGAATAAAAATACTTTTTGATTCATTCTACCATTGTCCATATTAACAAGTCTATACCAATGGTGTGCAATAGATTTCCACTGCTTAACATGTGGTGGTTGCCAGGCAGTGTCGCCATACAAAGCATTTATAGGTGTGTATCGGCCTGTACCAAGGAAGAATCGAATAGCTCGACTTTCTACTGCATTAATACACGAAAATGATTTAGTGCCCCAAATGGCCGCACCATATGAAATTATAGGCCAGACAGTCATATCATACAATTTGGTAAATACTTTATATGGCAAACCGCCTGCTGATTTACATTTAACAATTAAAAGACCAAGCGCTCTGCCAGCACTTTGTGCCACACACTTAGCAGTGGCACCAAAATCTAGATGCTCATCCAATAGGATACCAAGGTACATGTACTTGTTCACAACTTGCAAATTGTAGTCACCACATGTAAATGAGATTGTTGTTCTATTTCTACAATTAGGTCTAAAATGCACTATGTGACTTTTATCATGATTCACAACCATACAATTGAAAGAACACCATGTATTTAAAACATTTAACATAGATTGTAGATCATGCTCATTACCAGAGATAAGAACAATGTCGTCTGCATAAAGTAATATACATAGTTTTTCATTATCACTTATGGATATTCCTTTATCCAGGGCTTTAATTGCAACAGCTAGATCGTTAATAAACAGATTAAAAAGAAGCGGTGACAGGCCACAGCCTTGTCGAAGGCCACATTGAACCTCAAACTCTTCGGTATAAAGGCCAATAATTCGTACACATGATGTTACATTATTATATAACGATTTGATAGCTATGACAATTTTTCCATTAACACCTATTACTGAAGTCAACTTATTCCACAAAATGCCTCTTTCTACGAAATCATACGCCTTTTTAAAATCAATGAAGGCACAGAAAGTAGACTGCCTTAAAAGCTTTCTTGCTTCAATAATATTAGTTAGAGACGACAAATGATCAATTGTACTTCTATTTTTCCGAAAGCCATTTTGCTCATCAACAATGACATCATTATCCTCAGACCATTGTGATATTCTGTCATTTAGAATGGAGCTATATAATTTATACATGGAACAGGATAATGCAATGCCTCTATTGTTCCAGTATTATCGCGGTATTTCAATAACGACACCCTACTGTTTATTTGTAAGAATTCGTGACGCATGTTCCATTCGCTCTCAGAAAGAAGTTGTACGTGTGATCATGAGCAATATTCTGGCAAGTTGTCGTTGTTATCCATTAGAAACACATTTATTCACAAAATTTAAAGATATTCCGATCTAACTTTTTAGTCTTTTAGCTTTAATTTTTAACGCATTTACACCTCGTCTGCACGCATTTACCAATATCCCGAACGGTTACATATCACTATAATAAGTTTAGGCCTAAAACCACAAAACCCTATACGTTTGGATTTTCTTATCACAATTTTACGTAAAAAATCTTCCAGATTCGAAGTCAACAAAAAACAAGACATTTATAAATTGTCTGCATTATTGATCTGATTTTAAGATATTTTTTGGTTTTCCGTCTTAAGAAGCTGTTCTGCCAAGGCAAGAGCCGGGCATCACACAAGCCATTCTATCCAGTGTTGGTTTACAGAAATCAACAAAGGAGGGATTCCTGGACTATCGAAGTTTCCAAGCTATACACACAGTTATTATCTGTGGTGATCTTTATTGGTTCTGTTGGTTTACTTGGATTGAACATGTGTGAACTTTTATAGAACTTTGAAAAGTCTATATCTGTCTATCATTAAACAAAAATCAGCTATGGTATAATAAGATCAGATGTGCAAACAATGTCAAAGGGTTGTTAAATTAACAATTTGAAGGCAATTTTGCTGAAAAATATGGAAGTTCCCGTGCAAATTTAGTCTGTATATCGACAAGTGTCTGCAAATAAATGTCAAACTTGTAATACAAAACTAACCACAAGTATGTAAAGCACTAAGACCTGTTGTGATCATTTTTAGTAAGATAGTGTAATTCAAAACCGTAGCAAATAGCTTGTTTAGTAAATGCATAATGCAATAATATGATTTCCTTTATAATGTGTAATTAATAAATTGGTTGTTACTTGTTAAAACATGATAAATGTTTTATGGCTAGTACAAAACCAGCATTGTTAATTTTGTAAAAGGTCCAGAGGTTTCGCTGTCGATCGCCATTGGCGCCAAATGGCGCTAAATTTTTAAATGTGGCTCCAATTTTTTAAAAGTGGCGAATTTAAAAAAATCGGTTAAATCCTATCCGAAAATGTACTGCGGGTTGAAAGCTCGCGACCGAGCATTAGCGGCCAGCGTCTGTCAGTTGTAAATATTGATTTACGACGATGTAAGCGACCTACAGTGGAGAGTGCACTAGAAATCACCGAAGCGTGTAAGTGTTACAAACGATGTTTTTACTGCTATTGTCAAGTTTTATGGGGGTTATTATCGGATTAACGGCTGCTTTATGATATTGAGCAATAAGTTAAGTAACACGGGGACAAACTGTCACGACGATCAATAATTATAATGATTATTAGGGCCGCTATTTCTTTGTTAAAATCAAAACCATGGGGCTGGCAAAAGCATTTAATTTCTCCACATCAACAAATAAAAACTTGTTTCAACAGGTATTTGTGAGTATTTCTGTTTAATAGATTCATTATTGTAATGTTCTGGGAAGGATATAAATGTATTAAGATAACAACAATTTCTGAATTAAATATAAAACATTCACTCGATGTACTATATTTCGGATATGTTAAATTCGGACATTTAAAGATAGGGACATTTATGTGTTGGTTTGATGTTGATAGTTTGTAAAAATATGTTTTATGTTATTTCAGGCAACTAGAATGGATGGTGGCAATTATCTGGGCCTTTCTGTCAGGAAAAAGGCGTGAACAACAGTCATTTAATTGAACCTTGAAATCATCCACCACTAACAGAAAATTTGTTAACAACAGATGCTGATATATATCATGTCCAAATGACCAAATATAACTGTTAAACAATTTCAAGTGAGATGTTTTATTTTCTGATTTCCTTTCAAATGATGAACATTGGTGTGATTCTATGTTTAAATAATTAATTTCGAAACATTTATGCAGAATACTGTTTAATACATTGATGTTAACATTATTATATTATTTTGGTTATCCGTGTTGTTTATCAAGTTGAAAAAAAATGTTATTTATACAACAAACATGTATACAAATAAAGCTTATTAAGACTTATGAAGGTATGACTTATGAATTACTTATTGTTTTTTTTTATGAAATAACATACTTTTTAAAGTGATAATATAGTCAATGACATTAATGTAGTAAGGTTTCTTAAAATGATTGTTCTTATTAATAAGGTGGAATAACCGACAGTTTTCACGCCGCGAAAAAGTGGCGACAACATTTTTTGGATTACCGGAATAAACCCCCTTCGGAAGAAACCCCCTTCCCTAAAAACGGCATAGCGGAGGAAACCCCCTTTCACATTTTGCATATGCGGAAGAAACCCCCTCGCTAGTTTTGCATAGGCGGAACAAACCCCCTTCGAGTTTTCAGACAGGCGGAATAAACCCCCTTCGTGTTTTCAGAGAGGCGGAATAAACCCCCTTCCTAAGTGTTAAGTCTTTCCCGCAGAGGTAGTAAAATCCCGACTCGAACGATTACCCAATACATCCGTTTCAACCCGACTCTTTTACTGCATGCTTGCTACTTTTCAAGTTTATATTCATTTCCCGATAATCCCGTTTATAACATTTTTAAAGCACTTTCTGGTGAATATTAACGATAAAAGCTCTTAATAATTTCTTTAACACAAACCTTGCCATTTTTTCTCTTGTATCAAATAAATTTCGACATAAGTGACTATTTATAGACTTGATGAAATATTCCCTCCGAACATGCATCAATCCCCTGACTAGTTGTGTGCTTGTTACAACGCTCAATACACCCACGCTTTCTATGCTGCATAATTTTCGCGCACTTTTTATTGAGAAAAAGAGTTAACACAAAATGGTTTTACACGGCAAAAATATTTTAACGTTGCGGTAACATTTACATTCGGAAGTGTGTTTCGTATTAAAAACGCATTAATACCAACTTACGGGAGTTTGTTTCGGATTTACAGTAAAGAAATGTACCGGCCGTTTGTTCACAAGTTGTTAATGAAGTTGTTAATGATACACACTTAATATTCAATCTGTGAAACTCAAACATCGTTATCGTGATAATTGAATGAAGGTGCCAGTGAAACCCCTGATTAGGTAATAAAATAACACCACTTTGTAATTTCATATACGTAAATATTTGTGTACTGTAGGTTGATGACAGTGTTTTAGTATTACTTATTTTGAAACTATTATTTTATGTGCAAATAAATGATGTGAAGTGTTTTGTTTCTGCACACAATACCACATACCTTTTTATATATGTACTGTGTTATGTGTTATTTTAATGTTTAAATAAAAAAATATGGATGATATAAAATGATACATTCTAATATTTGCATTCAAATTGTAACTATAGAGCTAAGTGTATGCAGTTAAGACTGTGATTAAAGAATTGCTACAAAATGGCTAGGTTTTTAGTGGCGGCAAAATTTAAACTATTCAACAATAGTTTGCGAAAGAAAATTAGAATCCTGCCATATACCTGTATTTATTAAATATTTTAATTGCGAAACAAGTATGTTGTTATGCGGTTACACATAATTATACATTGATAATAAATAAGAAGACAATTAGCGGTGTTAACGTTTCCCAACAGTAGAAATCATTCTTCTGATGAAGTCAGTGGTATACAGACGAAAGCTCCAGGTATGGCTTTCAATACGTATTGTGTGTTATTTGACAGTCAAAAACTTATTGGATTAAAAAAAATCCTGTCAAATTTGTCAACCAAAATTGATTTGACACATCGCATGATTTTGATTATGTTAAATCAGTGTACTGTATGCTAAATGCAACTGCTTTAGCAAGCTGTCAAGTTGAGTGAGACATTTGATGAAACAAACTGTTTCCAGGGTAGGACCAGTACTTAGTGTCTATACATGAATGACGTATCATGACGTCGAAAGTCTACAAGACCTACAAGGTAGAACGAGAAATGTACTTTGACGTACAATTTTCACCGACCCTTGAGTGTTAGCCAATCAGAAGATACCTTACATCTGTTGCTTTTAGAGATATTTTACATTGAACATTATTATAATTATTATAATTTTATTTATACCAAATTATGCGACTATCGACCGCTTACTCATAGATATTGTGCGAATTTATTGACCTGGCGTGGCGGAAGTAACCTCTGACTTATGCAAGTTATGGTTATTACAAAATACGACCAACGGGGAGGTTATTATACAATATTTATCCCGTTAATGCTTGGTAACTGTTTGGTTACCGTTGGGAATTTCCTACACAGTAATGCGCTTGACGGTCGTGATACTCCGCCCCGCATGAATAACTACTCACAATATGCTGAATAATTTTAATTTTTTAAAAGGTAACAATTGAATCTTCTTCAAATTTGTATATAATCTTTTTCAATGGCTTAAATACTTGAAACATCTATGTGTTTTTTTTCCATTCTGATATTTTTATTCATTTTGTCCTTAATTAAAAAAAGATTTTAAACATTTATTATGAATAATTCAGAAGGAAAAGCGGCTTAATAGACAAGTGTTTTGATTGGCTGTTCAGAAAATGTGTACGTCGAAGTACACACATGTATGTCGAAGTACAAATTGTTCTTTGACGTTCAAACATATACTTTGAAGTGTATTTTATATTTGTATGTCGACGTACAATTGTTGTACGGTACTTCGACGTACGTTTCTCTTTTTACCTAGTAGGTCTTCTTGACTTTCAACCAAAACGGTACGACATAGTATGTCTTTAGGGTTATCTAAAGAATGCTCCCACTTAAGGGATCAATACAGAGACCTCCCAGTGACTAAGCCAGTTAGCAGACACCCCATCCATTATACCACAGCCACCGAACCAGCTTTAAATTCCTGTTGCTAGAAAACAAACAAAAAATAAGATGCTAGATTTTTTTTAAGCTAGGAACATGTAACTCGTTTTAAGATTGATTTTTTAAGATGCATAACTTAATTATTGCAACAATTATAATTTTTTGAACACAATCATGTCCATATATTTATTAAAAATAAATGGTTATCAAAAAGACTTTAAAAGTTTTTGCCCGTAAATCAGGTAGCACCTATAATCATATTAAAAAAAACACGGTCTGCGCGTACATAAATTCGTCGTCCGAATCGGAAAACGTATTGTCCTGTATATTAGGTCAAATAAAGTGTCAGTCGCTGCAATTGTCTGTTTACTCGACGAAATTGTCAAGGTCGTCGACGGTGTACATGTATGTTGACATCGACATCATTTTGTAAGGAAGCAATCGCCGCCATATTGGATTTTGATCATTTTTTTTCGAAAATAAAATTTATTATAGTAAAGTAAAATCTTCTTTTTGCGGTCGTAATGTGGTACAATTCGGATACTGCGTACAAGGCTCGCGCTCCCGGTGTTCTAAGCCTCCCAACATAAACTTCTCTGTATTCAACGCTAACCTAGTATTCTCTATGAAAATACTTAACACAGCTTTATATATCGGTCGCTTTCAACTGTCGTTACCTATTTCAGAATTGTGACGGTTACCACAGCTGATGCAACATTGTATAGCATATCGGTTTGAAGTGATAAAAAGGCCAATTTACTATAAAAACAATAGAATGTACAGTCATCTACGAGGACCATGCAAAACGTAGTGCACAATCGAGCATTATTGCTGTTGCGTACGGAATCCGGATAGTGCCATCTATAATCTCGCCATTCTTTCATCAAAGAGCGACCCACGACACTCGAAGCGATGCACAATATTTTGCGCGACAGTCGCGGTGACGCACGATATTTTGCGCGACGGTCGCGGCGACGCACGTTATTTTGCAATACGGTCGCGGCGACGTACGATATTTTGCGCGACAGTGGCGGCAACGCACAATATATTTAACACGATATATCGCCCTTGTGTAGGTAGTCCAAAAGGCGATATATCGTGTTAAATATATCGTGCGTCGCCGCGACTGTCGCGAAAAAATTTCGTGCGTCACCGAGACTGTCGCGCAAAATATCGCGTATCGCTTCGTGTGTCGTGTGTCGCCCTTGATGAAAGAAGGACGAGGCCATGGATGGCACTATCCGGATCCCGTAGTTGCGCGAAAACAGTCGTCTGGAAATGATAATTATCGTGTGGCAATTTATTTCAAAATGAAATTTTGCTCGTCAAAGTTATGGGCCGTAAACATACTTGTACTTGAACACATAATATTATAAGGAAAGCATATACATGTATTCGGAACGAAGAGTGTCAGGTCTGACATGAGCATTCCGTCAAGCAACATGGCTTTCATCACAACGAATCGTCTTGATTTGACGATCTGCTTAAACAATGCAGTTTTGAATTACTTAATGCGCTACAAAGTTATGGGCCTACCTACTAAAAGCAACATAAGCGCCTAAGGTAGCGCCTTTTTCAATGTTTGCCGCTAATACATTTCGATCGTTAACTAAGGTTAACCCCTTGTTTTCACTTTAGCGTAAAGATTATTGATATTTGTGCCCGTGTCCGGTTTTAAAAGGATTTAAATGTAGAATACCCAACAAAAACGCGGGTCTGTAATTACTGTGACGATAAAATGCATAAATGATCGTAATGTGTGTCCTTGTTTGAACATTTGGCATATTTAAACTAATCAGTTCCCTTTTTTTGTTTATGCATTCCGTGTCTTTTTTCAGTTGACAAAAAAAATCTGTGAAAACCAATGTAATTTGTATCTGTTTTCGGGAAAGATGCTTACTTGCAATTACTGTGACTTCCACAATTTAAAAAAATTCAATAGTGTGTGCAAGTTCAAACTTGTTAGTTGGGACATAAAGGAAAGTGCGAGTTGATTTAAACCGAATCTTCCGAAACATTTGCAGTTAATGTCAATCACCAAGTTGCATTTGGTTTTAATGCACGTATGGTCTCTTTTTATCTATAATTATGATAATGTTTTGGGAACAGTTTGTCAGCAAAATAAATATTGCAAGATTGAATCCGTAAACCGAACAATTATTATATGTTTGGAAGGAAGCCAAAAATAGATACATCGCATTTCTTTTTAAGTAGAATTGTGGCGCGTAGTGAGGAAAATACTAGCAGCTTTTGCATAAAGAATCTTAACATTTTAACGAGTTGGTTTATATGAGCTAGTCATGGGGCCGGGAACCACTCTCTCGGTGTAGGATAATTGATATTTAAAGGAGTATTGCTTAAATCGACAATGCCTTTAATGCCGAAAGTGTCACCCTTATGATACTTTATGGACTGGATTGTAAGTGGTCATACTTTATGGACCGGATTGTAAGTGGTCATTTACATTTTTAGCAAATACACCAATCTTTACATAGTATACACACAATTATTATCGCTTTGCAGACATTTGGTTGACCTGGGTGAAATACTAGTAGTTGCATAGCCGTGTTACGTTTCTAATGACTTTGGCCGCGGAAACTGTTGACTGAATGATAAGAAATGTATTGTTGCCAAACATATACATCTGCAAACATTGACAGAGTACTATCCCAGGTGAATATCACAACACATCAACGCACACAAGGAAATGGATAGGTTTTGGGGCAATATTCCTAAAGGCCCGCTTTGAAGTACCTGTGAATTACAGGGGGAAAATGCAACGATGGCTGCACCAATGAATGCAATTAGTTAGGTAGTCTAGTAAAAAGCAGAGTGTATCTCTGTTTGCATATAATAACAATAACAATAGGTTTATTTGTACTGAAAGGCCTCCGGCCCAAAATACAAACATACATGCAGTAATCATAAGTAGTGACATGGTATGTTATATTAACAACAATAATGATAAGACGTGTTAAGTAAAAACAAAAAAGAATAATGCTTATAGATATATAGTCAATCACGTAAGCGTTAGTTAAATGTATTTGAAATACTATCGAAGACAGGTATTATCAAATTGTTTTAAGTAGCACATTTACGAATGGAGCAGTATCGCACAAAATATACACTATATGCGAGTTTGCCTTCAGTTACAGTAAACTCTCCCGTAACTTATATGCAACGTCAAGATATCTGCCCAATGCAAAAATAGCTTGTTACCTAGTGTCTGACATAATTAGCACAAATAAATGTTCTGATATAGTACATTCCAACCAGTTATACAAAAAACACTGGTCTCTTATATGATTATAAACAGGGCAGACTAATAAAAAGTGAAACTCATTTTCGATACTATACACATTTCACTTGCGTTGGTGTATTTAAGCTTTGGCAGGAATCCTATATGTCATTGCCAGTAACCGCGATCGGTTGTTTGTTAACGTCATCATACACGTATTTCACAACATCGACAACGAGATGGTCATTTCGAAAGAAAGCGTTTTTGTCAATATCTAGGCACTCTTTGAAAAAATCGTAAAGTTTCGATCGCGATTTCATCACATACTCGGGCAAGTCTTCGCCAACTCGAATTCGTACTTCTTCCCCAGCTTTCCTTTTGGACCTAAATTTTGCCATGATTCTATCTCTTATCTTCATATTTGCACACTTTATTAGTACTGGTCTTGTTGTCGATTTAGTTGGAAGACGGTATGCAAAGTCAAAAGAGTTCTCATTTTCTGACAGACCCAGCTGACTATTAATAGCGTCAAGTAGTTTTGCTTCGGTTTGTGCCTGGGTTTCGTTTCCATTGTCTTCAAGATTGAATTCTTTCAAGTTTTGCTTCTTGACGTATCGCTCGAGATTCTCATGTCTTTTTGACGACGCCGTTAGACTGCCTTCCATGGTGTTTAGCTTTTCTGTGAGACTGCTGACTTGTACTGTTAATTCTTCGTTTTGCTTTTTTAAGGTGTTTATTGTCCTTTTCAAGGTTTTTTTCTGCGTTGTCAAGGGAATCAAACTTATTATTTAGTAGTTTAACGTTTTTATAATTATTATATTTCAATCAACAAGGTATTGGAGTCCATATCTATATCTTCGTATATTTTACCCATGTATATTTTCTTAAATTGTGGACATATGCTATAAATTTAAACTTCACACTTTAAAATGGCGTGATTTTGAGTTCCGTTGATGCGCTCAAGTACCACTTCATTGATACCGCCTTATGAACGTTCGAACTCGCTCTCAAGGTTTGAATCTGTAATTATTTCTTTTGTAATTTTGGTAAATTGCAAAATGAGAGCTTGAAATATTTGCAAAGTCATCAACATCATCATCAACAAAACATCATAAGCATTTAAACATGTGTTACCGCAAAACATGTATTACATATATCGCATTTTATTAACATAAAATGTGCTTGACAAATTAGAAAGGAAACATCAATATTCCTGTGCACAAACTATTTTTCTTCACGTGTTGCTGTTTATAGATATTTTATTAGCTTTGGCGACTCAATAAGCTAATAAAATAAACAAGTGAAAAACGAATTCTGTCATTTTGGGAAATACGTTGGCAAATAATCTGTTGTTCATTGTGTTTTAATTGCCTTTTCCCGAGTTTAGTATTTATATGAGATGCCTATCGTTATTCATTAAGGTCTCATAACATTTAATTATGTATACATTTCATATAAATGTAAGTGTTTATGATGCATGCGTTATAAACGCAAAGTCTAGAAAATAGTTATAAGCGCAAATTAAAATCCACGATAGTAAGAATCTCACACACCATATCGGATAATGCTCAAGATTATGCAGGTACAAAATAATAATTAGATAACATAACTGTTATAACTATCAATAAATAAATATTTATGTAAGTGAATTGTTAGATATTTAGAACCGTTCCCTTGCTTTCACTGTATCTGCACCTGTACAATCAGATATATGCTTTGATATCGTTTAATTCGTGTTTAATAATTTGCGATACGTGAAAAATATAGTTTGATAACGTTGAAATGATGTGTTTATGTCCATGAATATATTGCATGATTATAGTTACATTTACATGAAAGCATGAATTTAAATTGTAAAATGTTGCATAACCGCTCTATTTGTATTTAGAATTTTAAAGTTAAACCCACTTATTAGCTATAACAAACAGTCGTAACGTACGTCAATCTGTAGGAATGCATGCTTATTTTTTAATATATAAGTTTTTTGCTTCATCTGTACATATTTGAAACCTTTTTATCCATGATTTTCCTTTCATACACGTTTTGGGGTGTCTTCTAAATATTGATATTCGGTTGTCGAACAATTTGGGTTTTGTCGCAGTTACACTTATAGCAACGGTTTAATGTTACAGGCTCATGAATGCAATTGTTGCATTAAAATAATTTGAAAAAGTTTATACGTGCGGTTTGCTCGTTAATAAATCAGTTGAGCAAACCAATGATACACTAGTAAAACAATGTTGGAAGATCTCATGTTGCACTGGTTCGATGACTCGTTTAACCCTTTCTCACCAAGTCGACTGTCGCATGAGACGTTAAAACGAGTTTCAAAGTACTAGGTGATTCACACTGATCACTACAAGACGAGTTTCAGTGTACCAGGTACTTGACAACGGGCACTAATAGACGCGTTTCAATGTACCAGGTACTTCCAACCGGGCACTAATAGACGAGTTTCAGTGTACAATTATTTCATATCGAGCACTTATAGACTAGTTTCAGTGTACTATATACTTTATACCGTGCACTAATAGACGAGTTTCAGTGAACCAGGTACTTCCCACCGGGCACTTATAGACGAGATTCAGTGTACCATGCACTCCACATCAGGTACTAAAAGACAAGTTTCAATCTATCAGGTACTTCACACCGGGCACTAAAAGACGAGTTTCAATGTACCAGCTTCTTCACAACTGGCACTAAAAACGAGTTTCAGTGTACCAGGTACTTCACAACGGACACTAAAAAACGAGTTTCAGTGTACCAGGTACTTTACAACGGACACTAAAAGACGAGTTTCAGTTTTACAGGTTCTTAACAACGGGCACTAATAGACGAGTTTAAATGTACCAGGTACTTCACAAAGGGCACCAATAGACGAGTTTCAGTGTACAAGGTACTTCACATCTGGTACTTATAGACGAGATTCAGTGTACCAGGTACTTCACACCGGGTACGAAAAGACGAGTGTCAATGTACCAGGTACTTTACAACGGGCACTACCAGACGTGTTTCAGTGTACCAGGTACTTAAAAACCGGGCACTAATAGACGAGCTTCAGTGTATTAGGTTCTTCACAGCGGGCACTAAAAGACGAGGTTCAGTGTACCAGGTACTTCACAACGGACACTAAAAGACGAGTTTCAGTTTTACAGGTACTTAACAACGGGCACTAATAGACGAGTTTAAATGTACCAGGTACTTCACAAAGGGCACTAATAGACGAGTTTCAGTGTACAAGGTACTTCACATCTGGTACTTATAGACGAGATTCAGTGTACCAGGTACTTCACACCGGGTACGAAAAGACGAGTGTCAATGTACCAGGTACTTTACAACGGGCACTACTAGACGTGTTTCAGTGTACCAGGTACTTAAAAACCGGGCACTAATAGACGAGCTTCAGTGTATTAGGTTCTTCACAGCGGGCACTAAAAGACGAGGTTCAGTGTACCAGGTACTTCACACCGGGCACTAAAAGACGAGTTTCAGTGTACCAGGTACTTCACAATGGGCACTAAAAGACGAGTTTCAGTGTACCAGGTACTTCACACCGGGCAGTAAAAGACGAGTTTCAGTGTACCAGGTACTTCACAATGGGCACTAAAAGACGAGTTTCAGTGTGCCAGGTACTTCACAATGGGCACTAAAAGACGAATTTCAGTGTACCAGGTACTTCACAACGGACACTAAAAGAAGAGTTTAAGTGTACCAGGTGCTTCACAATGGGCACTAAAAGACTAATTTCAGTGTACCAGGTACTTTACATCGGGAACTGAAAGACGAGTTTTTGTGTTCCATAAACTTCACAATGGGCACTTTAATACGAGTTTCTGTCTACCATGTATTTCACACCGCGCACTAAAATATGAGTTTCAGTGTACCATGTTTTTCACACCGCGCACTAAAATATGAGTTTCAGTGTACCAGGTACTCCACACAGGGCACTAAATGACGACTTGTAGTGTACCAGGTACTTCCTTACGGACACTAAAAGACGAGTTTTAGTGTAGCAGGTACTTCACATCGGGCACTTAAACACCTAATATCGTCTTATGATCGGGTAGTCTTTAATCTGGAATATACCCCGTAATTGGTGTGTTGCCATCAATCTCCATTTATTATAAAGAAATATTCGAAATAAGATATGTCATGAAAGATAATGTATCAGTACCAGAACATTATGGTGAATTTTTAGATGAGTCATCTAACGGTTAACGGAAGTCTGTGGTGGATAAAAGAAGTTTAGGATGCCCGCACCATACATTTGCCCTGAATCATTCTCAAAGCAATAAGAATAGAGTAATAAAAACACAATTTTATTTGTATTTCCCCATAAAGCATGAACCCTTCTGATTTGATATGTTGACATGCGAGATCTGATTTGATATTTGACAAGCGATATATGATAGTTGTCGTCTATAAGTTTTTTTCAAATCATGATCGGTGTCAAAAATGGCCATACGCCAGAGGTACTATAATTTATAGATACTCACACAACAAATTTATTATTTAAATGTTCTCTCAGAAATGTTATATTTGGTATGTATTGTACCAGACTAAAATTTGTCCTGCTATATTGATATGATCGTTATTGTGTCAGTTATTTACCATAGAGGCTATCAATAGCATTTTTGTAGAAGGACCGCGTTTTGATGCTTGATCCAGTATACATAAATAAAGGTTGTTTTGCATGTGTTTTAACATATCTGTGAAATTTGCCATACTCCAACATCTACATTCATCGCTGAATTCGTTTAAGGTATGTATTGCGCGAACACAGACCCGACTCACTATTCGGTTTGGTATTTAACTTTGTGTTGCCAGCCTATTCGGAATGCTTCTTCGAGAACCGCTATCTGTTACTACGAAAACATGAAGAGAAAAATAAATATCGTCGAACACAGACCTGACTCTTTATTCAACACTGAATACAGCCCTGAATTTAAAGCCCACGGTAAATATCACTATACCGTCACAACCACTCGCTTTAGAAATGAGCCGTGTTCTGCGAAAAAGGGTGTAATGCATGTGCGTAAAGTGTCGTCCCAGATGAGCCTGTGCAGTCCGCACAGGGAAATCAGGGACGACACTTTCCGCTTAAACTGAATTTTTGCTTATAAGAGACTTTTTTTCTTGAATTGAACAACATCATTAAAGCGGAAAGTGTTGCCCATGATTAACCGCTGCGGACTGCACAGGCTAATATGGTACGACACTATTCGCACATGCATTAAACCCATTGTTCACAGAGCACGTCCCAATTTTAATAATTAAATGAAACAAACCAACAACAGAGTGCAGAGCTGGCTGTAGATTCAGCTCTGCTATCAGCTCTGAGATAGATAAGGACTTTTCGTTTCATGTGAAAATACATACGTTTATACGATCCCCAATACACGAAGACTAACCACTGAACGTATTTTATACTTCCATAAAATTATGAATAAAACTGTAAAAGAAATGGAAATCCTATGGAAATCAATATTACTTTTTGTAGACGCTTGTTAACTGCAATCGAAGGAAGATAATGGCCACTGCTGCTGCATATTTTGCATAATTTGTTGTATTGGACTTAACAATCTTTTGATATTACATATCTTTTTTTTAGTTTTTAACATGCAGATTCATTTCTGGAAAAAGGTTACTCAAGTTAAAATTAACCACGGATATTTTTTAATAAATCTATCAAATTACTGGTCTGTGTTACTTGTATTTAAATTGGAACTGCTATGTTGTTCTTGTTTATTAAATGTGAATTGTGATTTATTATGGGTTTAGTATCAGGTTCGGTAAAACTTAAAACCTTTTTAATCAGACACCCTACCTCCCACGTAGAATTAACCGTTCCAAAGCCAGGCCACAACAGTTAATATTTTTATGCTTTATGTTGAATGGTAAATGGAATGTCCTTCAATAATGCAAATGACCACATGTCTTAAATATAAGACTAGCAAATGTTGATAATTGTATTATGTGTATTATGGTCTTGCTATTTTGACTGGAGATCTTGTTCGCCGTTGGATATATATATTAGAGGGACCTCGTTTCTGATCTCAAATATATCAAGGATCCTTTGTTTTGAAACATGTGCACGTTTGTGATATACCCTATTAAAACTTCACCGCCGTTGAAGGTTTAAAAGTGTGTTATTTTTAACCCTGCATATTGATCCGCAATCAATCAAACCATATTGCCATTTGCAAATAAACATGTTATAGCAGCACTTCTATATATTGGTATACGCGTAAAGATAAGTGGAGATCAAAAGTGTTTTATGTACACGATGCAATTGTTATAAGAACTCATGTCTACAAAACGTGCACACGTAAATGATAGTTTGACAAGACGGCATGACAGGTTCATGTCCATTTTATTACTAACGATTTTATTTCTACTAATAATGGCTCGAGCCCTGATTAGTATCCCATGACACAGGTTATTATTTTCTTTATTGAGAATTTACAAATCCGTGACATTTTGTCACACGATAAAGAAAACACCAACACCTTATTAAAATACGTTCTTGTAGTTGAAAGTATATTTTAACCTTTTCAATTCGACGTACTATTTTTAAGCAACGATTTATAAACATGTTCAATATTCAATTTTGTAGAAATCGTTCGTCTTTATGGTGGTAGATTTGGCTATATCAGTCTACGCCTTAGAAAGGGTAAGTCAGTCGCAATACGCAAACACGAAAGAACGACGAATGTCATATTTGTCGCTCTGGTGTGTCTGCATGTATGAGCCCTTATACCTTTACCTTTATCAATTGCCCTGGGTGGGAAATGTGGACAAGGATGGTCGAGATGGACCGTGTTGTCATAAGAGATGTTCAGTATTAATAAATGAAGAAGTTATGTTAAAACAAAATTTGGGTGGACGTGGTCGGCCAGTATCTCCTCCTACACTATCAGTACTAGAATCTTGAAACTTACACACATGGTAGCTATGAGCATATGTGCGACGGTTCACTATTTGGAATTTTTATCTGATCCCTGGGTCAAAAGTTTTTATCATGTGCGTCTAATGTTGTTAATAAAATTATTTTATACCCATTTTACCGATTTATTTACTCATAACGTTTGACCCAGGGGTCAGATCAATATTCCGTCGAATGTTCTCATTCAAAAGATTTGCCCCCCCCCCCCCGTATATTGATTTCTATTAATACCACGTCAACCTCATGCCCAGTAAAAAACCATATTGGTATGTGTTATCTATTGAAATGATTCAACACAGTTTTAATGGGTATAAACAGAGTACTGAATAACAGTTAATTCTAAAGTCACAGCTCTCTTTTGTCTGTTTAAATAATGCTATTCACTTCTTTATATACATATATACACACAATTTACAAAAACATGTTGAATGCATACTTTTTACCATGTGTCCTGTGGTTTACCTTTTTTTTTACTATCAATACCATTAATGACTCTTAACACTGATACTTTTAGTGTTTCGTTCCTTTTGGCACTACATTATACACTGGTCATCAATATTCCAACTTAAAGCGCATCATCGTTTGTGTCTTGTTCTGATAAAACTTGGCATAATGCATGTGCGTAAAGTGTCGTCCCAGATTAGCCTGTGCAGTCCGCACAGGCTAATCTGGGACGACGCTTTCCGCCTAAACTTGATTTTTGGTAAGGAGGGACTTCCTTGAAATTAAAAATACCATAAAAGCGGAAAGTGTCCTCCCTGATTAGCCTGTGCGGACTGCACAGGCTAATCTGGGACGACACTTTACGCACATGAATTAAGCCCAGTTTTCTCAGAACAAGACACGTTTGTAAAAGCGCATTCAGAAACACCGTCTGTACAAGCTTCAATGTTACAACTGTCCGTACAGCGAGCCTCTTGTTTTAAGTCAAAGAACTGTAAAAAGGGCACATCGACAGCTTTTATATGTTTAAACCATATGTATCTTGTCAACGACATTAGTTTTTTTGACTCATGTATGGGTAATTGGTTAGTTGTCATAAATAAAGGACCGCGTGGCTTACTAACTTTGTCTCCAGCTTGAACTTTCATTTGTATATTTATTCGCTGTACCACCATGGGTTATTAAGTCCTGCTCACTCTATATAGCCTTTCCATTGTAAAAAGAACGACTTAACGTGTCCTGTATTTTTTTGTATCTGTCAGCAATACATTTTATAATAGTCAGCATAATTAGGTTCATTTTCTTTAAAATTATTTGTGCCTTAGGTTCGACCGTGACCTCAGTCAAATTCATACAGTATTTGACACCTTCCCAACGTAATAACGGAGACTTGTCAATAAAATGAACGATTAACCTCCGTAATACTTGAATAATAGACTTGTGCCGGTAGACATGATCAGATAGCAAACCGTTTAATTGGCGTCTCTGCCGCTGGGTGTCTGGCGTCTCTACAGAGATCCTCTGGCGTTTTATTTAGGACGCCGTCAAATAGCCGACCTCGTCGCATAATTTTAACATGTCCAAAGTGGTCGACAAACGGTCACAACCCTCGTCGTCGATACACTGTCACATGAAAACCTTACAATTCCCTGATGGCCACATATGCCCTACGTAATATTATAGCGAGACCTTACACTGAAAATTGAGCTGATATTTATTATCAGATGGCCACAAATTTAATTGAAAACAAAGATGTTTACTGCGCATGACACAATGTCCGCTTCTAGGGAACTTGATATATAGAGAATAAACGGTTACTACCTAATCTTTTTTTAATATATCAGGCAAGGCTTAGAATAATATAACGGCGAGGCTTGCCACACAGGAATGATATAAGAACTTCCTGTTGACCATGATATAAAATTATTATTAGGCAACGTTATATCAGGCAGATATCAATGTGGTGGTATGATTATCATGTTTACGCAGCTTAATTATAACCATTGGCATTTTAGTACTATAATGTAAGGTATTAAAGGGTTCCAGCACACTAATGTGCTCATGTTAACATGTTTACTCAGCCTCATTATTTACTACTACTACTACTACTACTACTTCTACTACTACTACTACTACTACTACTACTACTACTTCTACTACTACTACTACTTATACTACTACTACTACTGCTACTGCTACTGCTTCCACTACTACTTCCACTACTACTTCTACTTCTACTACTACCACTACCACTACCACCACTACTACTACTACTACTACTACTACTACTACTACTACTACTACTACTACTACTACTACTACTACTTATACTACTACTTATTCTACAACAACAACAACTACTACTACTACTACTTATACTACTACAACTACAACTACTACTACTACTACTACTACTACTACTACTACTACTACTACTACTACTACTACTACTACTACTACTTCTACTACTACTTACTACTACTACTACTACTACTACTACTACTACTACTACTACTACTACTACTACTACTACTACTACTACTACTACTACTACTTCTACTACTACTACTACTACTACTACTACTACTACTACTACTACTACTACTACTACTTATACTTATTCTACAAAAACAACAGCAACTACTACTCCTACTACTACTTATACTACTACAACTATTACTTCCACTACCAATACCTCCATCACATCCACCACCACCATCACAACCACCACCACCACCAAAACCACTACCACCATGACCACCACCACCACCTCTACTTCAGTAACAAGCGGAATGTATTTCATTTGCAAAATAAGTACGCTGTCCTTCAGTTCCACATCATTACAAATTGATAGTCAAAATTGATTTTACACACATCACTTTATGTTATGTTAAATCAGTTAATTGTAGAATCAATAGCTCTAGCAAGATTAAGTTAAATTTAGAAAAAAAAATAAAACAACTTGTTTCCTGGGTAGGGCCAGTCCTTGGTGTATAAAGGGTGATCTAAAGAACACACCCGCTTAAGGGATCAATCCCGAGACCCCACAGTCACTAAGCGGACACCACATTCACTACGCCAAAGCCACAGCACCAGGTTTGAATTCCAGAGGCTAACAAGCAGATAATTATAAGGTATTAGATCTCGAAGCTTGGCAGATATAACACACTTTTTTCATCAAGCAAAAGAATAAGATTTATTTATTTTGGATTATTACTTTCTGCATTCACACCGGCTTGAACAGGTTCATTTTCATCATGAAGGTGCTATATTGTATCAAACATACCAATCTCGAATGCAACTTGTAGTAAATCGTGAAAGGACAGATTGGTGGGTGTGTTTTTCGACAGACCGAAACCATTTTAAACTAAGCTGAGACACCATTAGGACAAATGTTCTGACAAAGTTTCTGGCAATACATGTGGCTTCGAAAGTGTTTACAAGACGCATGTTCACGATAGACAACGCACAACAGACAACATGTGACCACAAGAGCTCACAATGAGCAAGTGTGTTGTGCTCAGGTGAGATAAAATTAAATTGTGCCAAACTTTAGTGCTTTCGCTTCATCTATATGAATTTTGGTGATAAAGTTATCCAATATTGTTTTATAAGTTTTAGATATAGGGCACAAACATAATAGACATTGAAAAAGAACGCAAGCTGATATTCACATATAGCTTATCATTTTGAAAAACGTTCACGTGTTTGTGGCCTTTAAACCAGTACACTTTGAGGTTACCAATGAAATATCAAGAACACAAATTAATATGATAAATTGAATAGCTTTGTTTTAAATTGCCTTATGAATGATAACTGTAACGGTCCCAAAAAGTTCAATCATTCCATAATGTAACATGTGAACAGTTATGTACATTCATGTAATGGATTTCAATTAGATATGACATCATAGGGAGAAAAGTCATTAGAATAAGTTCATCTCCAATCCCCGCAGGCATAGTGGCCTTACCGGGAATCGAACCTGCAATCCTCTTCTTTTGCATTTATCAGAAAGTACAATGTACTTTAAACAGATGAGAAATGTCTGATTGAGTTTAAGACATTTTGAAGTGTGGTTAGGGGCATAAATGTGTCATATCAATAATCACCATTTTGACAGGTCGGCTTGTACCAATGCGTTTAATGACTCTAGTATAATTCCTATTCAGACTGTATTTAATTTACTTGCAACAACGTTGGTTATATAAATAAAGAATACTAGGTAAGCGTTGAATAGAGAAAATTATTTCGAGGCTTAGAACGCCGGGAGCGCGAGCCTTGGCGAGCGCTTCGGTGTTGGAGCCGAGCAACATAAACTTCTCTCTATTCAGTGATAATCCTAGTATTATATTTATCCCATCGCATTATTACTGAACAAATATTCACATTTTCTTCCATTTGGTGACCTTACAATTCGATCAATGAACAAAACAATATCCTAATTTAAAGGGGCCTTTTCACAGATTTTGGCATTTTTTAACTTATTCATTAAATGCTTTATATCGATAAATGTAAACATTGGATCGTAAAAGCACCAGTAAAAAATCAAGAATAAAATTAAAAAAAGGAAAAGAAGATTGCCCGGACCAGGTTTCGAACCAGTGACCCCTGGAGTCCTGCCAGAGTCCTGAAGTAAAAACGCTTTTGCCTACTGAGCTATTCCGCCGAGCATACACAGTATAAGTATTTTATACATTATATAAGCAATCTTCGTAGTTTCACAAAATTTAACGACAAAAACAGAACTCTCCAAATTATTCAATCGTTTCGCGTTGCAACGCTTTATAATTTTTAGGTTTTAAAATCGTCAAAAGATGCATATAATGGCTATATTAGACCATGGTAAATGTTCAGTATTACTGTTTCCTCACAAATATCATAACTAAAACGAAAATTTGCGAATCTGAAACATTTTTTTTCAATTTTGTCAATTTACCAAAGCGTGAAAAGATCCCTTTAAGCGCTTATCGAATGACGTAATTTGACAACACCAGTCATCAAGGTGGGATAGAGGCTATTCTATTCCATGGGGTGTTATACCGTCAATGTCGCGGTGAAGATGGGATAAACACAACACTCTACTGATGTTCTTGTTCTTTATTGTTCCTATTTCTTCAATTATGTGATATTTAATCATTTTGCAAACAAATTTACAATAAATGTCAAATTAAACAGCCTTTACTTTACCTGACTTTTTTCATTCCTTCAAAAAGGTCAATAATCAACTGTCCATAAACTTGTTAAACACTGAAAACTGGTGTCTATAATATTTCAAGACAAGAACACCCAAAGGCTATATTTCAAAAGAATGCAGCATTGACATTTTCTCTAATAAACCTAAATAGAGAGAGTTTAGAAATGTAAACATACGACCATTTGAAAAAATTAAAGTGATATTATGGGCATCTAACAGTTTATTGGTGTCTATCGCAACCGTTGTTTATTTTTGGTGTTTTCACTTCATATACACTTATATTTGTTAATGCAGCATCAACATACTAAAACAATATCCCGGAAAGAAAAACATAATGCATTTGAATATCAACCGTACTTTCGTTTGAGAACTGCTCATGCATGCACGATGTGAACCTACATTTAGTTTTATTGCAGATTCGTATATACGACACAAAGACACAATTTTGTTTCACGGATCATTTCGGCTTATATGACTGGGTGAGTCACGAAAAATATCGAATACAAAATATATTTTTATAAACAACTGGTAGCAAGATCAGTTGCAGATAATTGGTCAATAACCACATTTTAACTAACTCTTTTGACCTGTTAATTCTTTTCAGCTCAATTCAACCGTGAAAACAGTGAAAAATGCCCATAATATCACTTTAATGCAATTCTTCATTAAAGTAACATTACTACTCAAAATCAACGAAAATTTCGTACAATATTTCGTAAAATAAAGCTAAATAAAGCTTAACAATTAAAAATCATTGTTACTAAAAGCCATTGTCGAAATTTCAACACCAGATGTGGTCTGGTAAAATAGATGTTTGTGGATACAAAATGCTCGTTTTTATTATGGTTTTAACATAGTGTTCGTGTGTCGTATAAATAGATATATTCGCAGGAAATTAACATGGAATTTATTGTGGCCACAAATAAATGAAAACGAGCATTTTGTATCTACAAAATTCTATATAACCAGACCACGTCTAGCGTTGAAATTGTGGCTAATGCTGTAAGGAACATTGATTGTTTAGGTGTTAACTTTATTTTACGAAATTCTTTCCGTTGATTTTGAGCGTTTAAGTCTCTATAACGCTCAAAAATCAACGAAAATTTCGTTAAGTATTTCGTATAAAAAAGTTAACACCTTATTAATCAGTGTTCCTCATAGCAATAGCCAAATTTCAACGCTAGATTTGGTATGATTATATAGATTGTTTTAGATACAAAATGCTCGTTTTAATTTATTTGTGGCCACAAATTAATTCCCGCGAATATATCTATTCATACGACACACGAACACCATTTTAGTGTTCATGTGTCGTATGAATAGATATGCAAAGTAATAATAAAAACGAGCATTTTGTATCTACCAACATCTATTTTACCAGACCACACCTGACGTTGAAATTTCGGCAATTGCCATAAGGAACACTGATTTTTAATTGGTTAAGTTTATTTTACGAACAATTGTACGAAATTTTCGTTGATTTTGGATAGTAATGTTACTTTAAAGAGACTTTAACTGTTCCAAAACAGGGAGTCTCAGCCTTAACGATTAATTTGGTGATTTTTTAATCAGGTGTCCTCTATAGTATAGGCAATTAGTCATTTGACTTAACAATCGTTAGCGGATGCTAACCACACAAGTTCGTCTGAAAATGTTTCTGAAGTTTCATTAAATATTTTTTTGAAATGCAAACAAATAAAACGATCATAATTATTCAGCTTCACTTTTGTTTATACCATATTGCATTACGAAAGAAAACAACAGTGCCATTCATATAAATGTATTAACGCCTAAATCAATTGTCAAACATCGGACTTGACGACGTAGTTTTTACTACACTTGCATTCACCGACATTCAAACACGCACGTTCATAAATGCAAGTAAAACCATACTATTACGAAAAATTAATCCCGCTTGGCGAATACAAAATGATGACTTGGAATCCGTTATTAAAATGGAATGATCTCATAAATACTTAATCGACGTATAGAATGTAAACACCATTAGACATCAGTGGATCATTCTTCTATAACCGTATTTGTTGACTGTATTATTTAAGAAAATACGATCGCACTCCGATTCGTGACATATTAAATGGAATCATATTGTGGGATTTGGACTCTTGGTCGGCATTTTTTTGCAGTTTTGCAGACAAAGTCAAACCGGAAGCGTCCGAGAAAGTACACATTGTCTTTCGTGTACAGTTACCTGGAACCTTCAGCGTAAGCACGAATTTCGCATTGTGTGATAGTTTTTTACTTCTTAAAAGTTAGCGATGAACAAATGCTTCGCGTCAATTGCTAATTCAGACTGAAATCCCTCGTTAGCTTTCGTCCCCTAATGTCAAATCCAAGTTATTAATAAGATTTTGCTCTGAAACCGCAAGGCAAAGGGGTTTAGTATTATGTATGTAACTTCATATTCTCGTCGTCTAACAGGTGTGCTCATTATTCTTTTTCAGTCATGTTATGCTTCCCCTGAAGGGAACAGTTCCTCAAACAGGTTACATTCAAGAACATAAATAAGCTCTACTGTCACAAAGCTTTCAAAAATAAAATAGTACAACATAGATTGTAGTAACGGGAATGCGTTTTAAGTCATGTGCATGTCAAAATATATTTGTCTACTGCACGGTTATGCTTTCACGCAACGTGACATTTTGTTCCCGATTTCAGACGTATTCAAGGATTTATATGTACTTTAAATATCGGCACAAACTGCAAGAAAAACTGTCTTTTATGCACTAACAATTTTTTCAAATGAATTTTAATAACTTTAGAGTAGTAAAAGATGAACAAGTAAAGTTCTTAACGGTGTGTTTACATTTTTTCCAGCCCGAGTGTAAACCCCTGAAAAACCCATTGATTCTGCACCCCATAAAGCAATCCGGCATTGACTAGAACCATTTTACTAGTGTTTGTGTGCAATTTCAGCTTCAGTTATATGTTGATTAAAAAATTACGGGGTGTGAAATGTATGTTTATGCTGTATATATATATATATATATATATATATATATATATATATATATATATATATATATATATATATATATATATATATATATATATAAGCCTTATTTTAAAGTTTTTGTGTGACATACTCGATGTTTACACCTGCATTGAAAATATACTTGATGTTCAATTATATTTTAAAAATTGTGCAAACATGGAAAGAATTATGTTAATATGTATTTAAACATTAGTTTCTCAGTACTCACGACATCTTCCCTGGCCCTGAAGCGGACAGCGCAATACCGCAGACTGGTCAGGTGCCACCCTGTCCGCTATTAATTCACATAAAGTGTCGTGGTCTCATAAGTGGACAGGTCAGCTCTTGGCCAGACTGCGATTTCAATGTCCACTTTAAGGTCACGGTCGATTTCAAGATCTCATTTTCGGACGGGATATCTGACCGTATGCAATAAAATACCCCTTTTCGGCTCATTTCGCACATTAATAATCTCTAAAGTAACATATACCCGCAATGTTATTGTAAGACAGGCGCTTGAAAAATGAGTAACGTATAATGTTTACGCCTAAAAAAAGAGACACATCAGAAGGTGGTTTAACTGTCTCTGTTTAACGACAACATGATAATTAATTGCATTTTATGTCAAGGGTGACATTAAGAATTTAATACTTTTCAATCTTCGTATGAATTTGGGTGGCCCTTGCCAAAGTCTGCAATGGGTCTCATAGCTAGTTAGATTTTTCAAAATTATAAAATTAATAATCTCAACAATCATAAATGGATAATATAGTTCGGTGAAACGCGAATTCGGCAAATTGAAATGAATAATGTACAAATGTTCAGCTTCAAACACAAAAACAAACCATGAGTAACTAAAATAAGAAAGTCTGCTTAAGGGATATGTATTTTAAGTTTAATTATTTGATTTTTCATATTTCCAAAATACTGTTCGGTTACGGTTTTCAAAACGTTCATATTAGCCTTACTCCTTAAATATTGTTTTTCGTTCTATTGATAATTGGTGTATACTATTTTGTACATCGCAATACATTAAGTCTAGTGTCTTCCAACTTATTACTATCAAATTGTTTTAGCATATAACATAGTGAACATGTGCCCTTGTACATTCCATTTCAAACCAATCGGCATGCCTACCAGCGCTACAATGTTAAAATATTGAATACATTGTAACGCTTTAGGGTATTAATATTCGTTTAAAAATAAAGGATCTGCAACATTACGTATACATAAGTTGATTTATTTAACTCTTTCAGTGCTGGAATCGAATTTTGAAGGCCTTTGCATCAGGATCCAAACTGTTTGCTATTCTGATAGTAATCTGTGAAAAATTCGAATACAATGCTAATTTTAGAAAATCAGCAGACGACATTTTAGCAGACGTCAAATTTCCCAGCATGCAAAGGGTTAACTCACTGTATCGCGTTGAGCGATGCAGTTTCGTGAAAGAACAAATAGTTAACATTCGTAATAGCGGTAAATTAATTCGCTATACATCGCCATTAAAGTAACATTACCGCTCAAAATCAACGAATATTTCGAACAATATTTCGTTAAATAAAGCTAAACAATTAAAAATCATTGTTCCTTATGGCGATTGCCGAAATTTCAACGCCAGATGTGGTTTGGTAAAATAGATGTGTGTAGATACAAAAAGCTCGTTGTTTTTCCATTTCAAATCCCGCAACGATATCTATTCATACGGCACATGCACACTAACATGGTGTTCGTGTGTCGTATGAATAGATATAATCGCGGGAAATTAAAATGGAATAATTAATTGTGGTCACAAATAAATAAAAACGAGCATTTTGTATCTACAAAAATCTATGTAATCATACCACATCTAGCGTTGAAATTGTGGCTATTGCTATAAGGAACACTGTTTGTTTAGGTGTTTATTTTATTTTACAAAATACTTTACGAAATTTTCGTTGATTTTGAGCGTTATAGAGACTTTGAAGTGATATAAAGTGCATTTTTCACTATTGAATTGAGCTGAAAAGAATTGACAGGTCAAAAGAGTTAGTTAAAATGTGGTTACCGGTTGTTTATAAAAAATATATTTTATATTCTATATCTTTCGTGACCCACCCAGTCCTCTAAGCCGAAATGATCCGTAAAATAAAATTGTGTCTTTGTGTCGTATGAACGAATCTGCACTAAAACTAAATTTAGGTTCACATCCTACATGCATGACCAGTTGTCAATCGAAAGTACGGTTGATATTCAAATGCAGTATTGTTCTCTTTCCGGGATATTGTTTTTGTATGTTGATGCTGCATTAACAAATATAAGTGTATATCGAGTGAACACACCAATAATAAACAACGGTTGCGATAGACACCTATAAACTGTTAGATGCCCATAATATCACTTTAAATATCGAATATAATATATATTTTTATAAACAACTGGTAGCAAGATGAGTTGTAGATAATTGGTCAGTTACCACATTTTAACTAACTCTTTTGATCTGTTAATTCTTTTCAGCTCAATTCAACAGTGAAAAATGTCCATAATATCATTTTATGCGACGTCGGAAAGTAACGCGCTACTGCAATTTATTTAAATGATTTATTTTAGGTAAGCATGGCGGTGAACCTTTTAATAATGCGGTATAATACTCGAAATTAAATAAATGTGCTACATCACAAATGGCTTTGAGCTTATTTGCTGCCTGTGTCCTGCACTTAGTCCAGGGTTTACTGTGTCTGTCACGACTGGTTGCACTGCCACTTGTATTTACTGTTATGGTTTATAACCCCACAAGGAGTTTAAAGATTTCATTTTGTAAATCCATTTTTTTTTGCTTTTCGTCATGCCTTCTCTTATACAGCATTATTTCAAGAGAGTAGTGCCCGCATACGCTGATTGGTTGGGACGAGCTTTGGATCACGTGCTCCAAGTCACATGTCTTTGTCAAAAAGACAGATTTAAGGAGAAGAATCGGCTGTTCCCTCGCACTCTTCGTGTGGATCTTCTCTAATTTGGCTCGTAAATACAGTAATGTTTTACAAAGGAGTCTTTGGTGTGAGCCTTTGGTGTGCGATATCCGTTCTTGTGAATGCCCAGCAGCCGTGCCCGAGCGATGTGTTTGTGAAACCAGCAGAGGTCCTAGCGTGCGAGCAACGTGCACAGGTAAGACACATTGTAACGCTTTAGGGTATTCGCTATATCTTTGTATTTATCATCTTTATTTTTTGGTTAAAATATTTGAAAATATGTGTGAAAAAAGGAACAGAATCTTAGGAATTTTTCAAAACTATAGGTATGTCAAATTGTTTAGTTAACATGGCTTACGCATTTGGTATTTATCGGGTGTGCCAACAATGCAACGGTATGTCATACAGTAGAATGTAGCTTTTTGCTTATTATATTCTAATCTGAAAAGCTGTAAACTATATTATTTTCTAACATTGAAAGATACTCAAATACGGGTCTGCAAAACGTCCGTTTTTCATTTAGTATTAAAATACTACATGCTCCGTCGACTGTAGTAAAATACATTTATTTTAATGAGTTGTTATTTTTTAGAACAAAGCTTATTCCCGAATAAAATGCTCCAATAGCACGCACGAATTGTAATGTCATAAAATTATGCTGAATTATTAGTTTCATATTTGTGCACACTAATATACACCGAAATACGATATAATGTAAATTAAAAAAAATCATAATAACTATTTATGTTTTACTACAACGAATTTTTTAACGATAATTATTTGGTTAATAACCCATTGCAAGCCGTTTTTTCTGCTTGCTTGCACAAATAGGTTATGAAAATATTCATCCACTAGTCAGCACTGATATTTCATGATATATGTCAAACTGATAACTAAATGATCCAGTGAAAACATGAATGCCACTATATATGTTGGATGCTTTATTCTTAATCGTACTCGCCACTTGTATCGGGTATTCCACACATTCAACGCATATAAATGTTAGTGCACGCAAGTAAGTTGTTTATTTGGTTGCGTTATCATAGACAAACATTACGTTCACGCAATACTTAATTATACAATAATAACTAAATAATGATCAATTAATATTAAATTTGGTTACAAATTCGTGAATGTATACGGACACTTAGCCAAATTGAAACTCTGTAAAACGCTTTCCAGTGTGTGAGAATCGCTGACGTTATAAAAACGCAACTGTATCGGATATAATTTCTGGTCGGATTTAAGGGGCCTTTTCACGTTTTGGTAAATTGACAAAATAAAATAAAAATTGTTTCAGATTCGCAAATTTTCGTTTTAGTTATGATATTTGTGAGGAAACGGTAATTCTGAACATTTACCATGCTCTAAAATATCTATTATATGCATCTTTTGACGATTTAAAAACCTGAAAATTATAAAGCGTTGCAACGCGAAACGATTGAATAATTTGGAGAGTTCTGTTGTTGTCGTTTTAGTTTGTGATGCTACGAGGATTGCTGATTTAAAGTATATAATACATCACTCATTGCATGAGCATGGATGGCTGAGTGGTTTTAGCGATAGACTTTTACTCCAGGGATCAGTGGTTCGAGCCCAGTTGAGGGTTACTTTTTTCTTTCTTTCTTTAATTTTATTTTTGTTTTTAACTGAAGCTTTTTAGATCCAATGTTTACAATTACCACTATAAAGCATTTAATGACAAACTTCAAAACATGCCAAAATCTGTTAAAAGGCCCCTTTAAATACCTCATGTACTATCGCGGTCTTAGGATAACACGTTAAACTATAACACACGCTCGATAATGGCATGTGCGTATACAAATAACTGTATTTTGTACCAATGCCAGTTTATTAAAGAGAATGACTTGTGTCGATGTGTAACATAAATGTTGCGGGATTTGTTTAATGTCGTTCAGTGGTTTGATACTGTTAAAATAAACTATCCATGTAATCTGATTAGATACTATTTAACAACAGGTTTGCAAAAATAAAGTTTGCGTAAACGTAAAACACGAATTCATTTCAAATTATTGTTGGAGTGATATTATGGGCAGTTTTCACGGTTGAATTGAGCTTAAAAGAATTAACAGGTCAAAAGAGTTAGTTAAAATGTGGTTACTGACCAATTATCTGCAACTCATCTTACTACCAGTTGTTTATAAAAATATATTTTATGTTATATTCGATATTTTACATGACTGGTGAGTCCTGTAAGCCGAAATGATCCGTAAAACAAAATTGTGAAAACACCAAAAATAAACAACGGTTGCGATAGACACCTATAAACTGTTAGATGCCCATAATATCACTTTAAGTACATAAAACATACATGGATACGAATTGGTGGTTATTGACTATAGGAACTTGCCAATGTCCTAGGGTAATTCACATTTGGTTAATATATTTGGTTCTCTTTTAAGCTCACCTGAGCACAACGTGCTCATGGTGAGCTTTTGTGATCGCCTTTGTCCGTCGTGCGGCGTCAACATTTCGCCTTGTGAACACTCTAGAGGCCACATTTAATCTTCATGAAACTTGGTCAGAATATTTGTCCCATTGATACCTCGACTGAGTTCGAAACTGGGTAATGCTGGGTTAAAAACTAGGTCACTAGGTCAAAAAAAGAAAAACATTGTGAACATTGTAAAAGTCACATTTGGTGTCCAATCTTCATGTAACTTTGTCAAAATGTTTGTTTAAATGATATGTAGGTTGAGTTCAAAAGTGGTTCCGGTCCGTTGAAAAAACATGGCCGCCAGGGGGCGGGGCAGTATTCCTTATAAGGCTATAGAGAAACCTTGTGAACACTCAGGAAGTCACAATTTTTGCCCATTTATCATGAAACTTGTTCAAAACATTGGTTTTGACGAGTTCGAAAATGGTCCAGATCGGTGAAAAAACATGGCCGCCAGGGGGCGGGGCAGTTTTCTCTATATGTATATAGTGAACACATGTGAACACTTTAGAAGTCTTATATTTGGTCAAATTTTTATGAAATTTGTTCAGAACATGTGTTTTCTGGATATGACGGTTGAGTTCGAAAATGATTCGGATCGGTAAAAGACATGGCCGCTGGGGGGGGGGGTCATTTTCCTTATATTTATATAGTAAAAAAAGCTTGTGAACACTCTAGAAGTCACATGTTTTGCCTATTCATCATACAATTTTTTCTAAACATCGATTTTATAGATATCTCGGACGAGTTCAAAAATGGTCATGATGGGTGGAAAAACATGGCCGCCAGGGGGTGGGGCAGTTTTATGTATATGTATATAGTGAAAACATGTGAATAGTCTAGAAGACACATTTTTTGCCCAATCTTCATGAAATTTGGTCAGAAAATTTGTTTCCTAGTTACAACAGTTGAGTTCGAAAATGGTTTGGATCGGTAAAAAAACATGGCCGCAAGGGGGAGGGGGTGGGGTCTTTTTCCTTATATTTATATAGTATAAAAGCTTGTGAATAGTCTAGAAGAAACATTTTTTGCCTAATCATCATGAAATTTTGTCAAAACATTAGTTATATGGCTGTCTCGGACGAGTTTGAAAATGGTCGTGATCAGTGGAAAAACATGGCCTCTAGGGAGTGGGGCAGTTTTCTTTATGTGTATTGTAACGCCTGCCTTGTAATTGTTTACTTAGTTTTATTTTTACAAAAATGATTCTTTGAATTACAATTTTTAATAACTTTAAAATTCATTTATGATAGTTAATAACTTATAAATTCATTTATGATAGATCCGGTATATTTTCATTTATGATAATTCTTAAGAAATGAAAAAAATGCTTTAAACTCTCTGTAAGTGTGGATGCAGATATTTACATCAGTCGTCAGTGCTGCATCTATTGTGACCAGTGCTTATCTTTACCTGGATACTAAGAATAGCAGTGCTCTCATTTGATTGGATGTTTACCTAGGTTTCTAGCAATGTATGATATATACACCTCAGAATCAGGGTACTGGCACATTGTTGGCTTTTCCTATAAGAAACTAATCACCTGAAACATCTGGGTATACAAGTGAAAGACTAATGTTAGACCCACTGGCTCTAAGTTGAAAGACTTAGTCCTCTAATGGAAAGTTTGGGGTTAGTGAATTACTAATCTGCCAGACCTGTTTAGTGTAGCAACTGTTAGGTTTATCACGGAGGTGAGTTTAATGTTCTAAGTTGAAATTTCACTTAGTAAAAGTGACTTAGTCTTATTTTTGTCTTAATAAAAATATTGAATTAGTGCTTTACTGCGTTTAACTAACTGGAAATGTTAAGTTAGTGAAGTTAGTTTAGTTCATTTAACTTAGTGCAATTATTAACTAAGTGATAACTAAGGCAAAGTATCTTAGTATTTTTTCTCTAAGTGAAAAAAATGAGTTAGTGATTTAATAAAGAACAGGACTTAGTAAATTTATGCAACAACAAGTTAGTGTGTTTAATAAGTGATGAGTAAACATAGTGAATTTATGAAATGACAAATCTCAGCTAGTCTTTCAATTAAAGTGACTTAGTGTGTTGTTATTAACGCAAGTTATAAATTATAAATCACAGCCGAAGAAATGGATTTAAACTGTTTGTTTTCTTTAAGTGTCTTACATTGGACTTAAGTGAATAATACAATGAAAGTGAGTTATTTATTATTTGTTTGGTGAAAGTGAGTTTGAAAACATGTAAACAGTCTAGAAAACACATATTTGGCCCAATCTTCATGAAATTTTGACATAACTTGGAAGAGTTCAAAAATGGTTCAGGGCTGTTAAAAAACATGGCTGCCAGGGGCCATTTGTTGTTCATTCTTCATAAAACTCGGTTAGAACATTTGTTCCATTGATATCTTGGGCTGCAAAGAACTGATCATTTCTTTTTATCTCAGGTGAGCGACTTTGGGCCTTTCAGGCCCTCTTGTTTTGTGTTTTGTATTATATTAAGTAGTTCATGTTGTTCATTAACGATTGAGGTGTTGTGTAATTTTTACAAAGCATGTAAAGCAATGGACTGTTTTCTTTTGGTTTTGTTTTACTATAGCACTACACTTTCACACGAGCAAAGATAATTTATCGTACATATTTTTATTTACAATGAAGCTGTATCATTTATTGTCCCCTACCGGTGAAACCGGAGGGGACTTATGGTTTGCGCTTGCGCTCTGTCTGTCTGTAAGTCTGTCTGTCACACTTTTCTGGATACTGCAATAACTTTAAAAGTTCTTCATATTTGTTTATGAAACTTAAAACATGGATAGATGGCAATATGGAGATTGTGCACGCCATTTCATTTTGTTCCTACGTCAATAATTCTGGTTGCTATGGCAACAAATAAACATTTTTTAAACATTCTGACAATCGTGCAGTTTTACCGGTAGGGGACCATATTGCTTGGCAATCTCTTGTGTTATATGATGTCGTTTTATAGATTCAGCAATATATTCAAATGCGCTAGTATAATCACACGTGCAAGTGAATTCAACCATTGTGTTCGATACTGTACCCATTTTAACTTCTTACATCTTTATAGCGTAGGTACCATAATGAATGTTCATCGTACAATTTAAACTAGAACATAAAAAAACGTTTGGAGAGTAGTTTTTTTCTTTGCGCACCCTCAGTACAAGATTTAAAATATATATGCCGATATTCTTTCTCAACAAGTGAAAATCAAATCATTGTTTGAAATAATTAAGTCGTAAAAGTCGATGGTTCATCGCGAAAATAGTTCATCATCATCATGATCATTATCATGATCATCATGATCATCTTTATAATCAGCATCATGATGATCATCATCATTATCATCATCATTTGTATTATTATTAGTGCTTGTTTATTTTTGTTGCGATTGGTTTTGTTTTTGTTTCAGTAGCCCCAAATTCCCAAAGTACAAAAATTTCTGCATTTGGAATTTAAATTATTTAGATTTGATTAAGCATTACTTGTTTTTCAAAGTATCTTCAAGTATTCATTTGATTGACATATAGTCTTCCACCACAGTCAGTTAATTAGGTAAGTACAGCCAGTGCATGATTATTCCTTTTTTATGTGTTGTTTTCAAATGCTTTTTTCACGCGTGAAAAAAAAATCATACGAAACCTTCGCACGTGGTCAAGTTCTTTTATTTTTGTTAGCCTTAGTGTAATTTTCATGTTAAAAGCTATAAACTGAAGACGTTTGCAGGAATAAACCGACTTGACATGATCATTAATTCATTTTTTTACAGAGAAATAGTAATAGTATCACGTGTTGCATCGATTGGTAAAAAAAAACCTTTAAACTGGAAAGCATTTATCATTATAATATATTTCCATATGAACTAAATTATGTCATATAATAAATGCACATACCGGACGAGACTGTTAACACCATCCGGAAGGCCCAGGCCTGCATGCAGATGTTCTTTGTGACCGGACGCACATACAATTATTTTCTTGAAGCCCGGAAGTTCTCACTGTTCATATTATATGCAGAACGAGCCTGTGAACCAGACCCTAGCAGCCGAGGCGTGCCTGCGGACGTACTTTGTGAACAGAGTCACCGCCAACCCAATGCTACCAGAAGACTACGCCTTGCTCGCAGAATTCGCCGCGAAAAAGTAAGTAACGTCGTCATAATAAAACAACAAATCAGACACATTGCAAATTGAAATCAAACCCAGCTTGAAAACGTATGAATTTCGACCCAAGAGGTAGTTTGGTGTTCGTACAAACTCCACATTTGATATCGATTTTCAAATTTCGATTCAGACTATTGCTGACACTGTCATTGTAATATACATACATATATGAATAATGCACCTATTTCAATACCAGTTTATACCATAAAACAAATGTTAAAATAAGCCAATAAAGCAGATTTTAAACCGACATAACTTGTGTTGGTTTTACCTTGAAGTTATGCAATTTGACCAGTCATCAACCAATTTTGACACGTTACTGTTTTAAAATGACGTTTATTCACCTAGTAAGCTGTTGTTGGAATTTTATTTGTCGATGCTACATACGAACATAGCATACCATACATTGTGATGGTGATGATGTTCATTATAATCGATTCATGCAGTCTTATATGAAATAAGTTTAAAGTATGTGTTTTCCTGAATTAGGCGTGCATTACTACCACAAGTGATGTACTGTTCATTGTTATGTAATATAAGTTTAATATCGGACAAACCGATTTATGAAGAACACAAGACGAAAGTCTTTTACGACAAAACTACAAACCTTTTCGTTCCGTGTTTTTGCATGAGACTAACATACGCTCCATGTTAGCTGTTTGAAACAAAACACGAGACTTACATACGCTCCATGTTAGCTGTGTGAAACAAAACAAACATGAGACTTACATACGCTCCATGTTAGCTGTGTGAAACAAAACAAGCGGTGTGATACGCTCCATGTTAGCTGTGTAAAACAAAACATGAGACTTACATACGCTCCATGTTAGCTGTGTGAAACAAAACATGAGACTTACATACGCTCCATATTAGCTGTGTGAAACAAAACATGAGACTTACATACGCTCCATGTTAGCTGTGTAAAACAAAACATGAGACTTACATACGCTCCATGTTAGCTGTGTGAAACAAAACATGAGACTTACATACGCTCCATGTTAGCTGTGTAAAACAAAACATGAGACTTACATACGCTCCATGTTAGCTGTGTGAAACAAAACACGAGACTTACATACGCTCCATGTTAGCTGTGTGAAACAAAACACGAGACTTACATACGCTCCATGTTAGCTGTGTGAAACAAAACACGAGACTTACATTCGCTCCATGTTAGCTGTGTGAAGACTTACATACGCTCCATGTTAGCTGTGTGAAGACTTACATACGCTCCATGTTAGCTGTGTGAAACAAAACAGCGGTGTGATAGGAAGTTGAAGAGTGTTAAATTGTTTTAAAGCTTTTTTTTTGTTCCGTACCGATTACCCTGTATTAGCCTAAAGGTTTACATTTCGATTGTCATGTATTTATGTCCTTCCCCTGTCAGTTCGTTCGTCAGTATGCCCGTCCATCTCTTCGCCCCCTTACATCGTTAAAAACAACAAACAGTAATGTGATAAAACTTCATATACTTATAAAGGGGAATATATTGCATCTATTCTGCAAGACCCCCCTTTTACCAGATATTAAAGGATGGTTCATTGTTGCTCAAATCGAAAAAAGCAAACCTGAATGTTTAAATAATTTAAACGTTGCATACTTAAGGCATTATCATAAAACATTGGAGTCGATTTCTTCCCCTGCTCATCCGTCCGTGTGTTTGTCGATCGCCAAAAACTGAAATACCTAGAGAAGTACTGAGGATTCTCAAACGTATAAAAGGCAATAATTGGTGAATCGAAAACCCCTTAGTTTCCATAAATGAATAAAGTCATGTAAATAAAACAAATAGCACAAATTAATAGGATTTATACTTTTCGAGTTATTTCGTTGTTAGAATAATGCATGTCATATTTATAAAAAAAACATGTAAAATTCAATTATGTATTAATTTAGTATTTTAATCATACATATAACATTACATCTCAAAAACGAAATCAGTGACTCATTTTTATTCTTTTGTATTGTTTTATTTCTCACTATTGAATGTATGCAATTATCAAACAACAACCATCATAAACTAAAAAAACAATACAATCGCGGAATTGTCTTTAATACATCTTTTACTTTCGTGGTACATCATGCATGTACGTATTATGTCATCACAATGCATAAACATGTAGTAACATTGCCGATAAGTTAAATATTTGACAGCATTTAGCCAATACGTTATGCTCGTTATGTAAACCCGTCATCTGTATTTCATGCAACACAATATGTCACGTCTTGTGTCGTATTATTTATGTTCACAATGGTAAACGGTGTGAACATTGATATTTTATGACATTCATATACTGCGGATATAAAATAATTTATCGGTCTTGTTATGTGCGTTTGTTATTTTTTTAGTGATATATAGTCATGATTTCGCTTAACCATCCAACATCGCATTTTACAAGATATTTTGTTTGGTATAACAAAACAAGAAAAATACAATGAAACACTCATTTCTGACTAGCGCAAAAGCTTAAATAAGTCATTGATGTTGTAGTTCTTTTGAATATGTTCCAAATAGTAAACTGTCAAATTTAATAAGCAATGCAAAGAAAGCTCCAAATCAGGTTTGGTACATGGATCAAATTCTAATTGCAAATATATTTGCTTAATTAGAATCACATAATCAGATGCGATACACGTGTCCGATTGAACACTTTTCTATTAGAATACAAAACATGTATTTGTAATTGTAATTCGTTTTGATAGATTATGTTTAATCCCCTAGCGATCAGAGAAATAAGAGTCAGAGTGCCACAACTTACAACGAACATATTAATAATCTTTAAAGCGGGTATATACGATTTTTATATGTGCTGAATTGTAAAATATTGATACAAATATGTTATAATAACACACAATATGCAAGAAAAATGATACATTTAAGGCGAATTTTATAAAATACAGCAAATACAAATTAGCGCCCCGAGCCGATTGTGACGAAGATAATTCGTAATTATTTTCCTACAATAACCGATGCATTCGTCTTTTTAGTAAGTGTTCATGTGTCGTATGAATCGATATCGCTGCAGGAATTTCAAATGAACCGTTAAACTAAATTTAGATTCACATCGTACATGCATGATATACATGCTGGTGAATTCGGCTGTACAGCCTTTTTCGATTTCAGAATTAAATATCTGGCTTATTTAGCATTTTTCGACACATGTTCTTCTTAACTTTTATTTTAGTTTATATTGCAATATATGTATAATAATTTTTTTACACATTTTATATTAATCAATATATATTTGACAAGATCGTATATACCCGCTTTAATAAATTGATATTTATATGGACCCATTCCCTTTTAGTTAAAGCTTACCCATCGTTATTTACTTTTTTTTTAAACGGAGTATATTATAAAAATTGCGAAGATATTATTACGTAATGAGATCGATGTGGTTTAAAAGTAAAACAGCAAACATAATCGTAAGTCTTGTTGTTCCGCACTGGTATAACAAAAAATTAAAGTAACATTACTACTCGAAATCAACGAAACTATCGTACAATATTGCGTAAAATAAAGCTAAATATTTAAAAATTAGTGTTCCTTATGGAAATTGCCAAAAGTTCAACGCCAGATGTGGTCTGGTAAAATAGATGTTTTTAGATACAAAATGCTCGTTTTGTTATGGTTTTAACATGGTACCATTTTAGTGTTCGTGTCTCGTATCAATAGATATATTCGCAGGAAATTAAAGTGATATTATGGGCGTTTTCACTGTTGAATTGAGCTGAAAAGAATAAACAGGTCAAAAGAGTAAATTAAAATGTGGTTACTGACGAATTATGTGCAATTCATCTTGCTACCAGTTGTTTATAAAAATATATTTTACATTGATATTTTACGTGACTCACCCAGTTCTGTAAGCGGAAATGATCCGTAAAACAACATTGTGTCTTTGTGTCGTAACAAAGAAAATGCACTAAAACATTTAGGTTCACATCGTACACGCATGATCAGTTGTCAAACGAAAGTACGGTTGATATTCATATGCATTATTTTTCTCTTTCCGGGATATTGTTTTAGTATGTTGATGCTGCATTTACAAATATAAGTGTTTATGAAGTGAAACCCCAAAAAATAAACAACGGTTGCGATAGACACCTATAAACTGTTAGATGTCCATAATATCACTTTAACATGGAATTTATTGTGTCCACAAATAAATAAAAACGAGCATTTTGTATCTACAAAAATCTATGTAATTATACCACATCTAGCGTTGAAATTGTGCCTAGTGCTATAAGAAACACTGATTGTTTAGGTATTAACTTTATTTTACGAAATAGTTTACGAAAGTTTCGTAGATTTTGAGCGTTGTAGAGACTTTAACAGTTGTAAATACTCGTATTCCCTTGTTATCTACAAGAAATAGCATATACATGTTTGCCTTAACACAGATTCGGGAAGAATCCGCCCGTTAGCGGCTACCGAGTAAGGCGCGACATCCGGGTTCTATCCGTCTCGGAGCGACTGAAGCTCTTCCGGGCGTTCAACGTTCTCTACAAGGTGTGAATTTCGTCGTCCACGTACCGACATTGACGCTTAAACATCGGTTGAAGCCACTTCATGTCGACAGCAACACATGAGTCTCGCTCTGAGAAAAATGGGCATAATGCATGTGCGTAAAGTGTCGCCCCAGATTAGCCTATGCAGTCCGCACAGCCTCATCAGGGACACACTTTCCGCCTGAATTTGAGTTTTGCGAAGAAGAGACTTCATTTTAACGAAAAATGTCATAAAAGCGGAAAGTGTTGTCCCTGATTAGCCTGTGCAGACTGCACAGGCTAATCTGGGATGACACTTTACGCACAGGTATTAAGCCCAGTTGTCTCAGACCAAGGCTCAAATATACAGCTACTTACTAAACAGCGCATCAAATGAAGTTATTACCTATCACATACAAACAATGTAGTTACGGTAACAGGAAAATAATTAAAGGGAGATTTATCATTACTTGAACACATTTCTGGAATGTATCATGTACATATGGAGCAGATTCTTTAAGATTGAAATATCATCACTTTGGTTTAAATATTTTGTCAGGGCTTTATTGGCGTCGCTCTGGAGAGCGGCGACTAGTTTGTGGTGCGTTTTTTTTTTCGCTTATGGGAGGAGCAGTTATTGTGCGGATCAATGTATATATTTTTTTTAAAGAATATCTTGCATATTAGTGATTTTTTGTGTAAATTAGTGTAATTAAGTACTGCATTTGTGCCTATTTTATTTATTACAACATTTTTTGCCAATAATGCAAAGTTAATTCTTTTAATTAAAAGCTAAACACGGTGACTGGGCACTAATAAAAGATCACAGGGACTGGGCAAATACGCGAATCGGTGAAACTTTAAATAAAAAGTCAACATTTTTGTCTGAAACTTCAACAGTCTCCGTGGGTTGTGGATGAGGTGTCCGCCTAGCGATCGGGAGTTGGTGGGTTCGATTCCCAGGCGGGGATCATTTTTTATATATTATTCATTTATTTATATATATTATATTCTTAATATATATATATATATATATATTTATTTATTTATTTATTTATTTATTTTATTTAATAGCATTTTAATGAGACCTAAATACAACGTTGCACATTTTTTTTTTAATTAATGGATGACGCATGGTGACAACGCTAATAAAATTTCTTACATCTCTTAAATATCTTATAAAAAAATACACGTGTTTCTATATTTACAAATAAATACAAACAAAACATCTATTTTGCATGTATTTTTGTTGTTGTTAATGGTTGTCTATCATAGGCCCTAAGTACTATCCCTACCACATATAGAGCGCGAAGCGCGACACGTATTATTGATTGTAACAATGAGTTGCGATAAAGGAAGCAGCCGCTTATCAAAGAGGAGCTGTGTCCCAGCAACCCGTTTCGCTAGAGTCAAGCACTCCTCGGAGTTTTTTTTTAAGTACCACATATGGAGCGCGAAACGCGACACGTAATACTATCCAGGTGGTATGGACCCTTTGGTATGGACTTTTTTAGGTGACACTATCAATGCGCATTTTGTGAGATGAAGCAGATTTTTTAAATCCTACACAGTTCTGTTCCATTAATGAAAATTGCACACGGATGCCAGTAAAAAAGGAAATTAATGTTAATACAATGAACTATCGAATATTTGCGGGTTACAACACAAAATCCTAGATAATGGTTATTAAGGGTTTATAACACAACATCATAGATAATGGTTATTTGGGGGTTATAACACAAATCATAGATAATGGTTATACCGGTATCTTTTTCTATTTTGATTAAAATAATCGGCCAATATATTAATATTTACAGTAGAAAAAAAATCGTTTCATGTAACTTCATTGAGTGCCTTTTACACTGAAATTCCCGACGCCCTTTGATGCTTTTCACCAATACTTATCCTGTGCCTTTAAGGATCAGTAAAGGTTGGTTTAGATCTTAACTCCATCGACTTGTTTGACGCCTATCATGCTGGGGCGCAAATGAGACTTGTATCCAGTAATCAGATTACTTAAATATCGCGTTCTAGCATGCTAATATATTTTCCGCGATGATGCTGTTTGACTTTTTCAAAGGGCATTTCCTTATTCCTTTCATTATTTCCGGTCCAACTACCAATCTTCATAAGGTTGTTTCTAGAACGACCTTTTATTATAAATTTAAATAAATGAGTTTAAGATGCCCAGGTAACATTTATTGCGCCTTTGTTTCAGATGTCGCCGTGGTGTCATGGATGTTGTGTCCACCTAACGACCGGGAGGTCAAGGGTTCGATATTCATCGTGTGAGCGTTCTTTAGATCTCCCCCAAAGAAACCAAGTACTGGTTCTAGGCCCAGGAAACGGACTCGAGAGAGTTTATATAAGCCTTAGGCTTTCGATGCAATCGAGATTAAATAAATAGGTTTGAACTAAAACAAAAACTTTGTTTCAGACGGGCGTGCTACAAAGCTTCGGCCGTATCCACGGCCAACAGGTTCTCCGGAAACACCACGGGGCCAGCTTCCTGCCCTGGCACCGCGTCTTCTTAGCAGCGTGAGTGTAGTCGGAGCGTTCGTATTACGTTGTCAAGACAAAATGTGTCGTGTTCTGAGAAAACTGGGAATAATGCATGTGCATAAAGTGTCGTCCAAGATTAGCCTGTGTAGTCCGCACAGGCTAAGAAGGGACGACACTTTCCGCTTTAATGGTATTTTTCGTTTAAAGAAAGTCCCTTGTTACCGTAAATCTAGTTTAAGCGGAAAGTGTCGTCCCTGATTAGACTGTGCGGACAGCATAGACTTATCTGGGACGACACTTTACGCACATGCATTATGCCCAGTTTTCTCAGAACACGACACAAATAGAGTCATTTCCCTTTGGTAGGAGCATTATGTCAGGGACGACGTATTTAAATACTTAAATACATTACAATGCATTGCATACAATAAATAACATACAACTAGCATGCCTGACAGTATAGCAATATAATTGCGGTCACACCAGTGTTACATTTCAAGCGATCTTTCTCTAAATATACAAATAAGCAGTCTCAACATCCAAAATAGTTTATGAAACAACGCGACGAAAAAAGATCATACACATTAAGCCATATATGCCGAGCGTATAGAAAAAAGGCCTTGACAAACAGCGTAGACCCAGATGAGACGCCGCATGATGCGGCGCGTCATCAGGGTCTGCGCTGTTTGCTTAAATAAATTCCTGTAAGAAATGTTCTAAATATAGAAATAAACATACTAGACATCCCTAATTTTAGAAATAAATTGATCCAATTTAGAAGGATGGGAGAGTCCACTAGGCATAAATGGGTTAATTACACAAACTGATGGTCCGATTCAGGGTCGAGGAAAAGTTGCGCGAAGTCGACCCGGAAGTGTCACTCGCTTACTGGGACTACTCCATGGACTACTACTTGCCACTTCCGTCGGACTCTGTCATCTGGAGCTCATGCTTCGCCGGCAATGGCGACGGCATCGTCCGAGAGGGCCCCTTCCGGTTCATGTACGGCGGCTTCAACGACTTGATCAGACGTGACATTGCGCGGAACGGAACATGTCCGCCCCGGTTGATCAACAAGGACGATATTGACCAGCTGATGAGGTTTTGCTATTATGCGGTAGGTTTTTGGCATGTGATATTATCCTTAACCCATTTATGCCATAGCGGACTCTCCCATTCTTCTAAATTGGATCACTTTATTTCCAAAATTAGGGATGACTGGTATATTTATTTCTATATTTAGAATATTTCTTACAGAAATTCCTTTAAGCAAACAGCGCAGACCGTGATAAGACGCCGCATCATGCGGCGTCTCATCTGGGTCTACGCTGTTTGCCAAGGCCCTTTTTCTAGACGCTAAGCATAAATGTGTTAATGAGTACATTAATATGAACTTTAAAACAACCGACTAAAAGTTAACAATGCACGCAAGCCTTCAAGTTCTGGAAAAAATGAGCCTGACCATCAGCCTATTTTTTCTTACCTTGGAAAAATATCCTAGTGACACTTAAATTGTAACACATCGTATTTAAGTAACTTTATGTATTTGTTTATCCCTAGCTTACAATATCCCAACAACTTAAGCTTGGTAACACATTTTGAATTACATTTCTGTTATAGCTAATTTCAGAGGGGGTAATCACGTGACAAACAAGATTGCGACGTAAATTTTAAATGGAGGAGGTCAATGATGCAACATAGTGTTATCGTTAACTTTAGCACCTGAAGCACTTCATGCTTTATAACTTGCAAGATCTATGAAAACACAGTGCATACTTGTTGTCAACTTATGAGATCGTTCACTGGAATCCAAAATTTTGGACTGCACAGTCCTACATTAATCTAATCCTCCGGTTGGTTATTTCTAAATACCGTCTTTATGGTTATTGGTTATTCCCGTCTCCTGCAGAATATATCGACCGGAAATACGCCAAACTACTACCAGCAGGTTAACAACATAGAGGTTTTACACGATGGTGTTCACGACTGGGTGGGCGGGGACATGTCTTACGTTCGGATGGCGCCATACGACCCCTTGTTCTACATGCACCACACTTTCATCGACTACATCTGGCAGCAGTTCAGGACCCGACAGTCATCCTCGAGGTGAGAAGTTAATTCATCCTTTCCTGCAGCCGAATCGTTTTTTTTAAAGCAAACTATTGTTTGAACTTTAGCGCTAATATCATTTCACTTGTGATATTTTACTTTAGGAACGCTTTATAGTGTTATGTGACGTTATCCCAAACGATAAAGTGTGTGTAAACAAACAAACGCTCAATCTAGGAAACTTTGAAGTAGATGATGATTTTGCATTTTTGACATTAACATGTATATTCAAGCCGTTTCAACAAAAAACGAACATTTAATATAAAAAATATAGGCCAATATTGAACAAAGATAACATTCATCATGGTCGAAACGAAACAGTTAGCGCTTTAGAAAACTAGCTCTATTCCATTTCTAAGAATCGCATGATTGACTCCATATGTATTCACTATTTACGCTCGATTAGTCATTGTCGGCTCGGGTACTACTTAATTGTACCCTGGTACTCTTAAGTTTTCTTAAATGTACACCGGGTACAGCAAATGTACTTACACGTTATCGAAAAGTTTAGACTGTATCCGAGTTTAATTCCCTCCCTAAATCCGATGTTGTAAAACACGCTACGGAATACAAAACAAAATTCTATTTCAACAAAACCTGCCTGAACATGCTATTTGGGGTAGGATTTTGGATAATATAAAATTCATTTTACATAATATTAACATAAATATGAACATACTTAATTTAAAAAAGAAAGCCGACAACGAGCAATTCAGCGTGAGAATTCCCGGGTATGTTTCAGTATAATTTCCGTGCCCGGGTACATTTAAGATAACTTAAAAGTACCCGGAGTACATTTAAGTAGTACCCGAGCCGACAATGACCAATCGATCACTACTTACCTAATAATCTTCATATCCTAGTTATAAAATTCCGGACTTTAAGCATTACTTGTTAGGAACTTCGTTTGCATTATCTTGAACGTGTTTGCGTTGGTATACAACTAGTTTTTACGCACTGGTAACTGCAATTTACCCATGTTTAATCTTAGAACTGTAAAAATGAATGTACATTTATTAACTTGTACATGGTAATAACTGTGTGGAAGATATGCCGCAACCCGCGATTTAACACATGCGTTAACATATAACAAACTTTCTTCGGTAAACAGTTGCCGAGTGGACGTCGAGAGAGACTACCGGGAACCTGGCGACTGCGCAGTGGACAACTTCCCCGGTCACGCCCCCTTGGAAGAGATGCACGGATTTGAGTACCTGCAGAATCGGGACGGTCTGTGGCGCAACTGGACCACAGCCGTGTTCGGCTACGAACCATCCCCGAGGTGTCCCGAATGCGGCAATTCAGAGAATCTCTACTGCGACCGGGATATTGACCCGCGCCGACCGGAGGGCGTCTGTGTGACGAAGACGAAGTTCTTCTGCGTTGATCCCCCGTTAACGGATTATGATAGAGATAAGCCGTTTGAAGAGCCGCTAGGTGGCGGAGCCACTCTCACACAGAGCACTATTCACAAGGGGCTGCCAGGGGACGGACGTACCAGATTCATGTCAAAAGAAGAGGGCCTTGCTATTCTCAGGAAGCAAATGGGGCACGGTAAGTTAAACATGTGACTGTTTAATTGTATCGACTGAAGTGTATGCGTCGTTTATGCTGTTTTTACCATTCATCCGTTTCATTGCAGAACAGTAATCCAAGCAGGCTATTCGTTCAGCGTACATTTATTTGATTACAGTATAAACGGTTATTCATTTCATGAAGTTCCTATCAGCTAACATATTCGCATTATAAACATCATTTCAATTCGGGAACAATATTTTCCAAAATTGCTTAACAGTAAACTTTACTCTTGTATACACCCTTTTAATATCAATAATTCATATTCTTAAACCCGCATGCATTTTAAATATAACAAATAAATAAATATTGATTTTGAACATGCAATTTAAGATAAAAAAATAATTGATGTCAACAAGAAATATATTGATCGATATTAAATCATCGAACGATTGTTGTAACAGCATTATTACTTGGTAACAAAGAATCTGTCTTTTTTTTCGTTATTAAGAACTCGAATTGTTGATATAAAATCAATTATTGATATCATGAAATGACATTCACAATTAAGGAAGTCCTCTTATTTTTTATTTTAATAAATCGAATTTACCAAGCTTAATATAAAGAAAACTTAATGTGATATTAAATTAGAAATTAGTTATTGCAATTAATTCGATGTTTATATCAAATTAACTGACGATTAAGAAGAATTCAATAAACTAACAGGAATTCGGATTGTTTTGTATTGTTTGAAGATAAATATGATACATTCATGGCGGCTCATAAGTGGTAAATGTTCAGGCAGCATACATAAATACAAGCAATATGATACATCCATGGCGGCTCATAAGTGGTTTACGTTCAGGCAGCATCCATAAATACAAGCAATATGATACATTCATGGCGGCTCATAAGTGGTTAATGTTCAGGCAGCATCCATAAATACAAGCAATATGATACATTCATGGCGGCTCATAAGTGGTTAATGTTCAGGTAGCATCCATAAATACAAGCAATATGATACACGTCATGACGGCTCATAAGTGGTTAATGTTCAGGCAGCATCCATAAATACAAGCAATATGATACATTCATGGCGGCTCATAAGTGGTTAATGTTCAGGCAGCATCCATAAATACAAGCAATATGATACATTCATGGCGGCCCATAAGTGGTTAATGTTCGGGCAGCATCCATAAATACAAGCAATTTGATACATTCATGGCGGCTCATAAGTGGTTAATGTTCAGGCAGCATCCATAAATACAAGCAATATGATACATTCATGGCGGCTCATAAGTGGTTAATGTTCGGGCAGCATCCATAAATACAAGCAATATGATACATTCATGGCGGCTCATAAGTGGTTAATGTTCAGGCAGCATCCATAAATACAAGCAATATGATACATTCATGGCGGCTCATAAGTGGTTAATGTTCAGGCAGCATCCATAAATACAAGCAATATGATACATTCATGGCGGCTCATAAGTGGTTAATGTTCAGGCAGCATCCATAAATACAAGCAATATGATACATTCATGGCGGCCCATAAGTGGTTAATGTTCGGGCAGCATCCATAAATACAAGCAATATGATACATTCATGGCGGCTCATAAGTGGTTAATGTTCAGGCAGCATCCATAAATACAAGCAATATGATACATTCATGGCGGCTCATAAGTGGTTAATGTTCAGGCAGTATCCATAAATACAAGCAATATGATACATTCATGGCGGCTCATAAGTGGTTAATGTTCAGGCAGCATCCATAAATACAAGCAATATGATACATTCATGGCGGCTCATAAGTGGTTAATGTTCAGGCAGCATCCATAAATACAAGCAATATGATACATTCATGGCGGCTCATAAGTGGTTAATGTTCGGGCAGCATCCATAAATACAAGCAATATGATACATTCATGGCGGCTCATAAGTGGTTAATGTTCAGGCAGCATCCATAAATACAAGCAATATGATACATTCATGGCGGCTCATAAGTGGTTAATGTTCAGGCAGCATTCATAAATACAAGCGGATTTGACTCGGAAACTCGTCGTTCTTAAAAACATATTATCATAAGCTAACATGCTGATAAAATGAGTTAAAAAGCAATGCCTATGAAAGATCCAATCGTGTTATTTATTTGTTCAGTGACCGGGTCAACGCCATCTGTAACGTTCAAGGTTAAGGGACCAGGAGTACCACAGAACGGCAAGCCAACGCTGAAATTGAATCTGCACGAGGAATTGTATGGTATTTCTAGTGCTGACAGCCAGGGGGCGCTCGAGACATACGAGGCAATTATTCGGGCTCTGGTGACCACTACTGCCGCCATTCTTGCCGTTTTGATTTAGGTAATTGTATCCTGTATATTTATAAAAAAAAATAGTTCTTAAGCAGTTTAAATTTTTGTCAAACTAAAGTGAGTATTAAAATTAAGAATGACACGTGGTTGAAATTTTCATGTTTTGTTATTATTGTAAAATACATTTATTGTTTGTTGAAATCCGGGCAACTGGACCCAATTTATATAAGTGTGTAGATACTCCGTTTTGTGTGAATATGTTTTATGTTGGCATGCGGTTGCCCGTAAACTTGAATGAAGCATTTTTCGATTTAGCGCGGTCTCAACTTCTTTCCTTCACATTTAAAGAGTTATATATAACATTCATTTAAGTAAAAACTGCAGTTTCATCGATTGTAAACATTTATAAAATAAAATATATACTATAAACTTCAAAATACCAAGATCAGAATAAGAACAAATATTAGCGTACACCTATAATATTGCAGTAAAAATGAATAAGTACACAATAAACTTCGTACTTTCCTATTTGTAACTTGCGTATATGGTCAAACCAACTTCGCAAAAACCGAAATTTGTAAATTTTATAAAGAATGCTTCGCTGTACGTGCATTCTTACAACAAACCACGTCCATTTAGAACAATTTTTTCCAATAAGGTCGCCGTGGCGTAGAGGCTACCGGTGTCCGCTTAGCGACCGGGAGGTCATGGGTTCGATCCCCACTGTGGGAGTGTTCTTTAGATCTTCCCCATAGAGACGATGTACTGGTTCAAGGTCAAGGAAATGGACTCGATGACGTTTTAAATAAGCCCTAGGCTTTCTCTGCAATCGAGCTAAAATAAATAGGTTTAAACTAATGTTACGAATATACATTGTTATTACTGGTTGGGTTCTATTAATTAACATACGTGATCGAAATCTCATTATAATGACTAAAAACGATCATTTAGCGCGTTCCTTTGTATATCTACGGTTTATAAGGTCCGAACACTATCAACGTATATCAGAGACATATACAAGTGATGGGGTATAAATCATAAACAAATCATATTTACAGGTCTTGCAATGGTTAAAACAAGGTTTACAACCAATCCATATTGTAAACAATCATCTTCATGCAAATTAGTTACTGTTTGTGTTTGAGTTAATCATATGTTTTTATTTTGGTGCATTTTTGCTTACGCTATTAACCCTTTGCATGCTGGGAAATTTGTCGTCTGCTAAAATGTCGTCTGCTGAATTTCTAAAATTAGCATTTTCTTCGATTTTTTTCAAAGAATATTATCAGAATAGCAAACAGTTTTGTGGCGTCTCATCTGGATCCAAACTGTTTGCAAAGGCCTTCAAAATTCGGTTCCCGCACTGAAAGGGTTAAAGTTTACGTATACACACGTGTTTCTTTGCTAATTGTAAGCAAGTTTTATTAGTTGTTATTAATGACTTAGACGCGTCCTTAATTATATGTCTCAATATATATTATATGAAGTCGGACGTACACGCATCATTTACTGAATGTTAATCAAAATCGTGATACATAGGACGATATTTTGTAATTTTTCTTGACATTTTAAAAGAAACATATGCCATCATTAAACAACATCCATATAATGTAACGAAGCAACATGTGTATCCTAGCACGAATGTATAAATATGTACCCCTCATGAAATACTGTTAAAGGTATATTAGTTGGAACGCTTTATATGCAGTTAACCGTGCTGTAACAGTTATAATATGTTTTTGATAGGCATTAATCCGTTTAACTGTGGATATTTAAATGCTCTTTCCCTGATATAAACCTGTCATAATTCTGCTATTGTACTGTTCATTTATAACATTCAACAGGTTTAGTGTTGCTACTGTACTAATCCTTTTACTCTACTTATGTTCGTCCATGATTGCAAAGTTCTGTTCCCTGATAATGATATTCAACTTTTAAATTGACACTATCCATCTAAAATTAATATTTTTCTTATATTCTCTTGTATTGACGTTCTAACTACTGCTTATAAACTGGGCCCTTGTACCAACATTCCACACTTAAACTGCACATTTTACTACTAATTTTAACTAATAATCAAATATGTAACTGCTGCTTTTATAATATGTATTTCCCCAAAACCGTGTAAATCTTTCTATTGTACTGTTCCGTCACACTATTATAAAATTATAAAACTGTTGGATGTCCCCTTCTAATCAATTATTTGTTACATACCCAAGTTCTCTACTGCTGAATTGCGTGTATAGGTTATTTATATTTGTTGAATTAGAATGCGTTTTAAATGTTTTGCATGATTTTTACATTCGAAATTGTTGAAATACACGTTTATGTTAACAACGGCTGCGAATATGACATACAATTTCCGGATGTTTTTTCTCTGCGCGGATTGTGATATTTCAACATAAGATCGTATTTGTTGTATGTTTGTCTCTGTGCAACCACAATGGCATGTATACCATATGTAATATTTAACACGTTTCAATGCTTGGGAACGTTACAGGTGATGGTATAATAATACATTTATTATAAAGAAACCAAAAATAATTATTCCGTCGTTGTTTTGCTTGTATATTGCCATGGTTATTGGTGCATGTCATATGATATTATATATAATTGCTATGTGATCAATTGTCGGGTAATTAAACAATACATCGTTGACACTATAACCCGAAAATCACTGAAATGTAAAATATGCAACATATACTTTTTTCCACTATTTAAAAAAAAAGTTTTGTTACCATCTCAGCTTTTTAAAATGTAACAATATTTTTTTTTACCAAATATTAAGTTGATAGTTGTAATTGTATATCTTATCGGCATACAATTAGTACATAATGTGCATCTTTTTATATTGTATAATCATACGTTGTAGCTGAGTGCTTGCTATATATGTTTCCTTAAAAGTTTACAAAATTGTCAAATAAATATTAGGCGGTGTGAAAAAAATAACAGCAAACTGAAGAGCAAAATTTCAATACTCGAAATTCAATGTGAAATCAAGCAGTCAAGATTTAAAGCGGGTATATACGATCTTGTCAAATATATATTGATTAATATAAAATGTGTAAAAAAATTATTATACATATATTGCAATATAAACTAAAATAAAAGTTAAGAAGAACATGTGTCGAAAAATGCTAAATAAGCCAGATATTTAATTCTGAAATCGAAAAAGGCTGTACAGCCGAATTCACCAGCATGTATATCATGCATGTACGATGTGAATCTAAATTTAGTTTAACGGTTCATTTGAAATTCCTGCAGCGATATCGATTCATACGACACATGAACACTTACTAAAAAGACGAATGCATCGGTTATTGTAGGAAAATAATTACGAATTATCTTCGTCACAATCGGCTCGGGGCGCTAATTTGTATTTGCTGTATTTTATAAAATTCGCCTTAAATGTATCATTTTTCTTGCATATTGTGTGTTATTATAACATATTTGTATCAATATTTTACAATTCAGCACATATAAAAATCGTATATACCCGCTTTAACAGGCGTGCTTCATAAAAAGGCAATATCTACAACTGATGGTATTATTGTACAGATTAAATTAACATATACATGAGCAACATAGACAAATCAAACTATAAACGTTTATGTTTAATTAGTATTACTAGCCGCAATGCTATGTTTTGGAAAGAGTGTTATTCGCAACTACATTTCCCTTTTTGTGGATTTTTCAGTATACATACACCATTTACTGTTTGCGGAGTTTACTGCCCAATTATATTATCTTAACACTTCCCATTAAGTATTTTCATTCATATTGCTAGAGTAAAATTTGACAATTGAGTATTGGTTGAAAATTGATAAATCTCATAATCAATCATTAAGTGGAACATAGTATTATAATTATTTTTGTGTGTGTATTGATATATATGTTTTTGTGTTTTAAAATCATGCTTTGAGTTGTGTTTTGCGTTTCTATGTAATCAAACGTTTTTGTTTAAACACTGCCATCGGACTTTTCCAATGATCTACACACAGTGACTATTCAAAAGTACAACTGTAGATTGTGGTGATTGTGAAACGTACGAATCCATGTAGCTAATAGTACTGCCATGTGTATTACAATGAACTTTTGATACATATCAGATTATGTTATCAGGTGTCAAATAAAAATATAGAAGAAAAAAGGGTGTTGTGTATCCATCACTACAAAACCATCCACGACCCTTTATTAATCTGACATTAATCATATCATTGTTTAATGCGAACGGACAGTAAATAATATGACGGATTTATAAATAACATTCATAAAAAGACATATTTTTTAATGAACACAGTGTAGCCAGTAGGTCATTTCAATAAACTGTTTAAAACAGGTATTTATTTTAACATTAACAATCAGAAGGTTTTTATAAATTACACTGTTAGTAACTGATGGTGTATGAGATAAACACCCCCAGTAATTTCATACCATACGAGAGCGTATGAAAGTACTGAGGGTGTATATCCCATACACTATCAGTTACTAAACGTGTGTATATATAAACTCCGGGTGTATAGAAATTACTCTGGGTGTATCGAAAATACACCATGGGCACATGACCGGTCTAAGCCTATCGGATTAGGTCATTTTTTTGTAGTAGGCGAGATATCATAATAATATTTATGTGCTTATTTCGTTAGGCAAATACATATCAAGTGTAATGTTGCATACCACTTGCCTTGCGTTAACCACCACAACTTCGGAAAACGAGTCTTTTTTACGAATATAATACTTTTATATATTTTTACAATTAAAATTATGTTTTTGCTCAATAAAAAAATCTAAAACATAAAACGCGTTAAATGAATCTTGTCTTGCAAGTGATAGTATCTACATGGCATACCTTTAAGCGGAAAACGCAAATCCAAACATAACAACACGCAATAATGGCTTCGCAGGCCCGTCGTAGTTCTCATGAATACGACGCTCTTCTGACGATGCCCGAAGCTAGTCTAAAGTTCGCTTGATAATGTTCGGATACCGCTGCGGGAAATAAACATGAAATATATTGTCGCACACAAAATAAAAACGAACATTTTTTTTCTCGTTTAAACTATGTTACCATACCACATATCATTGAAATTGTGGCTATTGCTTTTAGGAACAGGGTTTATTGGTTTAAGTAACATGACCACTCAAAATCAACGAAAATTTCGTACACATTTTCGTAAAATAAACTTTACCAATTAAAAATCAGTGTTCCTGATGGCAATTGCCGAAATTTCAACGCAAGATAACAAAGATATTTCGTACATATTTTCCTACAATAACCGAAGCATTCGTTTTTTTATTAGGATCGGAGATAGTGATCGTGTGTCGTATGAATAGATATCGTTGCAGAAAATTAAAATGATCCGTAAAACAAAATTATGTCGTATGAAAGAATCTGCACTAAAACTTAATTTAGATTCACATCGTACATGCATGATATACATGCTAGCGAATTCGACTGTACAGACATTTTTGATTTCAGAACTGAAGTGGTATTATGGGCATCTAACAGTTTATAGATGTCTATCGCAACCGTTGTTTATTTTTGGTGTTTTCACTTCATTTACACTTATATTTGTTAATGCAGCATCAATATACTAAAACAATATCCCGAAAAGAGAAAAATAATGAATTTGAATATCAACCGTACTTTCGTTTTGACAACTGACAACAGAAATGATTCGATGTACGATGTGAATCTTAATTTAGTTTTAGTGCAGATTCGTTCAAACGAAACACGAACACTAACTCCGATCCTAATAAAGGGACATTTCAGCTCGGCCTAGAGGACTGTGTAGTCACGTAAAATATCGAATATAATATATATTTAAATAAAAATGGTAGCAAGATGAGTTGCAGATAATTGGTCAGTAAGCACATTTTAACGAACTCTTTTGACCTGTTGATTCTTTTCAGCTCAATTCAACAGTAAAATGCGCATACTATCACTTTTAAGTCTCTATAACGCTCAAAATCAACGAAAATTTCCTTAAGTATTAAGTAGCGTGATGCGGCGTCTCACCAGGGTATGCGCTGTGTGCTTAAAGGTATTTTTGTAAGAAATATTCTAAATATCGAAATAAATATACTCGACATCCCTAATTTTGGAAATCAAAATGATCCAATTTAGAAGGATGGAAGAGTCCACTAGGCATAAATGGGTTAAGACTTTAGTGCACTCTAGGCGTATGTGCACTGCATGCGTGCATCACACGGGCTTAACCGTGTGACAGGTAAAATTGGTTGAATTTAAATATATTGGTACATTCTTGTTTGTAGAACTTATAAAATATGGTCGATTTATGTCAAATGGAGCAACTGCACGTGTCTTACACGTAAATGCCGTCTCAACTCACCTAACATTTTGGCAAGGTAACTGAAGTTCCGACAAGCAATTTTATCTTAATATTTTAACTCAAACACATAAGTGTGTGGTTATTGACCTATGAATTATTGGAACGGACAAACTATACCGTCCTCCTGGATACAAAACATGTTTATCAAAACGCATGTTTTATGCGTGATGAAATTAAGGTTCGGCAAATAGCGCACTAACGAAAACACGCGCATCCCCCCCCCCCCCCCCACACACACGCATTCTTATACGAACGCGCAAAAACACGCACACGTTGACATACACATGGTATATATATCCGACTTTAAATATCTTTCACGGATCGAACGAATCGAAATCGATAGTGAACTAACGTTCTATTAAATAATGTTAAGAATGCGGGCCTTCTTAGATCAACATGAAACTGTTTTTTGCTTACATTGCTATTATTTTTTGTATAGTTTGTTGTCGGAGTTCGCTTAGTATCTTTACATGTACCTATTTCAGTACATCTTTAAATACAAGTTAACTGTACGTCCCTTAGCGACTCTCCGGAGATGACCTCAGCACTTCGCCGTGAACGGTCATTTAAATTGACATAATGCTGAACTAGTGCTTTGAGTGAAAATAAAACTGGGACATCACACATTGAAGAAAAGAGATCAATCAAAATGTTTGCGAAAAATCTGCGTCGTTTCATGGACTCTCGAGAGAAGCTTTATGGGACCAACCAATGACGTGTGTGACGTTCTTGTAGCTTTCCATTTTTATAAAGTGCCTAATGGTAGATTCCTCAGGTTTTGATGGTCCCGATATATACATACTACGGAATCCGGATAGTGCCATCTATAATCTCGCCCTTCTTTCATCAAGGTCGACACACGACACACGAAGCGATACACGATATTTTACGCGACAGTCACGGCCACGCACGATATTTTGCGCAACAGTCGCGCCGAGCCAAGATATTTTGCGCAACTGTCGCGGCGACGCACGATATATTTAACAAGATATAATGCCCTTGTATTGGTAGCCCAAAAGGCGATATATCGTGTTAAATATATCGTGCGTCGCCGCGACTGTAGCGTAAAATATCGTGTATTGCTTGGTGTGTCGTTTGTCGCCCTTGATGAAAGAAGGGCGAGATTATAGATGGCACTTTTCGGATTTCGTAATATACTGCTGTTGATGTTTTCGAGATAGAAAAGTGCCTTGCGAAAATGTTTTAATAATGTTCTATGCAATGCTTAAAATGTTTTCAACACTATAGTGAGTGTGTAACAATTTTCATAAGATTTTCTGCCTGATTTCTAAACTTGTAACAACAAAATCTCAGAAAAGGAGATATTTGTTGAAATACAATACTGACAGGAAGACCATTTTAACATAGGGTACGAACAAGGTCAGAGGAATGTCGAACGGACCCAAATGACAAAACACAAGAACCTCGAATAACATATATAGGCATAAATGCAACACACATTAAACTAAAAAGTTAAGTACAAACATTGCGATTAAAGGGGCTCAACAATGACAAGTATAGAATTCGCTATTATATTGAGTTGTCTCTAATGGTTCGTAAGCGTTAAAGTAACGAACACAAAAATAATACTGTATCTGTAGGCCTAATAGATAAAATCGAAACTAATCATAATCTATAGAAATGTTAAACACCTATGGTTATCACAATTCAATAACTAGTTATTGAACTAAACACATTTACATTTTAGACGAGCATGTTAAAATTGCATATACGAAGATAAGCATCTTGTAACATTTTCCATACAGAATAATGCAATTGTTGAGGCACAGTATTTACAATTATTCAAACATTTCCATCAAAACTGGTATTTTATGTTACAAATAATTTTTGAACTCTAATTCTTAAAATATATTATCACCAGCACTCCTGAAAATGTATTTTAAAGTATGACTATTACTGGACCAGACGTACATCGAACTTACGTGTAAGAAGCAACAACTTAAAGCCCAATATCTCCCACGAATCTTTTCATCTGTTTTATTATTATATTCACAAGACACTTCTATCAACTAAAAGCTATGCATGCTTTTTATTTGCAAAACAAAAAAAAACTAATAAATTAGAATACTATTCATCTCATGACAACATGAAACTTAGGTGGTTTTAAACAACATAGTTAAGATACTCACGTGTTGTTCAACCTGGTCGACTTTAAATTAAAATAGACTTACCCTGCTATCAAATCCTAATTCCTAATATCTATGTCTTGATATGTATATATACTGCCCCAAAAACAATCTATACCCATAAGCGGAATTGCCTAAATCACAGGTGGTTAGCGTGTGGCTATGATTTCAATTAGTGAAAACATCATTTTGAATTATAAATAATCATATGATAACGATAAATCAACTTTTTCTGAAAACAATATTGCACTTTCAAATATATATAACAAGGAATCCAACTTAAAATCACCCGAAAACAGGATGCATCGCTTTGAACAGCCATAACTTCATCAATTCAATGGAGAATCGTATATTTGGGTATAAAGATTACATCTTCAATACAACTATCAAATTCAGCTTCCCAATCAATTCAGACGTTTTACAAATGTACAACGGAATAAACGCATGCGCAAAGCTGATTTAAACGTCCCATTATAGCTATTTCTTAAAGCGGGTATATACGATCTTGTCAAATATATATTGATTAATATAAAATGTGTAAAAAAATTATTATACATATATTGCAATATAAACTAAAATAAAAGTTAAGAAGAACATGTGTCGAAAAATGCTAAATAAGCCAGATATTTAATTCTGAAATCGAAAAAGGCTGTACAGCCGAATTCACCAGCATGTATATCATGCATGTACGATGTGAATCTAAATTTAGTTTAACGGTTCATTTGAAATTCCTGCAGCGATATCGATTCATACGACACATGAACACTTACTAAAAAGACGAATGCATCGGTTATTGTAGGAAAATAATTACGAATTATCTTCGTCACAATCGGCTCGGGGCGCTAATTTGTATTTGCTGTATTTTATAAAATTCGCCTTAAATGTATCATTTTTCTTGCATATTGTGTGTTATTATAACATATTTGTATCAATATTTTACAATTCAGCACATATAAAAATCGTATATACCCGCTTTAACAGATTATATGTCAAAAGTCTTCTTACTACTTTCTCAGTTTCAAGGTCATCCCAACAATTTCAGCTTCACTTTTTTCAGGAGCATGATAGTGGGTTATTCTAGTATCATAAATGTAATTGTCACAAACGACATCGAGCGTTACTATAATTCAACTAGAACAAAATGTGAATACATACATAAAAGTGATATTATGGGCATCTAACAGTATATGCTATGTTTATAGGTGTCTTTCGCAACCGTAAAATAATTTTTGGTGTTTTCACTTCATATACACTTCTGTTTGTGAATGCAGCATCAACATACTAAAACAATATCACGAAAAGAGAAAAATAATGCATTTGAATATATAGCGTACGTTCGTTTTCACAACTGACGACAGAAATGATTCGATTTACGATGTGAATCTAAATTTAGTTTTAATGCAGATTCGTTCATACGACACAAAGACACAATTTTGTTTTACGGATCATTTCGGCTGACAGGACTGGGTGAGTCGTGTAAAATATCAATATAATAGATATTTCTATAAAAAAAAGGTAGAACGATGAGTTGCAGATAATTGGTCAGTAACAAAATTTTAACTAATTATTTTGACCTATTATTTCTTTTAAGCTCAATCCAAAAGTGAAAAATGATTTCATTGGTCCAATGCGGAGGTGTGTCTTTACAACTTGAGATTTCATTCATAAAGACTGCATGATCATTGTCAACTGGGTCATGAGAGTTGTGTATCGTGTTATTATTTAAAAATTGGTCCAGCATTTGTAAAAAATATTGCAAGACATATACATTTACAGAAAGGAAACTCATTTCTGCGTTGAATAAGACCGAGATCGTGAAAACCGCTGTACAATTGATGAAGATATGGCTGTTCAAAGCGATGCACCCCGTCTTGGGGTGATTTTGAGTTGCATACCTTGTTATATATATATTTGATAGTGATTTTTTTTCATAAAAGTTAATATTTCGTTATAATATGATTATTTATCATTCAAGATGATGTTTTCACTAATTTATATCATAGCCACACGCTAACCACCTGTGATTGTACTCGATTTTACTTTTACGGTAGTGATTATCGCTCGTTATCATTAACACTGTTTACAGTGATATTATGGGCATTTTCACTGTTCAATAAAGCTGAGAAGAATTAACAGGTCAAACGAGTTAGTTAAAATGTGGCTACTGACCAATTATCTGCAACTCATCTTGCTACCAGTTGTTTATTAAAAATATATTTTACATACGATATTGTACATGACTCACCCAGTCCTCTAAGCCGAAATGATCTGTAAAACAAAATTGTGTCTTTGTGTCGTATGAACGAATCTGCACTAAACTAAATTTAGGTTCACATCTTTCATGCATGATCAGTTGTCAAACGAAAGTACGGTTGATATTCAAATGCATTATTTCTCTTTCCGGGATATTGTTTTAGTATGTTGATGCTGCATTAACAAATATAAGTGTATATGAATTGCAAACACGAAAAATAAACAACTGTTGCAATAGAAACCTTTATTTTACTGTAAAGTCTCTATAACGCTAAAAAATCAACGAACATTTCGTTAAGCATTTCTTAAAATAAAGTTTACACCTTAACAATCAGTGTTCCTTATAGCAATAGCCAAAATTTCAACGCTAGATGTGGTATGATTACATAGATTGTTTTAGATACAAAATGCTCGTTTTTATTTATTTGTGGCCACAAATTAATTCCCGCGAATATATCTATTCACACGACACACGAACACCATTTTAGTGTTCATGTGTCGTATGAATAGATATGCAAAACAATAATAAAAACGAGCATTTTGTATCTACCAACATCTATTTTACCAGACCACATCTGACGTTGAAATTTCGGCAATTGCCATAAGGAACACTGATTTTTAATTGGTTAAGTCTATTTTACGAACAATTGTACGAAATTTTTGTTGATTTTGGATGGTAATGTTACTTTAACACGAGGGCCATAATTGCCCTGTATCGCTCCACTGTTTTTTTATGCGAAAAAACGTGCAATGCGCATGGGTTGAAATGTACTCAAGCATGTGACTTTCTCTTTCTATCCCTCGTCCCACTGGGCGCTTAAAAGTTGGAAGGGTGAGCTTTTTTATATATGGAAAAAGTTACTACCGTGTTAACTAAACAGACTAAGAAGACCGGGAATTGTTGCACATGTCCTTTGCTTATAACGTAGGTACATTTATCTCACCAAAATATATAGAGAATAATAGGTTAGTGTTGATTATAGATCAGGTTTATCATGCGAGGCTTAGAAAACAAAAAGCACGAGCCTTGGCGAGTGCTTTTTCGTTTTCGTGCCGAGCATGATAAACCTGATCTATAATCAACACTAACCTATTATTCTATTTATCCCACTTTTTTATTCAGTAAACCTTTTTATTTTAACAAAATTAGTTTTCATGAGTGTTTGTCGTACTTTGATAATGACTGTAGTGTAACCAAGATCAGTGTATAACTCCGCGTTCCAAAAATAACCGCTGATCAAATTGTCATTTAAAAAAATCAGAATATCGTTCTGTGACAAAGAATCGTGCGTTACTAATAACAATTTTATTCATATTGAATTGCAAATCTAAAAGTTTTATAACATTAATATAACATTTAGTTGTTATATACAAGGAACTACATTTGTATACAACGTAGCCTAACACCACACACAATTCACTTTCGATGTTCAAACTATCAACTAGAACACGAGGTGCAAAACATTTGCTTCTTTGTTGTAATATGTGGTTATTTCGTGACGAAATAACAATAACAACTTGGATTTAATCTAATTATTCACATTAAAATTTTGAATGTGGAAAGTGGCACCAAAGAATTGTGAGGCAAAGTTGTTCGAACGAGAGAAAGACATTTGCTGGTGAAGTGACTGGGTGGGACGAAAATCAAGATCAACTTGTTCAACGGTAGACAGTGGTTGTGTAGGCTGCATTTCGACCATAGTTTCAGTGCATGAAGGTGAACAAGAGGAAGCTGTTTGTTTGTTACATTTACTGGACTGAGCAAGAATGTTGGAACACTTTTGCTGCTGTTCAACAGATATGGTGGAATAACTGGTTATGGACTGGACATTTTTGTGCCCTGTTATGGCCATGATTTCAGTGGGTGGAATGTTTGCATTTCGAAGTTTTTGGACCAGGAATTTGCGAACTGAATGGTTGGTTATTCTCTTGTGCTCGGGAAAGCCGGCGTCTTTTGCCATGGCCTTCAGCATCTGACCCAGCTTGTTGACACCCAATTGTTGACGCAAGAACCACTGGGATGCAGTGTCAATTGTGCGTGTTGCCAGGTAGAAAGGGTGCTGATCTGAAGAAAAATCAGATGGACGCATATTCGAGTACAGCTTGTAAATTAACACGGGATTTCTTGGTCCAGAAGTGTCGAACATCTTGGGAGACACTTTTCTTATGTCAGCGATGTTCTCTCCTGTGCGCGTTTTCGTTTGCCGCTCGTTTAACTCGAGATACTCGACACCATTCGAGTCTACACGGAGGCGGACGTCTCCCCACCTAACAAAATACAAGAATCTTAATTTAATGTCAGATATGAACAATAATGAAATACAGCATTTAAGTTGAAGCGGATGTACTTAGTGAATGGGGTGAAAAAATAATGAGAAAAATTGATACATATTTTGTGTGTTTGTGTGTAAAAATGTTTCTTACCGCAAATAGTATTGCTCCATTGTACCTCGCAAGCCAAAATGAAGGCAGTTGTTCAACCAGACTGTATTTAACAAGGCTTTCGGAGACTCAATGCCAAGGATCCCCTTCTCCCAGAGCAGATCGATGTCGGTATCACTCAGCGGATGGGCCATCCTAGGACGGTTTCCCATACCCTAAATTGGTGATTTATATTTATTATACTGTTTCATTTAACTTTTCGACTATATTTTTTAATTTAAATTTATTTTTTGAGTATTCTATCTTTCGTAGGCTAACAGTATTACTTTTAATGTGACTTTTAGACTTTTATTTATTAACTGCAACTTTATGTCGACAGGGTATTAGTTTCGTACAGACTACACTTGGGATTTTTTCCCAATGTTGTCATAAATGATACGTTTTCTGTTGAATATGTTATTTTTGCCAAATTTCTTTTAGTTATAACCGTTCATCTCAATTTTACCTGTTTCTTAAGACTTTTTTTCTTTGCATTGTAGGTGTCCCTTGTGAGTGCAAATTGGGCTCCAGTCCCTGTCATGACTGAACATCCATAGCGATGTCGTTTCAGGTACCTGTCAACACTAGCAATGATGCCACGGAGGGAGCTTGGTTCAAAATCTGTGCCATTTGACTTTTTAAGGGACAACAGGAAAGTGGCCAAATACTCATCAAGAAGAGTTGGTTCTATGTGGTGGATTTCTTTTGATTCAGCTTTTGACATAAGAAACCTTTTAAATTTGTTTATGTCAGACAAGGTCTTCGATACAGTCTTTTTATTTTCATTTTGGACAATGAAATCACCAACATCAGTGAGGTTAACATCTAAGAACTCTTTATTCTCATGCAGATCTAAAGTTGGGGGAAAGACATTGCTACTGGATGGTGCGTTACTACTGGGGCTGGTTTCATTCTCAATGGTCAATTCAATTTCATTTGTGAACAAAAAAGATGGATCAAACCCATATTGTTCCTGGAACTGGCATAGTGTTAATTCCACTTCAGTTGCTTGTTGCTCATGTTCATTATTTAATTCATCCCAAGTTAATGAGAAATTGACTTTGTCAAATTCGTCAAACATTTTGAGGGGTTTACGATTTCGCAGACGATTGTGTTCTATAGTCAAAGGGGAGCAACTCGAACTGACTTCTTCAAAGGGGAGCAACAACAACAGAACCTATTTGCAACATAGTGTTAAATTTACATAATACTAGAGGTTTTAATAAAAATAAATGACAAAAAACACTGTTTTTTGCTACTTTTATTTGTTTTAAGGTCATTAAGATTGACAAACATTTGAGATTGTTTTTATTATTGATGCACTTGGCAAATACAGGCGACGAGGTGCGTGGGAAAAAGTAGTCCCGGTTCGGCAGTTGATGACGTCATTTCGTGCCATTGATTATAGCCTTGCCGTTGATTATAGATGAAATTTAATCAACGGGGCTTTAATCAACCGATTTCGGTGTAAAAGTGGGATAAATTGTTGTTCTTTCTATATCACATATTTTTAGATGCTGAAGATCAAATCTACGCATTTGATTTGAAACAGATTCACAAGACCCATAGGAATCAAAATGCCTTAACCCGTAACCAAATGACACATTTTGGACTTTCCCAATTTGAAAGAGGTTGCAGACGACAATTAAATTGTAATGGAATCTGAAGGAAATGATTAGGTAGGGTAGAAATAATTGTGATAAAAAGAGAAATTACTCATCTTATTCATAAAGTTGTCAGCTACAAACCCGTAAAATCCTGTTAATGTCTGGTAAAGGGTTAATGGTTCCTTCTTAGAGCCTTTCACACATTTATAACAAATACAATAGTAGCATCTTTCTTTGTAAAGAATCATCTAAAATATAATTAACAACCCACACATCCCTAAGACCAAAAGGCCTGAGAATATTATGATAATCTAAAGATTATTTCTTTATATTTATAAATGTATATAATTAAGTAATACATCTGACTTCTAAGTTTTCACAAAATAGGCTTTATATAAGCAAATTTTCAATTTTCTGACCCCCCAGGGCAGGGTCAAATTAGGTTCATAATTTGAAGACACTTGGTAGAGGACTATAAGATGTCACTACATACCAAATTTGGTAGCCCTAGGCCCAATGATTACGGACGAGAAGATTTTTAAAGTTTTCACAAAATAGGCCTTATATAAGCAAATGTTCAATTTTTTTGACCCCCGGGGCAGGGTCAAATTAGACCCCAGGGGCATATTTTGAACAAATTTGAAAGATGTTTACCCCAGGAACATTCCTGGGAAATTTCATGAGAATTGGACCAGTAGTTTAGGAGAAGAAGATGTTTAAAGAAAAAGTTAACGGACGCACGACGGACACAGGACCATGACATAAGCCCCGCTGGCCTCTGGCCAGAGGAGCTAAAAACTCTATAAAGCTCAAAATCAACGAAAATTCCATAAAGTATTTAATAAAATAAAGTTAACACATAAACAACCAGTGTTCCTTACAGGAATAGCCACAGTTTTAACGCTAGATGTGGTATGATTCAGGGCTTGAATTACTTTTTTTTTTCAACTCGCAAAAAATTGCTAGTTGTTAATATTTCAACTCGCATTTTTTATTTCCAACTCGCAATACAAGTTTTCATAATAATGCATCCTTTGGTTGATAAAAAGTGATTGGCGATGTTCACTAAGCACTGAAAGGATGGACCTATGTTTATTTTAACTAAAAACTTCAAAGCAACATTGTAACACAATTGAGTGTAAAGAGTATTTTTTTTTATATCAGTTATATCATCCAAAGTTAATGCCTCGGTCCATATGGGGCGACATCTGGCCTTTTGCTACTGTTGCCACTGATCCACCACCTATTCACAGCTCTGCGTGGCTGGAACCCCTCATTATCTCTGATAGAGATTCGCATTAATTGGTCCATCCTTTCAGTGCTTAGTGAACATCGCCAATCACTTTTTATCCTTTTCATAACAGAAAAGCATCTTTCACACTCAGCATTGCTGAGGGGGTAGAGACCAATCAGATGAATCGCAGAACATCTTACACACATTGCCGTCTTGGTCTCTCTCCGTGTTCAAAGTTATTTTTAGCTCGTCTTCCCATTTCTTAACTGTTTTGGCATTTCTTTTTATCTGGTTCGGCCTCGGCTTTTTTGTCTTCCACAGAGGAGACGGAGGAATTCGCCACAAAAAAGCTAGTTATTTTTTTAGTAGACGACATTTTTGAGTTTTTAAATCGTCTGCTAAACGTGTTCCGTCTATTTATAAGAATGAGGAATTAACGAAATGAGCTTCGTTTTAAAAAAAACTTCATACTGAATAACTATCGCCAATTTTCACTTAAGAAGGGAATAACATACTTTCAATTGCAATAATATAATTTTCAATGTTCTTTACTAACTATATCGGCAGAAAGATACAGTGCAGAGCGTAAATATATTTTAAAAAATATTTCGTAAAATTATTTCTGCTAGAACGGAAGTAACCGCTGAAATACATTATGCAAATTAGGGTAATTCCAATTTTCAGATCTATTTTTAGATCGAAACTAGACGGGGTTTAATTATTTTCGTACTTGGTCGGAAGACTTTCGATCGGCGAACAAATCTTGTATTTAATCCAAGATCTTTAAGCACCTTGTTTGTTTTTTCCCCAACTCGCAAAAAATGGCGAGTATCTAAATGTTGCACTCGCATTTTAGACGTGTTTTTTAAAATGTACTCGCAAATGGCCTGTTTGCGAGTGCTTAATTCGAGCCCTGTGATTACATAGATTTCTGTAGATACAAAATGATCGTTTTTTATTAATTTGTTACACAAATAATTCCATTTTAATTTCCCGCGCATATATCTATTTACACGACACACGAACACCATGCTAGTGTTCATGTGTCGTATGAATAGATATCGTTGCGGAAAATTACAATGGAATTAAAGTGATTATGGGCATCTAACATTTTATAGGTCTCTATCGCCACCGTTGTTTATTTTTGGTATTTTCACTTCATATACACTTATATTTGTAAATGCAGCATCAACATACTAAAACTATATCCCGAAAAGAGAACAATAATGCATATGAATATCAACCGTAATTTTATGGCAAGCGGTTCAACGCATAATCCCAAGACACTAAGTTACTCATGAGAACCTGGGTTTTCAATGAGAACCTAGGTTCTTGTGAAAACCTAGGATACCAAACGAGAACTTAAGTTCACAGAATGAGAACCTAGGTTCTCATGAGAACCTAAGTTCTATGTGTCTATGAGAACCTAGGTTCTCATGAAAAACCTAGTTTCTCATGAGAACCTAGGTTCTCAAGCGTAAACTAAGGTTTTCAAATGAGAACTTAGGTTTTCATGAGAAACCTGGTTTTTTGGGATTTCATTAACCTAGTTTCTCATGAGAACCTAGGTTCTCAAGCGTAAACTAAGGTTTTCAAATGAGAACCTAGGTTCTCATGAGCAACCTAGGTTCTTGGGATTATGCGTCGAACCGCTTGCCATAATTAACATCCAGTTGTCTCGCATTGCTTGGTACACCCTGGCGGCATATGTGTAGAATGATAAGCAATAGACGTGAAACAGTGAATGTTACTCCCCAAGAACATTTTTTAACAATGTTCAGACAATGCTTAGTAATATTTAACGAACCCTGTAGGAAACTTCTCGAGGAATGAAATTAGTAAAGTAATCGGTCGACATTGGTCTGAACACGTTAATAAAAAATTAAACTGTTTATGAAATACATCTTTAATTGTAAATATTTGTTTGAGACTAAAAATTGAAACAAATTCAGATCAATCGTAACATAATGCATTGGTACAGCATTAAATGAGTTTCAGATATTCAATTCCCTTGTTTGGGCATCAAACGACTGTACGGTACAGTTTTCTATTTTAAGTATGTCTGTGATAATGTAAGCAATCATTATGGTATAAATAAAAGTTTTATCTCTATTGATAATGTGTAATAATGTATTATTCAATCGTAAGTTATCGGCAACACTGAGAGAAAAACTTATGTACTAAAACTTTGCAAACATATTTCAATAACTTGAGATATCTGCAAAAATAAAGTTCTTAACGGAATGTTTTCATTCTGTCCACCCCGTGTGTAATCATATGTGAATGCCATTGATCCTGCGCCCTGAATAATATGTGTCCCGTATTCCAAACGAGCAAGTTTGCGCCGTCCGACGCGTAATTCTGAAAACCTAGGTTCTCATGAGAACCTAGGTTCTCAGAGAACCTAGGTTTTCAGGAAACCTAGGTTCTCGTGAGAACCTAGGTTCTCTGAGAACCTAGGTTTTCAGAGAACCTAGGTTTTCAGAGAACCTAGGTTCTCAGAGACCCTATGGTTCCCAAATGAAAACCACGGATATGGCAAGCAGTTCGACGCATAATCCCAGGTAACTAGGTTTTTCATGAGAACCTAGGTTCTCATTCTGAGAACCTAGGTTCTCATGAGAACCTAGGTTTTCAATGAGAATCTAGGTTCTCATGGGAACCTAGGTTTTCAAATGAGAACCTAGGTTCTCATGAAAACCTAGGTTCTCATTTATAAACTTGGGTTCTTGAAGCCATGTGCAATCTCCAAGCGAGAACCTAGGTTCTCATTCTGAGAACCCAGGTTCTCATTCTGAGAACCTAGGTTCCCATGAGAAACCTAGTTTCTTGGGATTATGCGTCGAACCAAAGATGAGTTGCAGATAATTGGTCAGTAACCACACTTTAACTTACTCGTTTGACCTGTTAATTCTTTTTAAGCTTAAATCAACAGTAAAAAGTGCCCATAATACCACTTTAAAATGAAAAAAAACAACGAGCATTTTGTATCTACAAACATCTATTTTACCAGACCACATCTGGCGTTGAAATTCGGGCGATTACCACAAGTCAATATTCGGCTAGAACGACTTGTATATACGATTAGAATTGGTAACTTCTATGTTGTCAAATAATATAGCTCAAATAATTTAAATCCGTGTGTCCCTTGAATAGTTCGTGTCTATTTACTGTCTTGTGAGATTATGTGCCCTGTCCTGTTGCGTTCAGCCATGTATAATGTATATAAAGTAACGTGTTTATTATTTTAAAACAGAATTAATGAACACATTCTTCACTTAGAAATGAGTACTGAATCGAAATTCAGACATGTTACCATAACTAAGACTCTTTGTCCATGAGGGTGAAGGGTCATGAATTTAATAGTTAATTTACCGAGAACAGTTTTTGTTAAAACGTATAAACATGTATGTATTCATATAGACCATATTTGTGCGGTCAAAATAACGCCTTTTATAGTTTATAGTCACTTTATGACGATATACTACACTGCCTTTCTCAAGTTGTTTTCATATACAGAAAACACGTTGACTATATATTTGGAACAATCGCAACCGTGTCAAATTAAAATATTCCGCCAAACCTATCCTTTTTTGCAATGTAATTAAAAAGATTAAACATTAAATAAACAAAAGTTAAATGAATATTGTTAAAACATTCATATTTGAACTACATGTATAAAAAGAACTTAATTGTTTTGTTTTCTTGCAATATTTATTTTTCCTTCGTAGAAATCATGAGACCAAAAACCAACACTGAAACTCGGAAAGCGAAACAAGCGTACCCAGACGAGACGTCAGCAACACGAATGTCCAACGTGGATGTAATCTTGGATCAAATCCAAAGATGAAATATTCAATAAAGTGAAATATGAATACAAAAACACACATAATTTTTACTCATCACACAGTCCCAGTCGAAATGTTGTTGCTAGGTGAACATTAGGAGTACGATGAGATAGTGCGAGAAGAAGTGAGAGCAAGTTGCTACCTTCTTAAAGACTTGGACTCGACATGAAAGAAATTTAATCAGATACCCTCTTTCTGTAGAATTCCTTGTTTTAGAGGGATTGCAATCATGAAGATTGACTTGAGATAAAACCGACATTTAATTATGCTCCATGCAGTTAACGAACATCGAATATTTGCTCCCTCTTTGTGAGAACCAATTACACGGATTTTGCATACATTTTGAACCGATTTACATTGTGTTCATTAATTTTGTTCCAGAAATCAACACTACGCAGTGTATGTTGTATTATTTTTTTATTAATGAATGACATCATTTTATATCAATGAATCATTTCGTCTTAACGATAGTGGAGTTATTGTGGACTGTTCATCGAAATCAAAAGATTAAATTGAAACCAGACTCCAGAAGGGTGTATCAGACAGTCGCCAGATTAAATTGAAACTTTTTTCAGACATATAGTCTCTTTATCAGATTCCGAGGCTTGTTTTTGTGAAAGTTTCATATTTTTATAGCACTTGTGAAAGACAGCGTCGAAGCTATTGTACTTGTGTTTTATGTCACGGATCAAGAATTTTTTTTTTTAATTCTAATTATATTTGTATTTATTTACTCGACAATAACATCGTTTCAGAAACATAGTTTATAACAACTGGTCGTTTAAGCCGAATATCGACTTGTCGTGCTTGCCTTGAATTTCGTTGCTTGTCGTGTTTTCCAAATTGTTGGTGTACATTAGACATGTCATTAGATGGTGTTTTATGATATTTCTTCGAACAAAACACATTTTATATGGAATTATTCATATACACTTGTATTTGTTAATGCAGCATCAACATACTAAAACAATATCCCGGAAAGAGAAACATAATGCATTAAATATCAACCGTACTTTCGTTTGACAACTGATCATGCATGAAGAATGTGAACCTAAATTTAGTTTTAGTGCAGATTCGTTTATACGACCCAAAGACACAATTTTGTTTTACGGATCATTTCGGCTTACAGGACTGGGTAAGTCGCGTAAAATATCGAATATAAAATATATTTTTATAAACAACTGGTAGCAAGATGAGTTGCAGATAATTGGTCAGTAACCACATTTTAACTTACTCTTTTGTCCTGTTAATTCTTTTAAGCTCAATTGAACGGTAAAAATGCCCATAATATCACTTTCATTTTGCAGAATTTGCCTCACACAACAAAATTACCAGACATGGGTACAATTTGTACTATACTTTACCTGTCATTTTGTGAGTATGGTGTACATATAATATTTGTATCGAGTGTTCAATTCCATATTACAGGCACGAGTGTCATGTTATGTGGGTCGTATTTAAGAATATAACTGCACATCAATTGCGTCCCCTGGGCTATGAATTACATTTTGGGTCAGATCAAAGTGGTAGGAGCCCGAAAAGACTATTCATAACCCACATGACACAACTGCCATGCATCTAACTCCTTATATATATTTACATTTTAATTTGAGTAAATTATAGATATAAATACATCATCCTGTCAATGCATCTTGTTGTTCATTTACTTATCAATTCTCCCAAAGAATTATTAGGCGAAGCACGCCCCATCGATCGAGACTAGGTACTCCGAGTCTTACCTGCTGACAAATTTGAGTCAAATGGCCATTCAATATGAAAAAGCGAATTTGTCAGCAGAGATGACTCGGATTAGACACTAGGTAAGCATTGTGATACCTATGGACGAGAATTCAATTCAGTTAAGTTAGCTTTGACAAATCGTTTATAAGTGCAAGAGTTTTGCATTATATTCTAAGCTCCGTCCCGTACTTACAATTAGCCAATTGTAAACGAGTGCTCTATGTGACAGAGTACTGCGTTCATTGGAGAATGAATTACAATCTGATGTAATTGGGGTATCATAAATTGGTCTAATGCTCGGTGCTAATGTCATTGTTTCCTTGGATTTCTTCAACAATATTACACAACATATTAAGAACCAACTGACAGCTTTCCCACACTATAACAAAACCAAATGTGTATGACTTACATATTGTAACTTTATGCATTAGAACAGGCAGAATCATATTCTTACAAGAGGAGGCGCCATGGTTATACAACAGATCCAGAGCTAGATCCAGAGCTAGAAGAGTCTGCGGCTGAAAGCCAAAGTATCCTCAAAGGAACATACAGGTATAGAAAAATAGTTCTTAGAAACCGATGTCATCAAACTAAGCATACTGGGAAAACATCACTCAACACAAACAATCTTGTCTTTTCAGACTTGTGTATGTGTTATATTAATAACACTTAGTCGACACAGATCATAGTTTCATGTTCTGAATGCACACCAAAGTAAATGGAATATAATTTAAAAGATGAACTGCAACAATTTTTGTGTAGAGCAAGGCATAGACCTTTCAAATTTACTTAAATATAGGGGAATTATTTAAGTGGACACGATTTAAAATGGGAGTATTTTTGAAATATTCAATTATTGTCAGCATACAGGGCTGAGCATAAATTAAATCAAAAATATTCTGGCGGACTTAAGAAACAAAACAGATACTGCTACCATGTGCAGCCAACATCTACAGAATTATAAATTCCATAAAGAATAAAAGGGGAAGTGCTCGTGAGGAATTCTGTAGGAAAACATTTTTATTTTCAACTGAAACACCAGGAATATTTCAAAATGAAACACCAGGAATCAAGCCAGAGCTGAAAAGTCCACAATATAGAATTGAAGAAAGAAATGAACAGTCACTTGAAACAAAACTCGAAGAAAGAAGACAAAAGGTAGAAAAACTTAGACAGGAAAATAAATTATTTAAAAGAAAACTTGAAAGAAGTGCCAATAGTTCGGTCAAGCAGATTATTAAAAAAGAACAGACCAGAATAAAAAAAGTGAATATACATGGAGTAAAGAACAGAAAGACAAGTCGCATTACAAGAAAGGCAAGAGGGTAACATAAGAAGACTTAAGAGGAAAATGATTGTAAAAATTCTCGAGTAAACAACAATCAGAGCGAAGAACAGGACATTACATAGAAAAAAATTCGACATTCAGAAGAGTTGCTCTGATACAGTTCAATATATTGCAAGTTTAAAAGCAGAAAACAGAGAAAAGGACAAATATATTTTGGAACAAAAGAAAGAAATTGCAAAACTAAATGAAAGTGTGCGTTACTTACAAACATTGATAGACACTCCAATGAAATCCTGTGAAAAACATATATTCAAATGAGGTTGTTGAATGTGCCATAAAGAAGTAGGAACACTATTTGGGAAAAAGGTTAGAAATATTCCATCAAGACAAGCTGTGTACCTATTTGTGGACAGAAAACTTGCTCTTACTCACAAACATGAAGCAAAAGTGGATGCCCCTTCTTCCACTCTTTATACAGATGAGACCAGAAAGCATGGACACACGTATGAGACAAACATTATATCTGATGAGAGACAGAACTTTTACATGCTTGGTTTAAGGGGAATGATAAACAAACGTGGATCATCAACTGCTGACACTTTCAAAGAAATGCTACAGGACATATCTAAACACTGTGATTATAGGGAAGAACTTGGACATAAACGATGAATTAACATTAAAAACACTATGTCAGATCGTAATAGTACAGAAAAGGCATTTAACAAGTTACTTATCACATACAGACAAGAATGCCTACCTCATATAATAGACAATTACAACCAACTTTCCAAAGATCAGCAGCATCTTTGTGGGAAAAAATAATAACTTTTTTGTGGTCTTCATCTGTTAGTGGCATAAGCCGATGTGTCTGAGTCTGCAATCGTACAGTTTGAGCACAATAACGAGAATGAAGATATAGGATCTGCTGTTGACTCACACCTGAAACGCTACCGCAGAGCTGAAAGTGAAATATTGCGCTTACTTCGAACATGTTGTTAAGTATGTGCTGTTGGAGAAGATGAGAAAGCGGGTGCAAGCTTGCAGTGGATAACGTTCCTTGGGCAAAACACACAAAAAATCAAATCATGCGTTTCAGACACAACGGATTTAACATGGCGGTCATGATAGGAACTGCGGTTTTCTGCCATGCGGATGATATTGACAACTTCATAGATTATATTCATGATAAGCAGACGATTTATTGACGGCAGTTTCTCTGGATATCAAGGAGGACTTGTACCGAGCTGGAGCCAAATTTATTGGGCTCATTTTCAAAAAAAAAATTGTCACCAATGTGGCGTTAGATAGAAGCACCTGGCCATATTTTGGAAATGAACAACCATTCCAAGTGCCTTGTAGACTTTTTTCGATTCGGCAGCAAATGACCCCAACAAGATGGAAATGTTCATGACGGGACAAAAAACTCCATTCCAAACAGCCATTAATGCAAGTGATAAGGAAATGTCGGCAATAACAGAACCTAGTAAAGTAGATGAAATTGTGCTACCATTGCTTCAAAACATCTTTATTGCATCTAAACAGCTTTTGGAAAGAATGATCCCTGAGCATCTACCGGGAGGGTAATATTGGGATTAAGTGAGAGCCTGGTACAGCAGACACGTTCAGTAAAGAAACACAACAAGATACCGGAGTTTGTTTTTGGACAGTTAGATCATTAGATCACCTCATCGCTTACAGACGGAATGCAACCTTATTAGCATTGAAGCATATATCATATACTCCTTCAACAAGACATCTGATTAGTTAAGAAACCTCTCTGAAGAAGACATAAACAAATACCTTAATCAATCAATGAAAGAAGGTAGAAAATTAAGATAAACATTTAAGGAAAGGATAAAGGTCATCCAAAATAAACGCCTCGAGCTACTAAGACAGAAACATGAAGAAATAGAACAAAACATGAGAGAAAGGATAAGGAGAGCTGAAGAGTACACAAATGAGGTATGCTCCATTATGTACTAGTATGGACATTTTACTGCAACCAGAAATGGTGGAAGAGGGAATAGCTGCCTTAAAAAAAACGAAAAAGAAATATAACTAAGTCAGTTAAAAGTCAGTTTCAGTCCAGAAAGACTGTATTAAAGTTAAACATGAAGGACAATAAAAAGGTTTACAACTTTTCCACAAAAGATGCCTAAGGAAAACATGCAAAGTCAGATAACGAGTTGCTTAAACAGAATGTACTGTCCCTTATTAAGAGTGCAGCAGAAGTTGATGTGAGTGAAGTTAAACGTGGTTATATGCCCTTATTTGTTTGAAAGGAAATTAAACACAAGTTTGCGGATGGAAATGTGTATAGAGGCCTTGTAATAAGTATAGTTCCTGGATTTTCTGATTGCTACAATATGAAGTACGAAGATGACCCAGCTGTTTATGCCTACAACTTGAGGGAAGACTGCAAGGATGGAGATGTGGAGTTGTGTTTGCCAAATTTATAGAATTGAAGAACTGTGAAATACATATATTTGTGTACTGCTGTGCGATTTATTTTATTTTTAGTAATGTGGCGCTAAGAAGAACCGTTGTATATATTATTATGTAAGTAGTTGTTCAATTTTAAACAGTTAATGAGTAAATAAACATTTTTGTTACTTTACCTTGCATGCTTTCAATTAATGTGATCTGTTTAGTTGTGAATATATAAGTTAAAACTTAAATTCTATGTGTTTAACCCTCTTTCATACAGATGTACCATTGAGTTAATAAACATTTTTGTTATTTACCTTGCATGTTTTCAGGTCATGTGCTCTGAATTTTCATGTTAAAACTTAAATTCTATGTGTTTAACCCTTAACCAAACAATAACGGGATTTTACCAGTTTGTTGCAGACGACTCTAGAAATGATTTTGAATAAAGGAAACATTGCTTATATTGAGCAATTTCTCCTTTTATCACAATGACTTCTACCCAACCAAATAAATAAAGTATAGCTTTATTACAATTTAATGTTTCGGCTGCAATCTCTTTTAATTTGAGACAGTCCAACATGTGTCGTTTGGTAAAGGGTTTAATTATACCATTTACATTGAGATTTATTCCTTTTTAATAAACATATTTTATATAGTATAACATGTTTTTATCCAGATAAGCATGCACATTACTTTATGTTTCTTTAAAATGATTAAAATAAAAAAAATGAAATCCTATGTTTTTGGTTATCATCAGAATCGTCTACTCTTGATAAGACACTTCTGAAGAGTTCCCATAAAATAGGGTTAACATGTGAAATAAAGAATACAAGAGATGTGTTTTTCAGAAACACAATGCCCCCTATTGCGCCGCTTTGAAGCAATACATTTGACCTTTGGCCGTGAAGGATGGCATTGACTTTGACCTTTCACCACTCCAAATTTGCAGCTTCATGAGATACACATGCATGCCAAATATCAAGTTGCTATCTTCAATATTCAAAAAGTTATAACCAAACTTTTATGAAGGTTAAAGTTTTAGGAAAGAAAAATACGATACTTGACCTTGAACAATGACCTTAACTTTTCACCAGTCAAAATGTGCAGCTCCATGAGATACACATGCATGCCAAATATGCAGTTGCTATCTTCAATATTGCAAAAGTTATAAAGTTTTAACAAAGGTTAAAGGTTTGTGACACACACATACAATGACTGACTGACACAATGACAGACAGACAGGCCAAAAACAATATACCCCCGATCTTTCAATCCGGGGGCATAAAAATACTTCTTTTATCTGGGTCTCTAATGTCATGTTTCATTTTGAGAAGGTTCATGCTTTTAATATTTTGTCCCTTTTTACCAGGTTATATTCATTATTGTGGAATTTTGACAGACTCGTTAATATTTTGTCCTTTTTTCCAGGTTATGTTGATTTTTGTGGAATTGAGGCAGAATCGTCATAGGAGTAAAGGGACAAAGACTGGGCCAAAAACATTGTGAGTGAATATTGTGTGTTTTTATTGATAGAGTATCGTTATACAAATGTACTTATAAATTGAAAACAGTAACTCCACATTCACTGTTTTGGATTAGTAGATCTAATGTTGGGCTGCTTTTTTCATGTTTTTACTATAAGGGCATATTTATGGTATTACAAGGCTAAGGGTAAACAGCTCCATAACTGAACTTTGATTAGATAGTTTTCATTCAAATAAAGTGTGTTGTACTCAGAAATGTTGTTTCTTAACATATATAATGTTTTCTGACTGCAAATTCAACTTAAATTGGTAGATTTAATGTTGGGCTGCTTTTTTCATGTTTTTAAAGGGGCCTTTTCACAGATTTTGGCGTTTGTTTAACTTATTCATTAAATGCTTTATATTGATAAATGTAAACATTGGATCGTAAAAGCTCCAGTAAAAAATCAAGAAAAAAATTTAAAAAAGGAAAAGAACATTGCCCGGAGCAGGTTTCGAACCAGTGACCCCTGGAGTCCTGCCAGAGTCCTGAAGTAAAAACGCTTTAGCCTACTGAGCTATTCCGCCGAGTACACATTCTAGACGTATTTTATACCTTATATAAGCAATCTTCGTAGTTTCATAAAATTTAACGACAAAAACAGAACTCTCCAAATTATTCAATCCACAGGTGGTTAGCGTGTGGCTATGCTATTAATTAGTGAAAACATCATTTTGAATGATAAATAATCATATTATAACGAAAAATTAACTTTTCTGAAAAAAAAATATTTCACTATCAAATATATAATTTTTATATAACAAGGTATGCAACTCAAAATCAGCCCAAAACGGGGTGCATCGCTTTGAACAGCCATATCTTCATCAATTTTGCAGCGATTTTCACGATCTCGGTCTTATTCAACGCAGAAATGAATTTCCTTTCTGGAAATGTATATGTCTTGCAATATTTTTACAAATGCTGGGTCAACTTTTAAGAAATAACACGATACACAACACGCATGACCCAGTTGACAGTGATCATGTATTCTTTATGAATGAAATCTCCAGTTGTAAAGACACACCTCCGCATTGGACCAATGAAATCACTCGTATGTTTAAAATGTCAGTTAGTTGAAATGTATGTAAACAAAGGTTTCAAACGGCGCTGGACAGTTAGTCTTGATGCAGAATGTAACGACAAGAACGGTAATAATGTTTTTTCATACGTTTTATTGAATTATGGTATCGAACTACATGAACTTTATAGGGAAGTTGCCCTTTACTCCGTGAAGATTTCAGTCTTAAAGACAGCATGATCACTGTCAACTGGGTCATGCGTGTTGTGTATCGTGTTATTTCTTAAAAGTTGACCCAGCATTTGTAAAAATATTGCAAGACATATACATTTCCAGAAAGGAAATTCATTTCTGCGTTGAATAAGACCGAGATCGTGAAAATCGCTGCAAAATTGATGAAGATATGGCTGTTCAAAGCGATGCACCCCGTTTTGGGCTGATTTTGAGTTGCATACCTTGTTATATATATATTTGATAGTGAAATATTTTTTTTCAGAAAAGTTAATTTTTCGTTATAATATGATTATTTATCATTCAAAATGATGTTTTCACTAATTTATATCATAGCCACACGCTAACCACCTGTGATTCAATCGATTCGCGTTGCAACGCTTTATAATTTTTAGGTTTTAAAATCGTCAAAAGATGCATATAATGGCTATATTAGAGCATGGTTAATGTGCAGTATTACTGTTTCCTCACAAATATCATAACTAAAACGAAAACTTACGAATCTGAAACAACTTTTTTCAATTTTGTCAATTTACCAAAGCGTGAAAAGATCCCTTTAATATAAGGGCATATTTATGGTATTACGGGGCTAAGGGTAAAAAGCTCCAAAACTTAACTTCTACTGGATAGTTTTCATTCAAATAAAGTGTTTTGTACTCGGAAATGATGTTTCTTAACATATATGTTTTCTTAATGCAAATTCAACTTTAAAAAAATCATGTTGCCATGCTACTGTAACGATGTCCATCATAGAATCTATGAAGGACACCCCATCATTCAGTTGCATTCCCGGTGCCTCTGCTTCCGAAACCACCATCGGTATGTCACAACCAGTGTTCTAAATTATTTTAAAAACATATTGATTATTAAATCTCCACTGCAGTTGTTACTTATTTATTAATACACCACAAAATATTGAATACCTAAAATCATAAACCACTGAAACGACTTACACTGTTCACTGTTCAGTGCGTACTTGTTCTATGCCAGCTTATAATATATTTGTGACTAACTATTCTTACCTTCATTTTTGACATTCAATATATCCACATAAATCCATTTTAATCCGTACATATTTTTATTCGCGTTAGGTGCAGATCGCAGCGCAACAGGATCTGTTGACCTGCTAGAATTTGATGGTAATTAAATCCATTAATTTTAATTTTCTTTTGCAAGAAACACAATTCATTCCGTGCCACATTGTCGCTCACAAATCACTCTGTCACTGATAAAGTATTACACGCTTCTATGCATGTATTTTTAGATTGTGTAGTCTTTTTGGAAGAGTTCAATTTTTCGTAGGTCAAATGGCACTGAACAAAATAATACTACGTAAAATAATACAAAACGCTTTTAATGATACGCGAGGAATTGACAAAATAATCGAATCATTACTATATTGTCTTACAACTATACTTTTATTCAGAGAAAGTATGCGTTTGTTTATGAATTAATCATTACAATATTGTCTTGCAACTATACTTTTATTCAGAGAAAGTATGCGTTTGTTTATAAATTGTAAATGCTCATGTATATGATGCCACCACGACTCCGACGAAAGCGGATATCAGTTTGCCTATACAAATGAGGCTACGTAAGGGGAATTACTTTTATGAATATTTAAATATAATAATAAAAATACTTTTTATATATCTTATGATGAAACCTTTAATGGCAAGTTATATTGTTACTTTTACTTATAATGCAAATGTAATAATACTATATCAAGGAAGGTAAGACATCCTATCATTAATTCCCAGCAATGATAAACAATCAATATGGAACAGAAAGAAAAACAAACACATCACATTACATAACAATTTTACACTCAATAAATCGAGTATTATTTATTAATTGGTATACATGCATCAAATTATGGCTTAAACAATAGTTATACTGTACTTATATATGCTTTTTTCAGATACATCAGGAGATGTTTTTTTTCCCAAAGGTAAAAAGTATAACACTCAAGATAGCCTTTGACGACACTTGTGAAGATAAATGATAATTTAAGTTAATTTTACTTAAAGGTTTTTTTTTCATATCAAGTATTGAAACTTAATATTATAAATAAGCGCATGATCCAGTTAAATTTGCATAATTGATTGTAGTAAGGATAATTATTTTCATTTCGATATATATAAATGCCTCACCATATTTTTAATAACTATTTGCATTTCAGTCATAAGTGTACCTGTTCCTATAAATCACAACACATACATGTAGCATGACGAAACCAAGCAGAATTCCAGACAGTGGTAAAATGTACTGAGACTATCAACTTTTTTTTTCATTTGCTGCATAATAAAACTGTGTGTAGTAAGTGCATATATTATAATAATTTGAACAATATCATGCATTTAAGGGGCCTTTTCATGTTTTGGTAAATTGACAAAATTATTTTTTTTTATTTCAGATTCCTAAGTTTTCAATGCCTCATCTTTTTGTTGATACCACGTTTTAACAATGAACACTGACAAGAAATAAGATTTTGAAATAGTAAGGTTATTTTTTATAAATGTTCATTAAAAAAAATTGCTATAATGTTCTTTCCAATCAATCAGAAAAGAGCAGACCCTGAAGGAACTTCAAATGGCATACACTGTTGGCGCCGTGGAGGTCCAGAAGGAACACTTGTTGCTGATGAAGGCGCAAAAAGTAATCATTGAGCAAGCAACACACCTGATTGAGAATTCAGACTGGAAGATACGCACGCAACAATATTCCCCGTGAAGAACGTTATTGCTTGTGTTGTAATCAACGGGACATAGAGGATGAATTCCATTTCATTTATGTTTGTTCATGTTACCGTTTTCTACGGCAAAAATTCATTAAACGTTTTTATTTCATGAATCCATCGGTTGTTAAGTTTCATAGTTTATTAACATCAACTTGTAAATCTGAATTATTAAACGTGTGTAAATATGTAAATGAAGCATTAATTGTACGAAATGCTATTTTAAATACCACAACTTGATTAATAGTTTGACTTCCTTGAAAGAAGTGTATGTATCACTTTGAAGTCACTGATAGTATTTGTAAAAGTTCGTCCTTACTGCCTTTAAGGTAGCGCACCCGTAATGGGCACATATCAAAATATAATCTAATCTATTATTTTCTTAATCAACAACATTTTACTGAACTCTATGCAAATTTTTGGGTAGTCTTTCGATGCTTTTTAAAAAATGATACTGATTTTTTTTCAAAACCACCGTCACACTCGGCTTTTGTCGAGTTTTTGTGCACCCCTGGGGTATATGAAAGTTCCATAATTCATCCAGATTTCCAAATATAGGCATGCAGTTGGTGTGTACAGATGCAGCAAAGGTGTTTAAAGTTTAAACAAGATGAAAAATGTTTTCTTTTACAGACATTTTTTTTATAACTTGTTATCTATGGAAGAGCGCCATGAAATGTAAGTGGTTTCAGGCAAGTAGAAATTGGGTTGGTTAAAAACAAAGTGTCATAAAATTCAAAATTGTATTATTTAAGTAATATTTTGAACTTAGTTTTTATAGATACATTATATACATTTAAAATACCAAGAAATAGACAGATTTACCGTTTTCTTTTTGAAATAAAAATAAAAATGCAACATGCATGGTTCGTAATTTCAGCAGTTAATAACACAATTTAGCTTAACGTTGTTTTACTTTTAAATATTGAAGAATGTGCATAAACATTGCAACATATTTAACAATATACATAGCTTATATGCCATATGAAACCAAATTACGTTAGAAATGAAACGCTTCGCAAAAAAAGTATACGTCGTCGGCAGGATTCGAACCTGCGCGGGAATATCCCAAAAGATTTCTAGTTTATCGCCTTAACAACTAGCCTACGATACCTTCTTCAACCTTCGAAGAAATCGCGGGAAATCATTAGGGGTGCGCTACCTTAAAATTACTATGTTTCTCCTTGTCAAAATCGTTATCGTTCTCTGTTCTTATTTTGTTTAGAAATGTCATTTCATTTAATTTAGTTCTGAAATTTCATTTAACTTACGAACATATATACATAATTTTATTGTTTTGGTTACCTTCTTTAGTATACTGATACGTGACATTACTTTATTTATAAAAATATGCATTAAAGACGATGTACATATGTATAAGTCTTAATAAATTGCCTGTTCTGTTCCTGATGGGGCTTGCAAAACACAAACTGTGAAGGAGTAATATGTCCAGCCATCTTCCTTTTTTTCATCTGCAAAAAGTGTGATGTATTGTTTGAATTTTAGCTCACCTGATTGCTCAGTTGAGCTTTTGTGACCGGTCTTTGTCCGTCCGTCCGTCCGTTTATATTTGTTCGTAAACAATCTAGAGGGTACATTTCTTTTCCGATCTTCATGAAACTTGGTTAAAAGCTTTGTCCCAATGATATCTCGGTCGAGTTCGAAGCTGGGTCATGCCGGGTCAAAAAGAAGGTCACTAGGCCAAAAAAAGAAAAACCTTGTAAACACTGTAGAAGTCAAATTTCATGCCCAATCTTCATGAAACTTTGTCAAAATGTTTGTCTTAATGATATGTTGGTTGAGTTCAAAAGTGGTTCTGGTCCGTTGAAAAACATGGCCGCCAGTGGGCGGGGCAGTTTTCCTAATTTGGCTATAGAGAAACCTTGTTAACACACTAGAAGTCACAATTTTTGCCCAATCATCATGAAAATTTGTCAAAACATTGGTTTTATTGATATCTCGGACGAGTTCGAAAATGATCCAGATCGGTGAAAAAACATGGCCGCCAGTGGGCGGGGCATTTTTCTCTATATGTTTATAGTGAAAACATGCGAACACTCTGGAAGTCACATTCGTGGCCCAATTTTCATGTAATTTGGTCAGAACATTTGTTTCCTTGATACGAGAGTTGAGTTTAAAAATGGTTCCGGTCAGTTGAATAACATGGCTGCCGGGGGGGGGCAGTTTTTTTTATATTTATAGTAAAAAAAGCTTGTTAACACTCTAGAAGTCTTATATTTTGCCAAATCATCATGAAACTTGGTGAAAAGATTGGTTTTATATATATCTTAGATGAGTTCGCAAATGGTCCCGATCAGGTGAAAAACATGGCTGCCAGGGGGGGGGGGCATTTTTCCTTATTTGACTAGAGAGAAACCTTGTGATGGAACACTATAGAAGTCACATGTTTTGCCTAATCATCGGGAAACTTAGTCAATACATTGGTTTTATTGATTTCTCACACAAGTTGGAAAATGGCTCAGATTGGTGAAACACACTTTTTAGCTCACCTGATTGCTAAGGTAAGGTTTTAGGATTGGTCTTTGTCCGCCGTCCGTCCGTCCACATTTGGTTTGTAAAAACTCTAGCATTCACACTCTTTTCAAGCCTTCTTTATGAAAGTTGCTAAAAGATCTCAGTCAAGTTTGATAATGAGCAAAATCACATAATTAATGCCATAATTATTGCCCTTAGATTGTCCGAATTTTCATTATATTATACAAAATCCTTGTAAACACTTGAGGTCACAATTTTGTTTCAGATTTTATGTATCTTGGTCAAAATATTTATATTTGTTAGCAAAGTGTGATGTTTGGTTAGGGGGTCAACTCAAAGTATAGGTCACCAGGTCAAATCTTACAAAAACAAAAACACTCCATACGCCAGAGTTTTGGTTCAATAACGATGGAACTTGACCAGGATGTTTGTCTGGACAATATCTAGGTCAAGTTTGACGTTAGGTAAAGATTGAATGAACCAACTCCTCTCAGGTGAGCGAACTAGGACCATCTAGGCCCTCTTGTTATTATATTTCATTATCGTTATTAATATGTATCATTTTTGTTATAAATTTTATTCAATATGCAATATTATTATTATTGTTCATTGCTCATTATTGTAATGTTATTTTTTATTGTTAAGCAAGAGATAAAACAGCCTTTTAGATTATTTTATATTATAATTATTGTGCAGTGCTTATTAATGTAATGCTATTTTTGAATCTTAATCTAGAGATAAACAGCCTTTTAATTGTTAAGTATAATATTTTTAACAAATTTATTGCACATAGTCATAATATTTTGTTAATGTATTTTTTGCATTGAATTAATCATTTTCAAACCTGAAATAGTTTGCAGTTATTGCATCTCTGATAGCCTTTCCGTAAGGATTACCATCAAGCTGTACAATTGGTGGAGGTGAGTTTAAACCTATTTATTTCAGCTCGATTGCATCGGAAGCCTTAGGATTATATAAACGCTCTCGAGTCCGTTTCCTGGACCAAGAACCAGTACTTGGTGTCTTTGGGGGAGATCTAAAGAACGCTCCCACGGTTGGGATCGAACCCATGACCTCCCGGTCGTTAGGCGGACACCATATCCACTACACCACGTCAACCTTACAATATTGTATGGTGGAGGTTGAGGGTCTTCCTCCTCTGGGAATGCCTCCCTCTCACTCCATGCCTTGGCTAGATTCTGCAACACTACACATGCGCTAATTATTCCCCTACCGGTTTGACCGAAGGGGACTTATGGTTTGCGCTCTGTGTGTCCGTTAGTCTGTGAGTCTGTCACACTTTTCTGGATCCTGTGATAACTTTTAAAGTTCTTAATATATCTTTTCATGAAACTTGTAACATGAATAGATGACAATAGGGCTGCAACGGGTACCCGAAATATCCGATGATTTTACAGCGAAATCGGTTGATTAAAGCCCCGTTTATTAAATTTCATCTTTAATCAACGGCAAGGCTATAATCAATGGCACGAAATGACGTCATCAACTGCCGAACCGGGACTACTTTTTCCCACGCACCTCGTCACCTGTATTTGCCAAGTGCAATCTTAATTACCTTAAAACAAAGAAAAGTAGCCAAAAAACGTGTTTTTTGTCATTTATTTTTATTAAAACCTCTAGTATTAGCTAAATTTAACACTATGCAAATAGGTTCTGTTGTTGTTGCTCCCCTTTGAAGAAGTCACTTCGAGTTGCTCCCCTTTGACCGTAGAAACAATCGTCTGGACCAAGAAATCCTGTGTTAATTTACAAGCTGTACTCGGATATGCGTCCATCTGATTTTTCTTCAAAGCATCTTTTCAACCTGGCAATACGCACAAATGACACTGCATCCCAGTGGTTCTTGCGTCAACAATTGGGTGTCAACAAGCTAGGTCAGATGCTGAAGGCCATGGCAAAAGACGCCGGCTTTCTCAAGCACAAGAGAATAACGAACCACCCAGTTCGCAAATTCCTGGTCCAAAAACTTCGAAATGCAAACATTCCACCCACTGAAACCATGGCCATAACAGGGCACAAAAATGTCCAGTCCATAACCAATTATTCCAACATATCTGTTGAACAGCAGCAAAAGTGTCCATTCTTGCTCAGTCCAGTAAATGTAACAATCCAACAGATTCCTCTTGTTCACCTTCATGCAGCGAAACTACGGCCGAAATGCAGCCTAGACAACCTCTGTCTACCGTCAAACAAGTTGATCTTGATGTTCGCCCCACCCAGTCACTTCACCAGCAAATGTCTTTCTCTAGTTCGAACAACTTTGCCTCACAATTCTTTGGTGCCACTTTCAACATTCAAAATGTATATAATTAGATTAAATCCAAGTAATCTTTGTTATTTCGTCACGAAATAACCACATATTATAACAAAGAAGCAAATACTGTGCACCTCGTGATCGACTTGATAGTTTGATATCGAAAGTGAATTGTGTGTGGTGTAAGGCTACCTTGTAAACAAATGTAGTTCCTTGTATATTACAACTTAATGTCATATTGATATCATAAAACTTTAAGATTTGCAATTCAATATGATTAAAATTGTAATTAATAACGCTCGACACCTTGTTACAGAACGATATTCTGATTTAAAAAAAAGATTATTTGATCAGCGGTTATTTTTGGAACGCGGAGTAATACACTGACCTTGGTTACACTACAGTCATTATCAAAGTACGACTAACACTCATGAAAACTTATTTTGTTTAAATACAAAAAGTTTACTGAATAAAAAGTGGGATAAATAGAATAATAGGTCAGTGTTGATTATAGATCAGGTTTATCATGCTCGTCACGAAAACGAAAAAGCACTCGCCAAGGCTCGTGCTTTTTGTTTTCTAAGCCTCGCATGATAAACCTGATCTATAATCAACACTAACCTATTATTCTCTATATCTGGCTTATTTCGCATTTTTCGACACATGTTCTTCTGAACTTTTATTTTATTGTCTATTGAAATATATATATAATTAGTTTTTTTTACACATTTTACATAAATTCATTAATATTTGACAGAATCGTATATACACGCTTTAATACACTGAATGCTCTTTCAATCACATTTCTCGTCTTCACATGGGCGTCATTGACCATCTGTTGCTGTGGGGATCCTGGTGTAAATATTCTATAGTTACAATATTTATTTCAAACATTAACATCAAAATGAACCTAGACATGGTTTATAAGAAAAGATTCAGTATAATGTAAAGACCAGTAAATAGATAATGTGTTTAGCAGAGATGCACTCACCATGATGCAGGTAAGGCGTCATGAGAAACTTCCTGCATGGGTAGGCACTGTCCCCCAACACAATTCCATCTTCCAAACCTTTTAACAGAACAATTTAACAACAAAAACCGAATAATCCACTTCTAAATTTGCATAATTTATTTCCACATCCATTTTGTTACAATAACCTTTTATAAGTATAAATTTATACATAAGAAACTGGAACATGCACACAATAAATGAAATCGCAGTAAAAATTAATCAATCCATTTTAGAATATGTACTTACCATGATGATGGGTTTCCAAATAATCAGAGAGTGCTGAGGTTCTTAATACATGCGCATCATGAGTACTTCCAGGCCATGGGAATTTATGCTGGTGAATACACATGAAATATTATTAAATAAAATGTATGCAATTAAAATCTAGACGTTCCGGTATACTAAATCAATCAAACAGAATGATACATCTTATTATTAAAATGTTGCAAGAAAGAAATTATTTGTATTGAGAATTCCCTGTCTAGTGCCTCTATAACAAAATGGATCAGACTATATTTTAACCATGAAACAGACTGAATATATACTTCAATCAGAGTCTTGACGATCCTCGTGGATCAACCGAGTTGTAGCACTCGTCAGGCTTGTTGGTTATAAGTTAATTCCCAGCACTATACTTAGAGAAAACACTATTACTTAACGAAATTGTAGCGAGCGGACGCGTGGATGTAGCGATTTTTGACAACTCAAAGATTTTAATGCGTTTTGTATGCAATGTAAAAAATAGACGCCGGCATTGAAACTCAATTCTGTGATGTCTCTGACATTCTACTTTGGAAAGTTTGTGCTTTTTGTAAAGCACAGTACAATCAATGAGATCGCTTACTTTCTGTTGTTGTGTGTACGACTGCCACAAACCTGGGAAGGATTCTTTGATCACACTCTCAATGTCATGGAATATAGAATCTCGTACGGCACCAAGTCGGAACATGTGTAGAAGTATCGTAGGAGACTCGTAGCACACTTTGCATGTGTCATCGATCGTGTTTTCACTAAAGGATGCCCGATCACTTTGTAGAACGTACTTGCCACGCATAAACTTGAGTTTGAGTACTTGCCGGTTGGCATCGTATGGAGAAACCGTCTGTTGTTGAGTCTGTTGTTGTAGAAGAGGATGTGGTTTTTCCTGGCTTCACCATGTTCATGTGAAGATTTTGTAAAGTTTTCATTGTTTTTGATTCAGCTATTGCCTGTTAACCATATATTGTCTATTGTCTTATTAATTGTTCTCTTCCAGTGGTGCTTTTCTGTTAGAGACTCGAGCAAATCTTCTGGATCGCCAAGTTCGTACAGCCAGAACAACTTACGGATGTCTACAAACCATCTAGCGCTCTAGTTGCCCTTTACAGCCAACTGTCTAACAGCTATACGACGTTCCACTGCACTTTCATTTTGTAGACACACATTGTTATACAAGATTAAAGCTCTCTTGTGTATCTGTATTTTTACTGGCAGGAGACCACGTATTGAGTAGATTGCAATGTCAGGTGTACTACTAGGTAACACAAGTAGTTGCTTGAGTAATCGTTTTTGAAAGGTTTCGAGTTTATCTATTTGTGTCTTTTTAGGTAAGTTAACTTCTAGTCCATATAACAGAATGGGAATGATATGCATTTTTAAAATATGTAGAATTGATAGGACGTCCAAACCACCAGCACCATAGAATCCTGACGACATAAAGCTATATACTGTTGTTCTTGCCTTTTGTATATTGTTATCAACATTTTGTTCCGCTGTAGAACTGATAGTGTGAGATCGTTTAAGACCTAGATGAGTACTGGTTTTAGTGTTTGTAATTTTATTTCCATATATTTCAAAATCTTCTTCGACTATTTCCTTTCTAGAACTTGTAACCACTTTGAGAGCTTCCGTCTTTTTAGACTGTAAAATATATCTTCCATAGTTGATAAATGTTTCGGCCATACCTATAAGAACTGTTTTTTTAGAATTCAACGTAACATCGTCTGCACATGCACTAGTGTTACACCTGACATCACCTATAACACATCCTTCTTCCGCCGTCTCTAAACGTTTCAGCAGAGGATTGATGTAAATCTTGTATAGGTCAGTACTGGTGATCCCTCCTTCTCTTACACATTGTATAACCTCAAAAGGGTCTGATCTTGAATTTGCCAATTTCACAACACAAGTTGACTGCTTATGAATACTGTTAAAAATTGCACAATGTCTATCATTAACGTCAGAGTGGTATAACCTGCGTTGTAGGTGATGATGATCCACAACATCGAAAGCGGCTTTTGCGTCGAGGAACACATGATCAATGTCATCTCCGTTATCTTTATACTCGCGGGAAACCTCCTCGACTACCAACGCTGCGTGAAGTGGTGAGGTTTTTGCAGTGAACCCCCGCTGGAAAGCACTCTGGTTTTTCAAGAGTTGGAACAATTCGTTGTTTTAAAACTAGTTCAAGAATCAAGAAACAGGTAGCACGGTAATTCCTCGAAGTTACTAGCTTCATTCCTAGAACCCTTATTTTTGTACACCGGTGTAACGATAGCAATTTGCAGACACTCAGGCACGTATCCCGATGACACGATAGAATTTAAGAGTTTCAAAATCACATTTTTATGCCCCCTTCGAAGAAGAAGGGGTATATTGCTTTGCTCATGTCGGTCGGTCGGTCGGTCGGTCGGTCTGTCGGTCGGTCTGTCGGTCCGTCCACCAGGTGGTTGTCAGACGATAACTCAAAAAGGCTTAGGCCTAGGATCATGAAACTTCATAGGTACATTGATCATGACTCGCAGATGACCCCTATTGGTTTTTAGGTCACTAGGTCAAAGGTCACGTTGACCCGAAATATTAAAATGGTTTCGGATGATAATTCAAGAACGCTTATGCCTAGGATCATGAAACTTATTAGGTAGATTGATCATGACTAGCAGATGACCCATATTGATTTTCAGGTCACTAGGTCAAAGGTCAAGGTCACGGTGACCCGAAATAGTAAAATGATTTCCGGATGATAACTCAAGAACGCTTATGCCTAGGATCAGGAAACTTGGTTGGTACATTGATCATGACTGGCAGATGACCCCTATTGATTTTGAGGTCACTAGATCAAAGGTCAAGGTCACGGTGACCCGAAATAGTAAAAAGGTTTCCGGATGATAACTCAAGAACGCTTATGCCTAGGATCATGAAACTTGATAGGTACATTGATAATGACTGGCAGATGACCCCTATTGATTTTCAGGTCACTAGGTCAAAGGTCAAGGTAACAGTGACCCGAAATAGTAAATGGTTTCCTGATGATAACTCAAGAAAGCTTATGGCAAGGATCATGAAACTTCATAGGTACATTGATCATGACTTGCAGATGACCCCTATTGATTTTCAGGTCACTAGGTCAAAGGTCAAGGTCACAATGACAAAAAACATATTTACAAAATGGCTGTCACTACAACTGAGAGCCCATATGGGGGGCATGCATATTTTACAAACAGCCCTTGTTTTAAAATAGGGCCTCCATTTAGAACACATTTAAAAGATAACCCATGGTAGTCGGATGCTTTCCCGCGGTTTATTCCCCGTATTGCCTTTCGAAGTTCCTGAAGAGTAATTGCCTGTATTTCTGTTTCAAAAACCGTATCGCTGATAAGGTTACACTCTTTGATTACTGTTTTGTGATATTCATTATCAAGGTTTGGATTGTTTGAATGTTCTGCTAGCGCTTTGAAATGCTTCTTGAAACCATCTGCTACCTTCTCGACCCCTTAAAAATTTCACCATTTACATTTAAATCTTCAATGAAACAATTCTTGTACATTCTATTCTTATTGATAAGTTTGTGAAATATTTTAGGATCTTGGGCTCTAGAATTCACAATTTAATTTTGTCACGCTCTTGAATTGTTCTTCTGGCTTGCTCACAGCGGATTGAACTACGAAAGAGTATATTTGTGGTCTTGACATTAGATAGTAACTGATTATTCGGATCATGCGGTTTGCCTTCTGAGGCCCATTTTTTATACGCTTCACGTTTGTTTCGAAGAGCGTTTCCAATGTCTTGAGTCCAGACTTTGAGTTTAGGTTTGGAATTCATACGTTTAATTCAGTTGAGTGTAGTTTCATAGTGTTTTTCATAACTGTAATAATGTTCTGAGCAAAAACTTCAATATCGTGATATTTCAAATTCAGTTTATCTATCAAATGTCTAATGTAAGCTGTTCGTTTCAGAACTGGACCGTTCACTGACAAATCGACGTTCAGGTCACCTCCTATAATAATGTCATGTGAGATCTGATATTGAAGAATTATTTCTCTTAAGATGTCAACACATTCTAGAAATTCTGTCTCAGTTTTAAGTCCACCTGTCGTTGGGAGATATGCAGCTACTATCAAATAGTTTGTATGTTCTTATACTAGCTCCAAACACCGCAGTCTCTCTTTTCCGTCGGGTAGCACTCTAACGAGGTGATTAATTTCTTTTCTCCATAAAATTACTACTCCAGCGTGGACCCTGTGACGTTGTCCAGGACATACCGGGTTGTAGAGGTCACTGCATTTTCCTGCTGAACAGGTATTACTTCCTATTTCATTCAAGCGATAAAGTTCATATTCATAAAGCCATGTTTCTAATAACAATACAAGTTGAGCAGTTCTAAATAGTTCATTGATGCATATAACACTAGTTTTTAACTTTTAACTTAAAATCATTTGGTAATTTTCTTATCTCTTTGTCTTCTTCATTTAAACCTTACAGTATTGCTCGTTTTTCACTATGTTCGTCCTGTGATTTATCTGTTGTATCCCTTGACTGGTCTTGGATAGCACACGCCAGCTGGTTCCCCTGTACCTGCGGGTAAATATCGCCAGACTGCTCAGCTGCCAGATCTAGCGGCTGCTTATATCATACACATGCCAGACAGGAAGCTGTAACATTGTCACTGTTAAACACAACACAATCATGATGAAAAATAACTTGAGAAGTTTCACAGACAACTTGATCCTTTTGTATGTCCTTACAACAGATATATCACTGTTCAGTGTTAAGAACAGGGTCAGTTTCAGCCTGTTTCTCGGTAAGAATGGCAAATGCATTTGAGACGGGTATATTTGGTAGAGCAGAAATGTTTAACGTAGAACTGTTTGCCATTATTTTCATAGGTAGAGTCTGTGTGTTATCATACTTGGCACACAATGTATATGTGTATGGAGCATCTTCAGGTTGGTTTTTAACAAATTCAAGTTCAGTGTCACTCAAGTTTAAGCACCCATAATGTATCCAATGAGGTTCATTCTTATGATTTACTGTACATTCAACACCAGTTTTTAGAGTTCTATTACACTTGAGACATTTAACCTCAGGTTCAACCCTTTCGGTCGGTTTATTTCCGCTATTTTTTGCCTTAATACTGTTTGAGGGTTTTGAAGAAACAGAGGTTTTGGCCTTACTTGATTGTTCAGTTGCAATTGAAGAGTTGAACAGTGCATTTTGGATGCTGTCTGCCAGCAGTTGATTCACACTATTTAGGTTCACAGGTTGCCCATTCACAGTAGCATGCCTTACAATGTTCTGTATTGCTGAAAGGTGTTGCCCTACAAATAACTGCGTATTTTGTCCATTTACCATGAATTTACTTGTAGTTGCATAAATGTTAATAGTGTAGAATTTATGTTTGATTGCATATGAAACTGAACTATTTTTCTGATCGACTGTCGATTGGATAACTGTATCACATTTGACTGATGTATCATTTCTATAGAAATACAGAGCAGCTTCCTTAAGCAGCTCGAAGGTAGCCAGATCAGCAGCGATTACAAAATTGCCGCTCTTGATCTCGATTTCTAAATGTTTTGTACGTCTGGTTGCAGACAGTTTCTTTGCTAGACTCTTATCCATTCGGAGCTGATATTCTGTAACCTTCTGTGCTGGTACGGTCTGACTTCCAGTGGAGCCGGGTACCTCAGGTCCCTTACCCATCGCGAACCCTTGCTGCGCACATCCTGTGCTCTGGACTGCCATACCAAGCATACCATTACTAGCCATTATTCCAATCAACACTCTGACCAAGTATGTGGGAAGAGCAAGACAGATCTAATAATAATAATAAAATCAGAGTAAAATGTGTGAAATAGGGCAATCAGATTAATGAATGGGTTTATATACAGGATGGATATGCTAGTATGATCAATATTTAAAACTGGGCTATTGTTAAGATCTTTTAAAACTGTCTAAAAAAAGAAACCGTGTCTTTGTGACTTCACAGATTTTGTTTCTGCATAAAATTTATTATATTTATTCTTTAAAACTGAATAAAATTGTTTGCTTAAGGTGTAAACGCTGGTATTGTCGATAAGTGTTACATCCACAACTTCGCTCGTAATGCAAATATTTTAGGGTCAATATTTGTTCACTTTTCACTCGTGAAAAACAAGATGGCGGATTTGCAAATCGTCACCACGCCAGTCCTTTAAACTACAATTTCACTTTTTATACAAACCGACTCTGGGTTTTACCACTACTTATGACTAAAAATAGTCATATAAAATGTGTTTGTTACAATAAGTTGTCTAAAAAGTTCGATTAGAATAAACTATTTGTAAAAATCTTCCTCTAAACATTCAACCACGCCACGACTGTACGGTTACACGCCACTCCCCACGTATTTGAAATCGTTACGTCATTTGAACTGTGTACATACATTACACTGTGGAAGTTTGGAAAGGCGTGTGTAAAACGAGTAACGGAATTATAATAAATCATACCAGATCATAATAAGTATTACGGAATCTTTGATCTGGTGTGTTAAAAAGCAGGATTCATGGATATCCTCTATTCCTATTACTTCGTAGCCTTATAAGATCGTGTACGTTTTATGACGTAAACTTCTTAGCAACATTCGAACGCACATGCCCGAAAACTGTGATCTTTTGTAACGCAAGAATTTCCACAGCCGATAAGACAACAATCATGAGGAAAAAACAATAAATATGATATAAATTGTCAGTTTTTCTGAACTCGTTCCCATAGAAATAGCCTATTCAATGTTTAAAATCTGCACATTTCCTTCACCAGACAGATACGGCTATGTTTGTCAATGTTTTGATTGTAAAATGTTGTAAGGGTAGTTTCCCTTGGAGGCCCGTCTCGAATTTGTATCTGTTATGAGTACTTTGAATTACAATACGATTAAAGTATGCTGTGCATGCGGAAAAGTTTACCCCCAAATGATGACACGAGACCACACTTTAAGATCGTGACCTGGGCTTATTGCGCTAATTGTTCTTACTGCGTCCATTTGGTATTTTGTCACAAAACAACTGTCATTAAAAGGGGTGACAGCTTTTTATGCCCCCATTGTGAATAAATTCTTTATTCAGCTATTTTCCGTTAGTAAATACACTTTATCTATACCTCTGAATACAGTTATCACAGTTCATATTTCGTTTTTATGAAGACCAGTTGTGTTTAAAGAGGCCTTTTCACGTTTTGGCAAATTGACAAAATTGAAAAAGTTGTTTCAGATTCGCAAATTTTCGTTTTAGTTATGATATTTGTGAGGAAGCAGTAAAACTGAACATTTACCATGCTCTTATAAATCCATTATATGCATCTTTTGATGATTTAAAAACCTGAAAATTATAAAGCTTTGCAACGCGAAACGATTGAATAATTTGGACATTTCTGTTGTTGTCCATTAATTTTGTGAAACTACGAAGATTGCTTATATAAAGAATAAAATACGTTTGTCATACATACTTGGCAGGATGGCCGAGCGGTCTAATTGGTTTTTACTCCAGGACTCCAGGGGTCACTGGTTCGAGCCCTGCTGAGGTTAATTTTTTTTCTTTTTAAAAATTTTATTCTTGATTTTTTACTGGAGCTTCTTTAATCCAATGTTTACATTTATCAATATAAAGCATTTAATTACGAACTTCAAAATAAGCCAAAATCTGTGAAAAAGCCCCTTTAAACCATTCTGTTCAATACAGTTTATCCACGAAATATATCTAAAACAACACGTATTTAATATAAAATAACACATACTCACAAAAACATATATCTGTTATTATAAACACATCCCAGGGCCTCGCTATGACGTCATCAAAATCAATAAATTCTGTGTGACTCAGCCTTCGATGTACATGAATGTTTAAAGGTACGTAACTCCATTATTATTATCTGACAACCAACATATTCACTCGTTATTTGTTAAACAAAAGATAAATCATAAAGTATGTATCAAGTTTAGTTATTGTCTAATGATTTTTAATGAAAGATATGCCTTTGAAGTTTAAGACGCACGAACTTATAGGTTAAGTTGCTATATAAATAAATGGATTTATACAATGAAGGAATACTCAAACTTGAAGGTAAGAACTAAAATTTCGTTTTGTTTAACAATTAATAAATACCTCGATGATCGCACTTTGCCAGTACATTAACGCTGTGGTAGTGCTTTCTGTTCCCGTATTGCTCCTCGTGTTCATGGGAAGCAATGATAAAAACGTGTGTTCCGTCGATAGCCGAAATTACAGACGAAAAAACAGTGATTTTGAAAAAAATCTGTTTCATAATTGATTTCTGTCTGTCCGTCGTCAGGAATTTAATTGTTTGGTCTTTCAGGTCAAACAGTTCGTCTGTTACTCTGGTCAAGACCCTTGGCAATGTCCACCCAAAAAGTATCCCCTATTAATTGCAAAAAAAAATCCGGAAGCAAAAAATCTCAATGTTATCAATATTTGCTGCCTCGGTGTCAAGGGCTGATTCCGTCCCGTTGGTCTCTCAAGTCTGTGTCCGATCAGTCTTTCTATGCGGTCGATGTTGTCAGGTAAAAATCTAAATCGTCGACGTATTTCTTCAGGGACGTCAGTCTCCGTAAATCTGTCATTTCGTCGAAATTGTCTTGGTCGTCTAGCGTTCGATATGTCAATGACAGCCATTTGTCAGCGCGTTCTTCATTCGGATAAAGATAACCGAAGTCAAATACATAGGCTAAATCTTATCCAAAACTTATCCATAACGCGCGCCTGTTCGGATAACTATATTTTTATACAATCGCTAACCGAAAAATATATTCTAAAATTGAAGATAACCAAAAGTTATCCGCTGGATAAGAGTTATCCATATTTATACAGTTGGCTGCTGCTGAATATTTTTATTAATGTTAGTTATTTCTTGCATAACAATACAATACACTAAAACGAAGTTTATTAAAACATGGAAAAAACGACGTACAGCCTCGTGTTCTTACCCAAAAGAAAGGATCATTTTCAATTGAAAATTGTTGGTGATGTCTTCTTTTGTGTTCTAATTGCCGAGTCAGACTATTCACAAAACAACACCAAACTATTTCACCGTTATGTTCAGATTGCTGAGCTTAAATAAAAACGCAACAATACTCTATTGTTCAAACTTTGAGTTCGAGTAGCTCAATCAAAACACTTACATGTTCAAATATTGATTTGAAAGAACAATTTTCTGCTTTCTAGCTTAATATAATTGCGTTCTTTTATTTGCCTGAATTCGCACAAACGTGTGTGCATGGAAGCTCATTCAAGCCTCCCACAATGGTCTATGTGCACAATAAAGTTTATCATATTGTTTCCGTATTCGCTCGCGTCCTTTTTGTAAATTTGTTTTCAAGGATAATACTTACTTCGACAGTCAAACGGACCATATGAGTTCTATATTGCTGGCGCTGACTAATTTAAACGATTTCAAACTTATGTCAAATTGTTTAAAACAAACATATTTGGTTTCATTTCGTTGTATAGATGTATCTTAAATGACCTACTTATTAAATAAAAAACACGTGTACGCTAAGTTAAATCCTGTTGGAGCAAGGGAAAATGTAACTGTGACAAATATATGTGTTGATATATTATTTAAGTACGTTTTGGATATAGAGCACGTCAATTGAATGAACCAATACTTGTACTTATTTGACATGTTTCAACAGGACATGGACGTAATATTAAACGAATATAAGTGGACATGTATAAATCTCACAGAATCGTTAGTTGTAATGTTTTAAAACTCAAAACCAGATTACTAACACGTACAATCGTGTTATTTGCACCTTTAAGAGAATAGTTCATTGATCAATTATGTGCGTATAACGACAGTGCTTTGTCCAATTAGAAATTGGTTACTTGGCATTTCGAAGCACATGTCCACACAATACACTATTTATGTCTTCACGAGCATGATTGTCAGTCAAGCTAAGAAAAGCTATGCATAACCATTACATTTAAATCTTCTTGCTAAATTTTAGTCACTCTTGGCTTTTGTTTGTAAATGTCTAAGCAATAAAATTTGAATTATCGTGATGCTCATACCTCTTTTACCTTAACAAACCTGCAGGGGTCTTTCCTCACACTTACGCCAGCAAACATCACGATTAACATGGTAGGTACACAATAAATAACGCTAAATTTATCTAGATTACCTAACAGGCACCTGCAAGCTAGGCGTGATCAAATCTTGTGACACCATATTAGAACGGTCAATCCAAAAACACAGTGTGGGGGATTAAAACGTTCTAAGCAACACCTATCATGATTTTAGCATCCTTGTTTAGCTAAAGGGAAATAAATATGTATTAAATATGTATGTGTGTCAAAACAGACAACATATTATGGTCATGTTTGCGCCAGCTTTCCTTCACCTGAATGTTCCTTAAAAACATTTACCCAGTGATGAGAAAACCCAGACATAATTCTTCACATTTTAAATAGCCCGAGACAAAGAATAGCCTTCAGCTATTACTAACTCAACTGTCGATTGCCTTTCTTTATATTGTAAAGCAGTAGTTTTATATCGAAAGTTGTCTTTCACATTAATCAAACGTATTTTACATGCCATGAGCACGCTATTCTGTGTTTAATTTATACCAATATTGTATAGTGAAATGTATCATATATTCCTTAACTATTCATATATTGATTAGTGATGCTTATTGAACTGAAATGCACTCATCTTGGTTTTACAGCACTGCGTTCAAATATAAAACACATTTCATTAGTTTATATTGACCTAATTCTTCAGTCTCAACTTAAATTGAATTCTCATTACTCATTTCTATTTTCTAATGACAAAGCGAGTTAACATAAACTGGTCAAATCAAAGAAAATAACGAATCTGATTTCCTGAGTATCCACCTTTTAGGTAGCAATTACCATTAAGTCGGAAACACCAAAGCCGTTTCACAGTTTACTACTAATACTATATAATATAAGAAGGACTCCTCCCTGTGATGTGAAATAGCATGATAATTAGAACGCAAAACTACAAATTTTTCGTTATCCACCTTTATTATTTTATAAACCAGTCATATTAACGGCAATGAGCTGTGTGTTGTTTCTTTTTGCTCATCAATTCAAAAATTAATTATAGTTCATCGAGATATTTTTCTAGAACGCTCTGTGAATCTGTTTGCAGCGTGTTAACAGTTACAGTACTAAGCGCGAAGTCCACCCAACGGATCAAGTATACGCTTGCAAAAATCTTGAACTCAACATAAAAGATACGCTTCAAGTTATGTATTAAAAAATAAAACATGCTCAGCTGAAATAAAAACATTCATTACACAGTTATTGTATAAAAGTACATTTCCTATGAAAGGAAAAATAAAATCATAATTCCATTAAATACGACCACATTTCAACGAGGCGCTAAAATATCAAATATACATAAACGATTACAATTATTTATAATATTTCTCTTACAGTATATACACATTCCCTTATGATATAAAGATTGAGAATGATAATATCAGTCAAAGCTCTAAATGACATTTAAAACGTAATTATCATTATAACATATTCTAACACGGCACGCGACTTGTTTTCTATAGACAAAGAAGGAAATCAAGGGTGGGTTATTCTGCAATAACTTATGGGCGGAGCTTAATGTTTCGAAAATAGTTCCGAATAAATATAGAAAATATTGCAGTAAAATGCACGTGCTAACACCCGCTCTAAAAGAAATGCAATAAATGTAGCATGTATATAAATGTAATGAAACAATAAATTTTATATTTGGTGATAAGTGGCATAACCACGCCTACAAAGAATGTTATTTGTTAGGAAACGTAATTCAGAAAACATTTATAGCATGTCAGCTTTTCAGTAGCATCAATAAACGTGACGTCATTAACGATTGTTGTTTTCAATGAAAGTGACGTCATTTGCAAAATATTTATGAATGAAAACGACGTCATATGTCTCTACAAGTCAATGACGTCACTAAATAGTGAACTTTGTACTAAGAAGGGCGGAGTATTGAAAAATTTAGTTCACGTCCAAAAACTGAACCAAATCAATCAGAATCGTGTTAGAATCGAAATAATATTTTTCTATGATGGTTTGTTGTCGAATAACCCACAGTAAGTTGTATAGATGCGTGTTATCAAATCACTCGTGCTTCGCACTCGTGATTTAATTCCTACGCATCTATACTCCTTACTGTGGGTTATTCTACAACAAACCATGATAGAAAAATATTATTTCTTAAATAAATAATTAGTAAAAAGTATCCTTTTTCTTAACAGAGGTCAGGGGCTAAATAGAACGATTCAAGTTGATAATATGTTTAAATTTATGTTTGAAGTGAGTTTTACGATACTTCATAATCAAAATAAGCGACTGATGTTTAAAAAATTACATACACAATAATAAATGTAGCTTAACCCTTTCAGTGCGGGAACCGAATTTTGAAGGCCTTTGCAAACAGTTTGGATTCAGATGAGACGCCACAGAACGTGCTATTCTGATAATATTCTTTGAAAAAAATCGAAGAAAATGCTAATTTTTGAAATTCAGCAGACGACATTTTAGCAGACGACAAATTTCCCAGCATGCAGTGTTAAAAAAATACTAGAATAAACAGAAGAGTACAAAAGTATAACATTATCAATTTGTATGAATGGACATGACACTCCAAAAGTATAACATTATCAATTTGTATGAATGGACATGACACTCCAAAAGTATAACATTATCAATTTGTATGAATGGACATGACACTCCAAAAGTATAACATTATCAATATGTATGAATGGACATGACACTCCAAAAGTATAACATTATCAATTTGTATGAATGGACATGACACTCCAAAAGTATAACATTATCAATTTGTATGAATGGACATGACACTCAAATGATGGCACAATATTGTAATTGTTCATACTTATCTTCAGTTTGTATGAATGATGTTTTTGACCCCCTGTTAGTTATTGTATTTCAAGCGTTTTTTAAAACAAATATGAGCAGTGTAATCCGCTACATCTATGTATATACATTTAAAGAGCGCAATAAAAAACATTGCTGAATAATATTTGCGTTCGAGTATCGCACAGCATTTATAGTCACATGATTATTTAAACATGACTGCAAGCAAATCAGTAGATAAGTTGCGAATGAAAATATCCAGGAATTCAAAGCTAAATGTTGAATTATTGAAAATGCTCGGAGAATCAATTCATGATGGTGTTCTCACAAGTTTGCTATGGCCTTCAGTTTCACTTTAGAAAGTAGATTACATATATATCATGCCCTAAAGTATTATTTCTTTTTTTACAATTTACAAATTACAATTTAAACTGATGACCACAACGACATATATAAAATAGTACACATATAGTTACACAGACAACGACGCTAAACGACGCTAAACATGGTTTCGATTATTGTTTGTTTTTTCAACCAGTACTTTAATTAGTTAAAAATATTATTTTAACGATCCGTTTCCTGGGACTTTAACCAGTACTTGTATCTATATATTGTGGTGATTTAAAACGATCTCAAAATGGAGATCGAACCCCTGACCTCCCGGTCGCTAGGCGGACACCATATACACAACGCCATGACGACTTAAGCATAATTTTATCCACCGTCGTATACACTATTACTTACAGATTGCAAACCAAATAAGTATGTATTTATTAAAGTATCAACGCTCTCGAATAAGAGCTCACTAGGATAGACACATGTATAACACTACCGATAAACATATTTACTCCCGATTACTGTTCTTAATGCTATGTTCTTGGTAAAAGACGTGATGGGTAACCATCCTAGCTGCTGGTAGGCAACCGGCCATAACAAAAAAGAACATCTGTTCACAATCCATAGGGGACGCTATGATCTATATAATTAGGAGATAATTCATTGTACAATAATAGCAACAAGGGACAAAATTGTCACAAAACCAGGTTTTCATTGTGAAAAAAAAATCTGATAAAGGGAGAAAACTAACCCCCTTTGTAAGTTTGTTTTTTAAAAAAATCTATTTTTAGTCGTGGCGACCTTGACATTGGAGAGATTGACGTGATTCATTCGTGCGACACACCGTCCCATGATGGTGAACAAATGTGCCAAATGATTTTAAAATCTCAAAATGAATGACATAGTTATGGCCAGGACAAGCTCATGTATGGCCATTTTTGACCTTTGAACTCAAAGTGTGACCTTGACCTTGGAGATATCGACGTAATTATTTCGCGCGACACACCGTCCAATGATGGTGAACAAATGTGCCAAATGATTTTAAAATCTGACAATGAACGACATAGTTATGGCCCGGACAAGCTTGTTCCGCCCGCCAGCCCGCCCGCATTCGCCAATCTAATAACCAGTTTTTTCCTTCGAAAAACCTGGTTAAAAACTAACAACACACATAGGTTAACACATTCTCAAGTTGTTTTAACTTGTCCGTGCTTGTGTCCCTCAAATGTCCTCTCACATTCTACGGAAACTGATACAAAATGTAAATGAGCACAAAACCATTATGGCTTGCAAACCGTAAGAAATAGCTATTACGTTCTACCAAAGACCCACACAACTAATGATATTTATCAAATACATAAATACATACACAAAAATATTTACAAAGAGAAATTTAATAAAACAACATCATTACGAACGTTTCGATAAGCATTCAAACGAAGCTACATTATATACAATTAAAACCACTCTATGCACGTCGTTTTGACAATTCAAAAACATATATGTAGAAACGTAAAGTAAAGATATTATGTAAGAAACTGAATTATCTGATTTGGACTGTAAACATCGATATGATAAACAATATAAAACGCTTAATAAATTTAATAAATACAATACCAAATAAGCGATAATTCTCCATAATATGTAACATTTTTTGTGCTCCGCAGTGGATTTATAATGACCTCATATGCAATTACGTCAGAGCAAAGTTATATAAACAAATACATTAATTAATTGACCTGTTGAGACATATCGCTCAAGCAAATCATGCGCACATTTGTTTTAATGAACCATACACAAATTAAAGGGTGTTGCTGCAGTTTTGCTGATTTTTTTCCATCAAATAGATTTTGTCAAAAATTTATATTAAAGATATACATACAAATACTATATGAAAAATGAAATAATAACATAGGGTCACCGGCCTTGTTTTGATTTTATTCACAATTATATAACATGTACTTTTTCAATATAACTGAAAAATCTCTAATTGCGTAAAAATAATTAAGAACCTATGAAATTGGCAACATGTAGATATTATTTAAGATAAGATACATCATATACCATTTCATTAAACCACACACTACCAATAAATGGAGTACACTAGTTAAATTTTAATAAATTTATTTTTTTAATTTTTTATGTCACCCACAAAAACATCATTTTTTTACTATTTAAACCACATAAATGGAATTTTTTAAAAATCTGCCAAATAGAATTCTGCGAAACTGCTCAAATATGTTCATCTACGTATTGTCATCATGAAACACAAATTAAAAAAGGTGGTCACCGTACTTTTAACATATATTTATTTTTAATTATCCCTTCCGTCTAGACGTCAAATTTCATTAAAAAAAACAGCAATAAGACAAAACCCAAGTACCGGTACATAGATTGTCAGAAATATGCATAAACATTAGATATTGTTTACAATCTTAACTGGGATCACAACAGCTTACCAAAAGACATATATAAAAACAATATTTAATCACAAACATAATACCATACAGTATCAAACTCGATCTTAATCATTAATTACTTACATGTTCACATATTTCGGCATATTTTTAAGTTTGTGTTTAAATGCTTTAAATTGATAAATGTAAGCAACAGGACTAAAGAGCTCCAGTATGAAACAAGTATGAAATTAAAGAAAAAAAAAAAAAAGGTTAACCCCGCCTGGAATTGAACCACTGCCAATTGTATTATGAACCAACTTGGTCATTTCTGATGATGCTGATAACAAAAATATTGAGTTGTTATAATAGAATCATCGGTGTTGCTATTAATATATCCTCGGTTAAATGCCGCAACACCCCTTAAAAAACGATTTTCTGATTTTAGTTTGAAATCGCTTTTTTACATTTTATAAATGAAAAGATATAGTTTAACTCGTGGTTAAATTAATCATGAGCACATGTTCACATGACCTCTCATGAAACGAAAATACGCGATTTCATAAACATTACAAATATACTCGAACAACTCTGTTTTTTTTTTAAGATTTCCATTGTAAAACGGAATGTATCTTGACCCACTAAGACAAAAATCGTGTTACTATTTTAGTGATTAACGGCTTAATGTCGAGAACTCGGAACGAATACACTATCGGATCAATGCAGGTGTTGATAACAAATAATAATGGGACAACGGTTCCGGCTACTGTTAGTTCTACCGGTAAATTAGCGTAACGATTCGTTCCTATGAAGTTTAATAAGAAAGGTATGTAACAAACAAAATAGCAGCCAATTATTATACTTATTGTAATCATTGCTTTAGATTTTTTGCGTTTACGTTCTACAACAGATCTGCTACACATGTTAAACGCGACAACAACAACGCTAAGGTAAATTGACGCAATGAGCACAACGGTCAGACAGGTAAAGGTAAACAGGTAAACTTGTACTTTGTCAATTTTCTCTCTCATTATGCCTCTATTGTCTTTGAAAATATACAAGAACGAACACGCCGAAACACTCGATGAAACAAGCCAAAGCGTAATAATTGCAATCATGGTATATTGTTTTGGAATGTTATAAAAGGGCCAAACAATTTTTATCATTACAACAATGGCGGAGCCTGTCATTGACAGAGAACTTGCTGTTATAGGTAAGACGTATACGGAGCTTAAAATCTTAGACGTGAGACTGACTTCAGTATTGTCTGTTCTTTTTAAATCACTGATACTAATCATTTCACCAAATTTAAACGTAAAATTGGACGATTGTTTATTAACAAATGAAAATGGACGACTGGAATCTGTGATAGCGTTGGATATACCAATGTTTGATTTATCAGATAAAGGACGAATGAAATCTGTGCTATCGTTGGGTATGTCTGTGTTTGAGTTATCAGTAAGTGCTGAACTATTGTTTGAATCATGAAGCCCATGGTCAAGTGGTACATCGGAATCGTTTAAAACGTCTATGTCCGAAAATATATTATCAATACGTTCATTAATGTTTCGATTGTCTTGTCCAAACATTGGCAGGGTTGTTGTCCGGGAAGCAGAAAAATCAATATCTGTATTGCCTCCTGAAATACTTTCTTGTCCGACATTGTGTGGAAAGACGAATTCAGACGAATCCAGCGGATATGTATTATTTGGATTTAAAGTATTGTTCAAAAAGCTTTGGGGAAACGTAGATATGAAACTCAAATGTTGACCCCACACATTTAGATGTTCTGTATTAATAAAGTATACGTAAGCAAATATCATACACATCATAAGATCTGAGAATGACAAACTAAGCGAGAATCGTAGGAATACAATTTTGTTACTTTGACTGTTTTGGCTTTGAATTTGTTTCACAAGAGCCAAAATAACAAGAACATTTAGAATAATTCCAACCGGTACAACGACCTGTATTGCTAGTCCTGAAATTGTTGACGCATTTCCAAATGCTTCAATAATAACGGCTTTCTCTCTCAGCCTTTCATGCATCAAAGCGAGTTTTTCTTCATCGTTAAGAACTCTTTCCATTGTTGGCAGGTCTCCAACCGCGTATCTAAAAGAAACAAAGCAAAACCTGTACTTATTAAAAGACCAGCTCTTTAGAAAATAAATAAAAGCATGTTTGATGGGGTATATCGACGGTTTATACATGTATTTGAACAATGAGTAGTCTCCAAATTTCAATACAATTTATCTATCTTCAACAATGTAACACTGATGTCATGAAGAAAACAAACGCAGTCCAACCACAATTTTTTTTGAATTCTCGTCGCCAGTTTGATTCGAACACACGTTTAACAAATAGACTGCTAAAATTAAATTTGTGTTACTGTCCCAATATCGATAAATACTTTATATCAATTTCTTTAAAAACAATTTTACGACAAATTCTACCACTTCTTATTGTTCGCGCTCGCTTCAAATGTCCTTAGTGATAAGTTTTTATTATTATAAAAATTCGTATTGTATCAAGTGTTTCGACAGAAAGACATACGTGTCGGACATTAATTAAATACATGGATCTAAAACGATTACATTTTTTTAGTATAATTTCTTTATAATTATCGATATCCCCATTCAAATAAAATTAAAATTATATTAAACATGGGTGTGTAGGAAAGAATAGGTAATACATTTTATATAAGAAACCGTTGGCCAGAATTTGAGAGGAGGGCATGCGTATACGGGACCTAACCTGAATTAAGTGAGGTCAGCTGGAACTTACTTCCAAGATGGCGTATTTTTATTTTTTGTGTGCAGGAGTAGCGGATATTTTACCCGGTAAGTCGCTTTGTAAAAAGAATACGCCCTTTCGGCTTTACGGTGTTTTTGCTTCCCTATGTTTTTTTGTTTCAAGATCTTAAACGTCCGGATAAAAAAGTATTGAAGGAAAACAATCCACAAATATGTTGTCTACTCAGTACGTGTCGTTCGAGATATTGGATGTACAAATATCATTTTCTCTTATAATACACAAAATTGACGCTTATGTACAGTAAAATATAACTAAAATCATGACTATTTCATTTTACCAACGCCGTTTTTATCTCTGATAACTAATTTATTGTCAACAAACAGTTTAACCCCTTTTTGGAACTGACTTCTTTTTATGCATATGTTTGGACCTGACTTCCAAATGAGAAACAGCTCTCTTATATGTTAGAATGTATTACACGAGAAAACTGTCGTAAATGAATTCGCATTGGTGCGAATGTATTGGAAAACATTTTTTCTTTAGAGATCAAATGTTGCCATTTGTATTCGTTTGTATTAGTTGTTATATTATTAATTTTTATTATTTTATGTTTTCACACATACTTAACGCTAAGTACTATAATGCATTTGACGGTATTATTTACCCAGTGTAATTCTTACCTGTTTATTTTAAAACATATGGACATACTAGTGATGGAATATGCCTCAAACGAAATATTATGCTCACTAAACGGAATACTATACTTACAATTTCCAGGAATCAAGACGCCAGTAATAGACTTTGAGGATGCCAATATTAAAAAGGCGTTACGAAGTGTGTACCGATCTAGAAAACGAAAGGAATATTCAAACCCACGGCGATGTGCCACGCAAAACAAACAAAACAATCACATATACGTGCAATACACGTGTCATAAAAACAGAAAAGCCGACTCAATACTAGTATAGGGTGGCTGTGACCAAATACTACAATTATCGCGATTTGAAATAACTGAAGCAATTTGGAAACCTGACACCTGCTTATAAGATGCAATTTAGTGGATTGTTTTTTTTTTGTTTTTGTTGCCAACTAAAATATTGACTGTTTATTTAATACAAGGATGTTTGACGCGTTAAACCATAACGATACTCATACATGCATGTTACTTTGATGTGACACATTTGGACGGCCTTCTTTTAAACATGGTGTGAGTTGGTGAATATATTATAATCGCTAATAGTGAACTTCTAGTGGATAGAAGGATTAGTGTAAAAATGCATACACGATATTATTTCAGTAGAATTGATCAATATATATACGGGTATTGTCTTCTCTTTACACTTAAGTAATACATATTATTTACGACTGTTGTATTGAGTAAATAAAGCATTGGTTCAAGTAATTTTTTTGTTTGTTCTTGACATTCCTTCTAATCTTAAGTTATGTTAATACGTCAAATGCATAACGAATTCATTCCAATCCAAACAAGTTTATTATGTATGTAAGTGCTGAATACAATTGACAATGTATGAAGAGACATGATAGGAAAACACATATAATGGTTTGGTTTTTCTATAAAATGAACGTTAGAAACTAACGTCATGACATTTACGAAACAAAAAATGTAATTAAGTAACACTCATAGCAATTATATGTCAGACTTGTCTATGTTGAATTTATATAATGAAAAAATGACACTAAAAATTAAGCTCTACATGTTTTTGTTCGGTTTGTGTGCTTTGCTTTTTAGTAAGGCTTTTTTGAAAGATTCTTCCTAACATTTTCTACATTTAAACTCATAAGGTCCATGAATGGGGCATAGTATTGCAGTCCTCGGTTAATGTTAAATTCTTATTACATATACTGCAACGAAAGTTGCTTGTATCATCGACGTCGTACCTGCATCATATGAAGAGACAGGAAAGGAAATTGTTAAACAAAAGATCATACCAGAAAAAGATCGACACATCATAAACTACATTTAATTTATTAATTATATTGTCCCGTAGATCAGCCACGGCACAACCTATCCTCTTGAACATGAGATAATTGATTCAGTTGGTCGATTTTTCTTACAGCATTATCAGTATGTCCATAGTGTGTAACATATTAAAAACATTTATATTACACCTCATAGCATGCTATAAAACTGTTATATTTAAATACACATAATCACTTGATAAAAGTAAAAGATGGATAGGTATTTCGTGCCAAGCTTTTAAATTTAGGAAATAGCTGTTTGTCATTATAAAGTCACTTAAACTCACTTAAACCCGATAAGCTCGCGTATACGCATGCCACCCCCCATGAGAATGCACTTTGGGTAATATATGAACAAAACATTCTAATTTGACATACACTTGCACAATACAATATAATGACCTACGACAATGTAGTGAGAAATAGGCGTGCTCTTGTTATGTGGATTATAAATGTATAAAAAGCGAACAAGCAGTTCACCTGGGACAGTTCAAGTTCAAACGCAAAAGAGAAAGAGTACACGTTTAAAAGGCAAGATGGCGGAAAGTAGAGGTTGTGCAAATAGCTCAGGAGCAGCGACATCTACACCTGCAAACGTGATTCAATCGTCACAGATCAACGGTTTATTTTTGCAGGCAAAACAATCGTTCCATGAAATGTTATCGCAGCCATGTAACTTTAACAATAACAGTAATTTTCAGATAAGTTAATCTATGAAAATGGCTTCACCGGGATATGGACAATTCAATATGCCAACAGTTTCCAATGTTATGAATTCACAGCAAAATACAGATTTTACCACAGTGCTAAACATGTTTTTGAGCAGGATTGACAATTTTTATAAAACAATCTTTGCAAATTAGAAACCGTTCAATCAATAATGAATACTCTCACGGTGAAATGTGAGTGCGTGGACAAAAAGTGTCACAAATTGAGATCAAAATCATAGTAATAGAACAAAGACGCCAATATGGCAATACTATGCTGGATAATTTACATTAAAAACAAAAGGATATTGAATTATAAGCTGGACGATTGACATACCATGAACACCTCATGCAGCACGAGTTTACAGATCTTAAATGCCGTAGCATGCGGGATAATATACTTTTCTACAAAATTCCCGAGAAAAAAGAAGAACAGTGTGAGACAAAATACTGGACTTCATTGAATCAAAATTTGAAATTAAGAACGCATCCAGAAACATCAAATTGCACCATGCCCATAGAATAGAGCGTTATAAAAGCGCGAAAACTAGGCCTATGGCAGCACAGTTTGCTTACTACCCGGACTGAGAACTAGTGCGGCGGACTTCAAAGGAGCAAAAAGGGTCCCCGTATGGTCTCTCGGAACAATACCTCAGGAAGGTGATGGAAACCAAACAGAAGCTAATTCCTAGCATGAAGACGGCGAGATAAGAAAATAAGGAGGCCTACCCGAGGATCGATAAACTATTCATCGACGGCCGAGAGTACAAGCCGAATGCCTAGGAGAAATGTGGGAGTGTTGTAAAATGTGTAATCTAGAACGTTGAAGGACTCACAGTGGACAAGATTTCATCAACGGAATTTATGATTGCTTTCATAATATGACAAAATTTGTTTAACCGAAACATGGACTAATTCAAAATCTAATATTAAACTGTCTGGATTTAGCGAGCCAATACATTCGTATAGACGTTATCAAAATACGCGTGCACAACGTGCAAGTGGTGGAATTATTGTGGTTATAAGAGATAATGTATGAAAAGGAGTATCGGTTGCAAAAAATGTAATAGATTGTCTACTATGAATTAAACTTGATAAACATTATTTAAATACTGAAAATGACATGTATATATTTCGGTAACATATATAGAAAGTTCACCTGTGCACGCTCGATTTGATAGGGATATTTTCGAGATTATTAAAACGAATATTAATAATTTCAGCGAGCTAGGTGCGGTTTATGTAACGAGTGATACAAATTCAAGAATGCATGGCCACGAAACGGTTAGGTAATAATAAGGCGTGTTGTTTGGAAATATTATTTACGAATATTTTAAAGAAACTGTCAATGTAATAGGAAACGCATTAGAACTGTAACTTAATCATATTCTCAAGTCTGGAAAATTCCCAGACAGCTGGTCAACGGGTTTGATTATTCCCCTATATAAAAAGGCGATCTGTCTATACCCAATACTTATCAAGGCATAATCCTTGTGCAAAGTTATTCACGAATATACTAAACGAACGCTTACAAAATTGGGCTACTACTAATGACATTATAACAGACGCACAGTTCGGTTTCAAGCCGGACTATAGTACAGTAGACGCAATATTTGTCCTTCAATCATTGATTGAAAGTCATATAAACAATATACAAAAACTATGTTGATGTTTTGTTGATTATTTAAAGGCATGTGACTAAACGGATCGTATGCATCTCTGGTTTAAGCTCATTTAGTCTGGTATTCATGGTAAATTGTTGTCCGTTTTTTCGCTCTTTGTATAATCAGATTAAATAAGGTGTTAAGCATATGAATAGTATTTCTGAACTGTTTTAATCTGACATCGGTTTATTATAGGGTGATATATGTTCGCCGATAATTTTTTCATTAGTCTTAAATGATATATTGAGTTGCACTTACAAGCTGATATAAATGCGGGCATTACTATAATGATTTATTAATTAGCAATCTATCTTCTATTATTCGCCGACGACGCAGTGTTGATTTCTGAATCCGCTGATGGATTACATTCTTCCCTGAACAATTTGCTGGAGTATTGCACGAAGTGGAACATAACTGTCAATGGCGACAAGATAAAAATTGTCCTCTTTCATAAAGGCAGATAAAAAGGAATGTAATTGGGTTTATAACAACAACTCTCTTGAAATCGTATAATTACCTAGGAATAGTAATGTTAAGCAGCGGCGCATTTATATAAGACACAAATACTTGTTCTGTCAAGCGAGGTCTGGGGATTTTATAAAGCTGAAAATATTGAGCGAGTCCAACGCAAATTCTGCAAATGGCTTTTAAATGTAAAAGCTTCTAAAACTTCAAATGCTGTGTATGCCGAAGTTGGTTGATACCCGATGTATATAGGTCGATATTTACGACTAGTTAAATATTTCTTAAAATTGTTCAACGAAAAATCGTCCAACTGGATTTCATTCAATATTATTCGTAGGCAATGTAAAGAAGCATGTGATGACCCTCAATCCAAATCATGGGCATCAAACGATCGAAACGTTTTGCACGAATCAGGTTTTAATGAAGTTTGAATATATCCTTAATATGTTAATGTCAACATCTTTATTGTAATGTTTTGCAATAGATTACATGATTTGTTTATTTCATAATGGCAAATTGATGTTAATGACACCTTATCGCTGTTTCTTTACAAGGAATTCGAACCCACCTTTGAAAGATCCCTTTACTTTGAAAAAAATGAAAACAATATAAATTTAAAAACATAATAACAAAAAATAAGATTATCTTCTCATGAGCTATTTATAGAAACTGGTAGTTACCAAAACATCCCAAGAAATTAACGAATTTTCAAATTATGTACACTCAATGAAATTCAAGATGAGTACCATTTTGTTTTGATATGTCATGTGTATGATAATTTTAGAAATGCATTTATACCTGATGTTTACAGAAGAAGACCAAGTATTTTTAAATGTGTACAATTATTGTATGAGACCAGAAAAAATATACTGATTCGTCTTGCAAATTTCTGTATAAAAGCATTTAAACGGCATATTTTTTTCAGAATTGATTACGGGTTTTAACATCCATTTAACTTTTTTGAAAAAAAAATAAAGAGACTTCTTTTACATATTACATTCTCACAAAAAATATATATAACTAAAATGCAAAATTGTTGTTAATTTGACGCATGAGTATTTATGTGTAAGTATTATTGCTATATTGTTATTTTGACAATAAGCTGTATATTCTTTAGTCGTAAATCTGTTCTGTTCTGTTCCATAAATTGCGTGTTCACAGCATAGAAATATGGTACAATACAATAACATACAATACAATGAACACACTTGTTCCAGATAGAGATTAAGTTAATATTGTATTTCAGATTTTGATTGTAAGCAATTTATTTATGCGTAATGATCATTCAGACCATGTACCAGTTATCAACTAAAATATATAATTTAATCATGACGTCTTTTTGCCTTATGTAAAGTTTTCAAGATGTTAATATTCAAATGTTTCGTTTGTCCATGATCACGACAAGGTAACCTTTACTCTATTTCAAATTATAGCTTACTGTTTTATGAATGGTATTTTTATTTAAAACGTACATACAAAATAATAATGGAGGTATAAATTGTACACGTGGCGATATATTATTAAAGCAAAATGTATTAATGGCAAAAAAATCTGTATATAAACGCAGATGATATTCAAACATGTAATCCAATGTTTATATATCTTTGGATTCTTCAATACACATTTTTGTATATTAGTGTTTACTTAAGTTTGTTCTGTTTGAATATCTATATTGTATTGCGTGTATAATAATAACAAGGTTAAATACTAGCTTTTTCTTTATGAGATATTATAATTTGAAAGAGCATTATTTCTTTGTTTCATGATATCAATGTTAACACAATACGAATATCATAAAAAATGACAAAACAAAAAATAAAATATAAAATCCGAAAACATGGAAGCTATTATTATTGGGTTTTACTTACCCTTGTAGATTTGATTCAGGTGGATTAACCAATCCTTCACGAATTGAATCTTCAATCGTCTGCCAGAAGATGTTCACATCTACTTGTATATGAAATAAAGTGTATCTGTTTTTTACATGTTATGTCCTTTATATAGCACATAAAAGACGGTGTCCGATTGGTCGGTCTCTCATCGATGTATATTAATTATCATTCATGATTGGCAATCTGTTAGACATTTACGTCGTCCATCATCTTTTAATTGTATATGTTTTAGTAATCGAAAGTCAATTAGTTTCAGCGTGATATTGGTATGGCTAATGGGAAGAGACGTATGTTTTATTGATATTTATTGACCTTCTTTAACATTAAGCTCAAGTTTAAGTCAGTAACCATCAGCACGCACAGCTTTTAGGAATTTAAGCATAATCGCTTTTTAATCATTATTACAATTTCTATCAATAATACACATATCCAATGACCACACGTTACAACGATATTATTTTGTTAATTGTACACGCAGTCTGCTTGCTATGAAAGACAATTTGAAATCCCAGCCAATGCCAAAAAAAGAAGAAGAGGAAGGAATAACTAGAACAAATATGATGCAAACAACTGAAGTGGAATGACTAAGTTAACAAGTATAACTCACTAAAAACCAAATTGCTTACAAAAAATATGGAACAAAAAAAGCCCTCTGGGCCGAGCAGCCTTACTTCTAAACAAGGCCATTATATTACCGGTTTCGTATTGGTCGATTAGCGCAATATTTAGAAGGGTGGAAAAATCGATATTGTCGAAATAACGGCGTCCACACTACATTCTCGGCTTGTCTTGTTCTACACTACCGCGACCTTGGCGTTCGCACTAAGTTGCCTCTGTGGATATAGTTTTGAAAGGCGTTTTTCCAAGAAGCCGCTAGAACGAATAGCTTCGGCTGCTACTTTCAATATGTCCTACGTAGTAGCCGTAGGGTCGCCTAATGAAACGGTCTGTGTGTTTAAGGGACGTTCACACGAATAATTCATGGCGTACTTTGCGACCCTTCCACTTGGTTGTCTTATAATTCAGACAGTGTACGCAAAGCCTGACATATTCGCACCAAATTAAAATGAAGCTTAATATTCGATAGGACCCAATTTCTTTTGCTAACCGTTTTCTTCGGGCGCCGTAACAATTCAAGATGAACACACGCCCAATTCAAGAAGAACACAAGCCCGGGTTGACGGGGTTATTACTTAAAAAATTATGAGAGTTATCATCGAAAATAAATACAATATTATCACGCGACAGCCAATATAACTGTATATTAAACCCCAAAAACAATACACACACTATACTATTCATAACAATCAGCTTTTACAGCAATATTTAAAAGCCCAGCTATATGAAATATCAGATATCATTGTTTTACCTAGGTCTGAAAAAAACATAAGAATGCAATGAAATGATTATATTGCTGTTATTATTTGATTTCACTAACAACGAACTCGGGAGTGGAACACAATCTAAGAGCTCGGTATGTGGTTACCACAAAAAGCTCTCTACGTGGCACTCCTATGCGACTATTTTTATTTAAAACATTCTCAGAAATTGAAATTATTTCAGAAAATTAAATTTATGAACGATAACAATTAATGATGAAAACATAACAACAAATAGATCGAGTTTATGTACGCAACATATAGTAACTGATTTGAACCGTTATACGTCTGAAAAAAAAAACTTAACTTGTTACACATTAAATAAATTATTTTGATTAATGTAATTGTTTTATTTAATTGTTCACACCAATTGTGACACTCTGTGTTGCGGCATTTTTATCCCGGTGTTTACAGGTAAAACACAGCCTTAACAATTTTTGAAAAATATTTAAAAAATGTCATAAACAACATATGAGTATTCCCGACAACATCAATATAAGAAACATGTATTAACGTTTCAATAATTTATATACTAATGATATGAACGACATGTCCAATAAAAACATTGACAAGATCCATGACAACACTAGCAACAGCGAAACAAATGACATTCTTGACTCCCCGATCACGGAAAATGAAATACAACAAGCATTATCAACACAACACAACGGAAAATCAAGCGGACCGGATCAGATACCCGCTGAAATAATCAAAGCTTCATACACCTTCATAAGAAGTTGAAAACCGCATCTGACACATATATTCAATTACATGTTTGAAAATGGAAATTACCCAAAAGATTGGGGACTAGGTTACATTACATCAATTTATAAAAGTGGTAATAAACATAGTAATAATTTAAACATAAGCAGCATTTTATACGGTTACGAAAATACTAGGTAAAATACGTGTTATATATCGAGGATAACTATTTGAAGTTAAGAACTTAAAGTGTATAGGCTAATCAGGGACGACACTTTCCGCTTTAATGGTATTTTTAGTTTCAAGGAAGTCCCTCCTTACCGAAAATCAAGTTTAGGCGGTGAGTGTCGTCCCTGATTAGCCTGTGCGAACTGCACAGGCTAATCTGGGACGACACTTTATTCACAAGCATTAAGCCCAGTTTTCTCAAAACAAGACACATGTTCTCATGAGCCTCGTTCTGAAAAAAAATGGGCTGAATGATGCATGTTAATGATTTGTTTCTGGAGATTTCTCTTCTTTATAATGTACGTAAAGTATCGCCCTTTGTAAGCCTGTGCTGTCCGCATACGCTAATGAGGGTCTCCATTTTTTACTTTTATTGATTTTTACGTTTATAGAAAGTGTCATCTGAACAAAGATCAGTCCGCACATGCTCATCAGGGTTGACTGTTTACGCCTTATTTGGATTTTCGCTGAGAAGAGGCTTTCTTTTAACTAAAGTACAAGAAAAGCGGCAAATGTGGGCCGACACATTACGTACATGCATTAAACCCCGTTTCCCAGATCGAGGCTTATATTTATTGTTGCCGTTTAAAATAAAAGAGCTGACAACTGTTGACATAACATACGCGCGTGCGCACATCGACACAGATGGTACTGTATATAACGTCCGTCACGTGTTTACGAAACGGTTGCCAACTGTAGTGACACGCATGCCCAGAAAAACATATTAGATTCTTTTATATGTTTTTTGCTTAATTCAAAGAGTATACTTTTCCTTTAAAATCCCATTAATGTGTAAATAAGAATAGTCTTGCTTATACGAATTATCTACTATTGATTTAATCGTTATTAACATTTATTGATATATATTATTTTGTATTCATTTTTTTATTATTAATATTGTATATAATTCACGACTGTTTTCAAAATGCTAAATCATAACAAATAACTTCAATATCTGCTTGTATTAAGTGACCATATACATAACAAAGATAATGCCACACATATCTGCAAGATGTTGTTTCGAAGTTCTATGCGACACAAATCGTCCTCCTATTGGACCTACGTACATTACTTCCATAGCTTCGGTATGCACGAAAACTACGTCATCATCATTCAAAAAACACTCCACATGGAGGTAAAAGCTGCGCTATGATACTCAGCGGCAGAGGCCTTTAAGTGGCACCCAGATATGAAGGTAAAGGCAGGAAGGCTCAATTGGTCGTTGTCGGTCTTGGTCTAAACGTGTTTTAACTCATTCGCAAAGAATCGTCTAAAATCCGTTCCTGATCAATTTATTGCCATATGAGATCGCTTATGTCGCCTTATAAATCAATAATATTGCGTTCAATCGTGACATATACCGGTAATTGCTAGATTATATACATGTATTCAGGCCGGCAATGTCAGTTTGCAAAGTTTTTGAATTGTAAAATAAAAAAATATACATATTATTTTAAATATGAAAAATATAAAAAATAACTGAGTTAGCTGTTATCAAAACATCCGCTCTCAATGTGTGGATGTAAACGTTTGGGACTTATGCGAATCGTTTAAATAGAAAAATATGCCTTTATGCTTTATTTCAATAAATGAATCATGCTAGTCTAGCCTTACTATAAATTGTATTTAAAAAAATAGTTTTCCTTTACCAAGAAGGACTCATAAAATATCCAGTATATGCATTTTTTGGCGATAAAAATACCTGAACAATATAAAGCGTTACATACGCGAAACGATTGAATAAAATTCGATAGTTCTGTTTGAATCGTTATGTTTTGTGACATGACGAGGATTTCTTATATGTATTATAAAGTACGTCACACTTTATATCAGTACAGATGGCAAAATGGTTTTAGTGCTATTTTTTTCATTAAGGATCAGTGGTGTGAGCACAGTTGTGGATTACTTTTTTTTTCTTTAATTTTATGTATACTTAATACTGGAACTTTTGCGTTAAAATAGTATTATTTATCAAATTAAAGCATTTAATGCCAAACTTAAAAACACATGTCAAAATCTGTGAACATGTCCCTATCAATTGTTCTAATATTATAGAGTTTACCAGGTTTAAGTCACGTGATGTACATAGCTGACTGTACCTATAAACATGCATACACTGAGGCTCTGCGCTCTCTCTCATACCAGCTTTCCATCGTGTAAAATCTATTGTATTCACATACTCTTATATTTGTGCTTATTAAAAGTAGTTAGAACACTTCAGTGTCGTTCTTTATTAGCACCAACAGACATATAACAAAACATGGTGTCAGAAGCCTTAATAGCTCGTCAATAAAAATGGATCTAACTGGTGTACCTACTCCGAGGATGGACTGGGATAGTGCGAACCTTTTAGAGACATTCCGTCATTTCCGTCAACATGTGTCTTTAATGTTTGATGGGCCGTACAAGGACAAATCGGTCGAGGCAAACGTTGCATATATTTTGTTATTTGTCGGAGAGAGAGGCCGGGAAATATACAATACGCTGAATTTGAGTGCAGATGATCGCAAATCAGTAACAAGAATAAGCGACGCTTTTCAACACCACCTTCAACCAAAATCAAATCCTGTATTTTGTCGATATGAATTCAATAATGAACGCCAGGGAACCAGCACTATCGAGGAATTTGTAACCAAAATCAAAGTTCTTGCTCAAGACTGTTGCTTTGGTGACTCATACCGAGACGATATGATAAGAGGCAGAATTGTATTTGGGATTTCGTCAAAGAAAATTCGGGCCAAACTGATCGAACAAGGTGACAAATTGACTCTCACAAAAGCCATTGAAATTTGTCAGTCGTATGAATACGCACAGTCGCAGCTCAATCAAATGAAACCGGAGAGTCAAACCATGGTTAATGCTTTAAAAACGATAAGTAAATCCAGTCACCAACATCAGGCATCCAAAAAGTCTATCAAGTGCATAGGTACATCTTGTGCAAAGCAGACAACACGGTACCGTAGACCAACGGAGGGCGCTTACACGAACCGAGGATCAACGTCGAACGGCAACACACGAGGGCCGACGTCGGATGCATCCAGTCGTGACCGGAAATGCGGAAACTGCGGGGGTCAGTGGCACTCGTCGCGTGACCATTGTCCAGCCACAGGAAAGCAGTGCAACAAATGTTACAAGTGGAACCATTTTGCAAAAGTTTGTCGGTTGCAAAATGTGAACTCCGTCGCAGAAGTCGTCGTGTTTGTGGACAGTGTAAAATCTGGTGTTAACAATGGCCAAGCGTTTGTATCATTTTGTGTTGGGCCTAAGCAAACGTTGGTCAGTTTCAAAGTTGATACAGGATCGCAGGTAAACATTGTACCATATTCTGTATATCAAACATCTGGTGTTAAAGGGCCATTACAATTGTCGAATGTCCGTCTGTCAGCGTATAACAATACACCTTTAAAATCAAATGGTATGGTTACTTTAAATTGTACATATTCAAAGACAGGTGAAAGAAAACCTGTACTGTTGCATGTTATAGAAACCAGGTCTTCTCCACTTTGGAGCCTCCAAACATCGCTTGAGTTTGGTCTGATTCAGGTCCCATTTGCTGTGGAATTCCAGAACAGGGATACGTTCTTGACAAAACAGAAATTACTAAGGGACTTCCCAGATCTTTTCAGTGGTAAAGGTGCAATGCCAGGTCCATGCATGATTCATTTAAAACATGATGCAATTCCATTTATTCACCCACCAAGGAAAACCCCAATTGCACTAAGAGATAATGTCAAAGCTGAGTTAGATCAAATGGAAACTTTAGGATTCATTAATAAGGTCATTGAACCTACAGAATGGGTAAATTCGATGGTAGTTGTTTGCACTAACAGGTGCAAAGTATTTCACCAAGCTAGATGCTAGCTCAGGTTACTGGTCAGTAAGCCTTGATGAACAGTCATCATACCTCACTTGTTTAAACACTGAGTTTGGAAGATATAGATACCACAGGTTACCATTTGGTCTTAGTATGAGTGGTGATGAGTACATTCGTAGAATGGACCAATGTTTTGAAGGTCTAGATGGTGTCGTAAGCATTGTGGATGTCATCTGTGTGAGTGGAAAATCGAGGGAGATCATGTCAAAAATCTACTAGCAGTGCTAGCAGTGCTAGCATGAGCTCATGAGAAGGGTGTTATTTTTAATGATGAGAAAATGGAAATAGGCGTCACAGAAGTTCAGTATTTTGGACACATACTTACTTCTGAAAGTCTGAAGCCCGAACCAGCAAAGGTCGCTGCGATCACAAAAATGTCACCACCATCAAACAAGGGAGAGTTGCAAACATTTATGAGCATGGTCAATTATCTCTCTAGGTTTGCTCCCAAACTATCTGAGATAACAAGTCCTCATAGAGAACTCTTGCAAACAAATGTGGCATTATCATGGTTAGAACCACAGCAGCAAGCATTTACCAAAGTGAAAGATTTGTTGACGAAGCCAGGTCAGGTCTTAGGGCATTATGATCACAAGAAACCTCTTGTTTTGCAAACAGATAGCTCTAGAATAGGTCTTGGTGCTACTCTCTTGCAGGAAGGTCGACCAATTGCTTATGCAAGCAAATCACTCACCTCAAGTCAACAGAACTATGCAATGATTGAATTAGAGTGTTTAGGAATTATGTTTGGTCTAAAACGATTTCACCAATGGGTCTATGGTAGACATGTTACCGTAGAAACAGACCACCTGTCACTTGTTCCTATCTTTAGGAAGCCGCTTCACAGCGCACCTGCTTGTTTGCAGCGCATGCTATTGCAAATGCAGCCATACAACATTGAAGTAAGGTAACAAAACATTTATGATAACACGACACGTTGCTGCTTCAGCAGGACAAATGCACATGATTACCTTTTTAATGTATTAGATTACCTAAGGTGACAAACAACTAGTACACAACATTTACCGTAAACTGTATGCCAGTTCATAATATATTTTAAACGTAATTGATGTGTAATTGTGTGTACATGATATGTATAGATAGTCCAATCAAAATTAACACTATTGTGCTTTAGTTTATTTTACATCTTTTTAGTTTTTCTTGATAACATAGGCCTTGTTTGAATCATTTAATCTTACATATTGGCTGTTGTAACATATATATTCTTCAAATGATACGGTTTGTTTGTAAAAAGAACGCAGTTGAGATCAGTTAGGTTAAGAGGACAAATCAATGGTAAGTAGATTTACATCGCTTTTACTGGATTAGCAAATACTGCAACAATATCCATGTTGATGCGTGCGTCATTAGCGTATATTCAACCTTAGCGAATGATTAATTGAAGCTATGATAATTGATTTAATGGCTTAATATATATGCATGTCTGATAGCAAATAAGGTGTGCAAAGTGAAATGAAGACAATAAAAAATAGACGATATACGCACAAACCAGTTGTTATCGCCGCTCAGAAAACCAGAAAACAAATATAAAGCAGAAGAATCTATGCGTATGAAAATTATGTACAAAGACGTTATAAGCGTCGTTAATATGTTTGAAAGAAAATTATTGGGGCCGCTGTTATGCGCTACTCGTTAAAATATCATTTTATATGATCACTCGGGAATTAAAATCGATATTCCACCAAAACCAACTAATATCTTATATTATATATATATTTAATCATTAATGATAGTAAATGAGGTGTGGCAGTGAAATAAAGAAAACATCAATACACAAGTGTTGTTATTTCGCTTAAGAAAACCAGAAAAAACATTCAATTAAAAACCTCTGGTCGAAAGTGATAACGAACGTAATTGCCTTTTTGTAACAAATTAGATGTCGAAGATTAGTTTCATTTCGTTTGTAAATGTCATTTTTTAATTTTGATATTAGAAGAAACGACCTAAATAAATGTTATTATATTAGACCTTCTTTTTAGTAATTCCACTAATTGCGGAATACAACGAATACATTTGAACTAATTAAATTAGCCTAGTGTAATCCAATTAAAATCACAATCTTATAAATATTTGTAATATTTAAATTGTCATTTTAACTTATTTAATAATTTTAATTAATCATAATTAATAAAGTTTTAATTAATTTCAATTAACAAAATTTTATAATTCCTATTGCATATTGTTTAAAATAACTATTGCATATTGTTTAAAATAACTAGTGCATATTGTTTAAAATAACTATTGCATTGTGTTTAGAATAACTATTGTATATTGTTAGAAATACTTAAGGAATTGCGCAGTCCGTATCACGCATTAAGCCCAGTGTTCACAAAAACACATCGGTATACTTTTGTGCTAGGTGAGCTACAAAATTTTACATGTTGCAAACTACCTTGATGAACAATAGAAAACAGCTCAGTAAGCTAAGAGAAAGAGTAGCACATTCCAATCTAAATTGTTTACCAAATCAAGAACGCAAACGTAAGCAGTAGAAACTTCCGGAAAGTTCCATGACTAAGGGTTAACAGCTTTGACCCGAACAAATATAAAAAAGTAGGTGAATCAGCGTACCACGTGAGACCACGTAGGATCACGTGAGAAACGAGAAAAGTCTGATCAGATTTCAAAGAATTGCATCTGAAAGGATATTTAAGAGAACACTGTGCGCGACTCAAGGCACAGTGTTTTCTGGATATTTTTACCGGTGAGATGCTGCAAATAAATATATTCATACTAAAATTATTGTTTACTACTTTAATTGTTTCAGCTACATTCAATGTAGGGTATTTAGGAAAGTTGTTTGACTTCATAATATCCAAATAAATATATATTGTGTATTTATGATAATAACTATTTTATAAGTATCATATTAGTAAAACAAATAGTACTGTTTTCTCATAAATAAATAATTTCTTTATTTTATGATTTGATTAAACAATGTTAATGCCTGAAAACTGTTAGTGAAATTGAATAATATTCTGTGTGATTTATTAATATATAATAAGAATCAATATCGTTACATATGTACGTCTATATCATAAATGATATTTATGCATTCAAATATTTATCTTTTTTTAATAAATGAACACAGTGTTTTCTAAATATTTTAACATAGAATAAAATGGGTTGTTTACACTATCGACTTCTTTAATTATTTACATCTATTATGGATCAAAGAATATTAGCGCTTAACGAAGAATGGTAGCATTTAATGCTAATTGAAAATGAAATACGATAGAGACAACATTCACTAAGACCGTAATGGACAGAATGATTAATTATTAAGAACTAAATAATTTATCGTACGTAAATGAAGATCCCGTTACCAGTTACATCAGTTGGAAATAATGAAAACCTCAAGGAACATAAAAAATATAGTAAAAGTACGTACGATACTAGTGTGTAAAAAATATCCTCGATATATAACACGTATTGTACCTAGTATTTTCGTAACCGTATAAGATGCCGCTTATATTTATATTAATACTATGTTTATCTCTGTGACATAATTGTATGTGAAATATCTCATTTTTAGACGATGTTAACTGTGCAAGTCTTAATAAATATGTGTCTTGTCTTGATAAAAATATAACAGAAGAAGCAACATCCAAACAAATTGAGAATATCAAATATACTACCACATACATGTACCCTTGATCGAAAAATAGAAAACAAGTTTAGATCGACATAACAATTTATAGTTTTCAAACCTGAAATGGCGCATCGGTTTCAAGGGGACGTATTAAAAAATGTAATCATCGTCAATGTAGACTGACTAATCGATTTAACATCAGCATAATCATATAGATATCGCATTGCTTGCGTTGGCTCATATGGTGTTTCACGTAATTTATGTGAATAATCATTTTGTCAAAATGTGTGTTTCTAAACTCGAATAAGATACCATTAATTGTATGTTTTAACAATAAACTTTGAAACCTGAATAACATATATGGCATCAAATTGTTGTTTGAAACAACATCAAGACGATTAGAACGTGCAGGTTTCTTCAAGTAATCGACAATTGATCGTTCACATGTTGGTCGACTCAGTATTAATATATGGATTTATTTCTATGGTTGGTATGTGCATATTTGGCATGATCGTAAATTGGTGTATGTGCATCTTTGCTGTCGTGTTGTCATAAATTCTGAGAAGCAAATTAGGTACTTAAAAACCAAGCGAAACAAACTTATGAATTACTTGAATATTTCTTTGTTGATATATTATATTTTTTAGTGAAAACTTGAAGTTTTGGCAGGTTTCTTAAGTTACAACTAGGCAATCAATTGAACTATTTACACCTGAAAACCAGGTATTTTTCATTTACTTATCCCTTTTTCTGCGACTTGTATTGCTTATCCGATGCTCATAAAATGCTGCATAGAAAGACCGTTGGCGAGAAAATAAATTAACAGAAAATGATTTATAAGTGTTTTGGATCGTGATAATTTATTTAGATTTAATCGCCTGTTTGCAATTAAATGTATACACTGTTTATCAAATGTGTATGTACCGACTGCTTTAACTTAACTCGTTTTGTTATAAACAGCGGTGTAGGTATCATTCCGCCGTATGTACATGGGGATCTTTACAGAAATGGAGGGGGATGTATGAGGTAGGGAACTACACCTACAATCATCTGTTTGACAGACTGGCTATAATCCGGCACTTCAGAATCGTTAGGTAGTTTGAGCCTCGATCTGAGAAAACTGGGCGTATTGCATGCTCGTAAAATGTCGTCCTAGATTAGCATGTGCAGTCCGCCAAGGCTTATCAGGGACGACGTCTTCCGCCTTGACTGGAATTTCTTCTCATGGAGACTTTATTTAAACGAAAACATGCATAAACGCGGGAATTGTCTTCCCTGATTTGCATGTGCGGACTGCACAGGCTAATCAAGGATGACACTTTACTCACATGAATGTTGCCCGAGATTGAGACTTATTCGTTCGCACTTCAGAATCTTAGGTAGCAAAGCGTTATTATTAATTACTTAAGAAATGGTGTAATTAAGGCTCGATTGGTCATTGTCGGCTCGGGTACTACTTACATGTACCCGGGGTACTCTTAAGAATACTTACATGTACCCCGGGTACGGTCAATATACTAAAACGTACCCGGGAAATTTAACGCTTAATCGGTCGTTGTCTGCTATTTCTTTGAAATTAATTATATTCACATGTATTTCAATTTTCTGTAAAATGGCCTCTATATTATCGAAACTCATACTCAAAAAGCATCTTGATGAAGTTTTTTATAAAGAGAAGTTTGTTTAAGATAATCTATAGCGCGTTTTACGACATCTAATTTTTGGCGGGAATACTACTCGGGTACAGTCTAATATCGACCGGGTACGATTTAGTATATTGACCGTACCCGGGGTACATGTAAGTGCACTTAGAAGGACCCGGGGTACATGTAAGTACACTTAGGAGGACCCGGGGTACATGTAAGTAGTACCCGTGCCGACAATGACCAATCGAGCGAAATTAAGTTGTTCAACAGCATTAGCCTTATTTGTCACTATCTACACACTGAGTTGTTTGTGGTAGGCAGAAAATATAACCGATTGTCACTTATTTAGCGATACAAAATTTAATATTCACTCATTTAACTGATACAAAATAATATAATAGTTATCCTGCTATGAAAAAGTTATAACTTTTCTATAAATATTGAAGGGCTTGATAATAATTGATTTTTAACATAAACGGTTATTAAAAAAATACAACGTTCACCATTTAAGCAATAAATAATATGTTAGTTGTCCTGATATAAAACAATCATAACTTTTCTATAAACATTGGAGTGCTTTATAATCATTGTTTGTTAAACATAAACGGTTATTTAAAAATACAACGTAGACTTCTCGTTAAATGCGGTTAAACCAGTTGTACCTTTCTTTATATTGACCACACATGATTTATTTCAAACAATCCAATTGTTTTATAAAATATATGCCACATTTAGCGAGTCAAGTCTTTAGATAAAATACATTAACTGCACATATGTAAATACATGTGTTAACAATCTACCTGCCTATTATTTTATCAAGATCAAGATGAAGTAAAATTGCAGCGAAAATATCTTCAAAGCGACACCTATCAAAAGGTATCAACTGCAAAGGCACCAGTCGTTGGCGAAATTTGGCACTGCAGCTATTCCAGACCCTTGCAAAAACATATTCAAGAGGTATGCACTGTGGAAAGGGTGTTTATTGCATGTGCGTGAAGTGTCGTCTCAGATAAGCTTGTTTATTCCGACTTTTGGCATAAAAGAAGTCTCTTCTTAGCGAAAACTCAGTTCAGGCTTAAAGGGGCCTTTTCACAGATTTTGGCATTTTTTAACTTATTCATTTAATGCTTTATATTGATAAATGTAAACATTGGATCGTAAAAGCTCCAGTAAAAAATCAAGAATAAAATTAAAAAAAGGAAAAGAACATTGCCCGGAGCAGGTTTCGAACCAGTGACCCCTGGAGTCCTGCCAGAGTCCTGAAGTAAAAACGCTTAAGCCTACTGAGCTATTCCACCGTGTACACATACTTGACGTATTTTATACCTTATATAAGCAATCTTCGTAGTTTCACAAAATTTAACGACAAAAACAGAACTCTCCAAATTATTCAATCGTTTCGCGTTGCAACGCTTTATAATTTTTAGGTTTTAAAATCGTCAAAAGATGCATATAATGGCTATATTAGACCATGGTAAATGTTCAGTATTACTGTTTCCTCACAAATATCATAACTAAAAAGAAAATTTGCGAATCTGAAACAACTTTTTTCAATTTTGTCAATTTACCAAAGCGTGAAAAGATCCCTTTAAAGTGTCGTCCCAGAAAGGCCTGTGCGGACTGCACAAAGTAAGCTAGGACGTCACTTTATGCTCATGCATTTAAGCCCGTTTTCCCAGAACGCGACTGATATTCAAGTAGCGTCAATTCATAATGCTTGATCACACTTTTATCTTATTTAAAAATACTTCTTAGCTGCTTGTGTCCGTTGTAATCAAAGCGTTATATCTGTTTGATATACAGTATAGTTGTCATTGTATTTCAGCTTATAACAGCAAACGAATGCATTGCTGATCCGTTTCATTTGTGAAATTATTTGTTTTTTTTGTGGGTTTTTTCGTATGACAGAACTTGCTGTTATTACTACATTTATTTATTTTGCACATACACTGTCAATATCATGTTAATTGTAAGATAATGTTGAATTGTAATCAATATATGTCCGCAGGAATTGCCTTTGTCTACTAGAATACAGATTTACAAATGTATTTAATGAACAATTTTGTAATTGCTTTCTTAATTAGTATGTTCTTATCTAGACTTTGAAGGACACGTTCATAAAACCATACATCAGAGTAAACGTTCAATAAAATATCGTGTGTTATACACGCACAGTTCGAACAGTTGCGCGTGTGTTTCTGGCGGATATGCGCATGTAATCAGTCAGTACCTAAACCTCCAGTTTGTCAACAGCATCAAAATGAAATATGATAATTGAATATAGGTATCTCTATCCAATGGCTTTTTCTATCTATGATTTTCTTTTAAAATCTGTTTTCTGTCCTACTTGTCATATATTCTGTCTGCATTTGTCTTGTTTTGTTTTATACTTTGAAATGTTTTCTACAATACATAGATACATCTCACGTTCTTACATAAAATTCATCTACACACATTGACATGTTAATAGAATCTCAACAAATGCCTAAATATATGTGTAATCCCATATTAGACTGTGCAGTACGCACAGGCTAATAAGGGACAGTACTTTCCGTCTTGACTGGATTTTCATTTAGAATTAACTACCCTTAATAAAAAAAATCCATTACTGCGCAGACTTTTTTGTGAAGATGCTTTACGCATATGAATAAGTCACGTTTTCGCAGAGCGCGACTCAAATCTACGTTTTTATCCATTGGTTCCGAACGTGATTTTCGCCTACAAATATGACAGACAACACGTCTGTGAACGTAAAACCTTTCCACGACAAGCTCTACGTCGCAACCGAAACCAAATATTGGAACCAGATGGATCCTGAAACACTGGACCGAAAGGAAAATGTACGCAAGGCGCATGGGGAAACACCGTGTTCAAATGAGCCTCGTTCCGGAAAAATTTCTTAATAAGCATTTGCGAAAAATTTCGTCCCTTATAAGCCTGTGCAGTCCGCATATGCTACTCAGGGTCTACATTTTTATTTTTTATGGATTTTCGTTTTATAGATTTGTAACCGGACATACAGTTGTATAATGTATCGTCGATTTACGTGTAGATGTAAATCATTTATTTTACGATTCTTTGTTAAGGTAACGGCATTTAAAATTAGTTATAATTAGCGTATAACTAGATATGTAGCAGTAACCTTAAGTTATTTAGTGAATTACCATTAAAAACTAGTACAAATCCCCATTTGTTCACGTTAACTGATGCTCACAAATTACTCGTGCATTATCACATATAGCAGTTCTGAGTTGATTTTACAGTTATCCTTTCAAAAAGCTGGTATTTACGTGTCTTTACCAATGAAATGTGTCGTTGCGAAATGGAGGTGACAAAAAGGCGCATTTTAGATCATTAAATGATCAGCTATTTGACCTGAACGCTTCGAAATGTATATTTGAAATATATTTGGTTATTTGCATTTAAATATTTCATATTTTATATATACGATTACTTTTCACAAGTAACTGTATCATATTTTGTATTTCATTTTGCTTATTTATGTTAGTGTTTTGTTTGATACAATATTGTATTGTTTAATTAATATAGTATTTTATTGCTATTTTAATGTTGTGCTATTTTATGTTGCTCACCATATCTATTGGTAAACCAATTATTGGATTTGTAATCATTGTTATCCATACATATTAATGATTAGTATGTGATCAGCTATTTGATGTAAACGCTCGTAAATTTATATTTGAAATATGTTTGGTTCTTTGCAGGGTTGTTTTTATAACCACCCTGGTTTTCACGTATTTGGAATTGGCTGCTACCCACCGCCAATAACTACATAAAAATCATTACGGTGACAATCAGGGGGTTATAAAAAGCTTGGGCACCACGTATGACATATTTCATACATACGATTACTTTGCACAAGTAACTGTTTTATATTTTGTATTTCATTTTCTTTATTTATGTGCGTGTTGTGTTAGATATGATATTGTATTGTATTTGTAAATACATAAAAAAAAACATTACGGTGACAGAAAGTATCTATTTAGCAAAAATAAAGCTTAAGTTGAAAGCGTCGACCCTGATTAGCATCTTCACTGAAGATTTCATACTTGAATCGGGTCAGATCGTTGACGAATAGGTTACGCGAGTTGTGTATCGTGTTATTTCTTACAATTTGACCCTGTTTATGAAAAATAATTGCATTTCCAGAAAGGAAATTTATTTCTGCGTGGAATAAGGCCAAGTTATTGAAAATCGCTGCAAAATTGATGCAGTAATGGCTATTCAATGCGATGCACCCTGTTGTCAGGTTGTATACCGTGTTATATTTATATATGACAGTAAAACAATTGTTTTTCAGATTAATTGATGTTTATGCCCTCAAAGGAGGGCATATAGTGATCGCACTGTCCGTCACACCTTTGCGTTTATGTTTAAAAAAAATTCTCATAACTTCTGTGTCGCGTTAGATGCAACCTTTATATTTGGTATGTATGTTTATATGGACAAGGCCTTTCCATACGCACACAAATGTTTACCCCTTTGACCTTGACCTTGGACTTAGGATCCGCGTTTAGGTTTCGAAAACGCGTTGTTCGGAGGCATATGTCTTCCGATGGGTACAGCTCTTGTTCGTTATAATTTGATTATTTTCCATTCAAAATGATGTTTTCAATAATTTATATCATAGCCACACGCTAACCACCTGTGAATTTCCATATAATTGATCACACGACACACTGCTGTTTAAGCATGCCATGCGCATGATTACATTATTAATGCATAAGATTAGTTAAGGAGACAAATACCGTGTTCGCAACATTAACCCGAAAAGGATGATCTCAATATCAACAGTCTAACAGTACTCAATAAATTTTGAACGTAATTGATGCGTTATTGTGTGTGAACAAACGTGCAAAATAAAGGGAGGTAACAGCTACAGTGAATGATATCGATGTTGAAGTTTAATATCGTTCTCCTTTTGAGTTTATTACTATCTCTTGACTGAAACGGTGTATATGATACTTAAACGGTGTATATGGTATGTGTAGATGCTCCTATCAAAATTGACACAAGTGTATTTCAGTTTATTTTACACCCTTTTAGTTTGGCTTGATTACATAGTTTAAAATGATTTAATTTTTAAACATGACCGATTCAGATACGTTCGCTATATAGAGATAAGTGTAAACACACACATATTTTTAGCTCAGCTCATGTATATCATTATAGTATGAGAAGATAGTACGGCTAAACGTTTGTCGTTGTAAACATCACAGATGTACACATGTACAATTAGGTCTTTTCGTAAATAAGAAGTTGTCTCCCATTCGGGTAGGTATCACGAGTCTCCCAGGTAAAAAGCGGTCCGTCTAAAAATGCGTATATGACTCATATCCGCGGATATGGCCGAAAAGTGCGGATATGGACGAATACAGGCAATATCGACACTTTTTTTGCAATGTTTATATCAATGTTTAATTTAATATGTGTTAAATATGTTAGTATTGTCTCAAAATTTAACAATTTAATAGACATTATCATTTTTTCCAACTCTAAATTCATATCCTTGAACATGACGAAGTGCCAGAAGATTGTTTTAGGGCTACACACCACAAACAATATAACCACGCCGACACCACATATGTTTTGTTGTATAAGTTTACATAATGTTTATATAATATACTGAATGTATTATTATTCTTGTAGTCGTCTCAAAACTTAAGTATTTAGATATACAATATGCTTTAGAAAATAGTAAAGTATTTTTGGGCCGATTATCGCCAGACCACAAGTAATTAATGATTTTATCGATAATTTTCGCTGTTAGTTTTCACTGTTTGAAACAGTTAAATTATCAGTTTTCAATCACTAATATTACTCTATAACCACCGGAAATCATAAAATAAACAGTAACAATCAAATATAAGATATTTTTACCTTGCATAAAGTTATTATAGCACCACAAATATAGATCCTTTATTGGATAAACCACATTCGTCGATTTTATCATATTCGCGCATTTTAAATCATCATTTATTTTTAAATGAAAAATGCCACTTGAAACAGTGACATTTCAGACAATATTTACTGCCTTCATAACATTCAGTATATTTAAATAAATTCAACATTTTGTATTTAAATAAAAATATAACCAGGGAAAAGTAAAATCATTAATTACTGTGATAATCGTCAGCGACGCTTTTCATAGTGCAGAAGAAAAAATGAAGAGTTCAATCTTCGACGTTTATTTTGGTATTAAAATCACTGGGGTTTTAAAGGTGTTCCGAAGTTTGACGATATGGAGCACTCTATTACTTGTTGTTTGATTTTTTTTCACCCGCGTCCACTGTTCATTAACTTTTTGGGGAAATAAAGTTCAACATACATCGTTTCCCGTCTTTTTAATCAATATGTACACAACTTGCAAATGTTATTGCCGAATACAACATTTACTCAATAGCGGTTTAAGGCTTGTTGACAAAAGGCTCTTCTGGGAAACTTGTTGCGTAATAGCGATATAAAAACCTTTTAAATATAAAAGACAAACGGGACTCAGATTTAACGTCTTACACACACATGGACGATGCAACATTCGGTCTATGAAAAGAAAGAAACTTTAACCAAATTTATGACGACATTCAATCTCTTGAAGTTGTTATTATTATGTTCTACTCAGACGTTCTACCACCTTTCAGTTATGTTCGTCAGCTTCACGTTGTTGATCACAAAGAATATTCGCAAGTTTTCAACGTTTAAGTTTGCCTCGTGAGTTATTTATTCGACTAGTCGTATAAAGTTTTATATCGCAATAATAATTAATTTTTAATATTTCCTATTTGATTTGTTATAAATTGTACGTTTCTTTAGCATATTAATCCGATATACAATAATGTATTTGCGCCTTGTACAAAAACGTTTACAAGACATAAATAAATAAAGACTTTTCGAAAAAAGTTTGTAAGGCTCTAATTCGTTCAATTAAATATATTTAATATGATGCAATGTTATCAAAATGCCAAAACATAGATATACATAGATATCACATATTGTTGTGATTCTTATCAGGATCGGTCAAGTTCTTTTGAACATTAAGAAACTGGCATTGAGACCCTCGCGATATGCAAAGCGCATGACATCCGCGCTGGTCACTCCAGGACGGTACCTTCCGTTAATGTTCATTAGATAGCAGGAGTTATACCACCAGCCTCCATGATCTTGAATCGCACACGAAAAAGTCGAAACCTTATCGACATCGTGATCATAGGTACTGAATCCACAACCAACGGGTGCGCCGGGGACGTGTGAGTTTAGCTGAAACTCTGACGAAACTAAAATATAACAACAAAATAAATATAATTGGTAATAACATAGTTATACTTTACAAACTTTCAACAACGTGAACATGCCTTATTTAACGATGACCATATGACAAGGGCATACACATTTGTTAAAACTATGTATACATTCTTTTTCATCATGCAAGAAACAAAAAATGGTTGTAAGAAACTCACTGCCACTCAGTTGTAAATTTGCTCCAAGATTCAGTATATAGTTGGTTCCAGGTTCCAGACTGAAGTTGCCATATACATCATGACCTTTGCTTCCGTTGAAATGCGTAACATCCAAACGAAGTTTGTTAAACCCCTTTGAAGTAATTTCGCTTATGTATTTAAGACCTTGAACGAAAATAAAGTTTTTTCGAAAATCTAATTTATCATGTTTATATTTATTCGGTATTTTTTTTTCATTGAATAAACAAAACTTCTTACAGCATCAGTAAAAAAACAACTAGATACAAACTCGTTATATACTTTGGTTTCACAGCAAAGGTCTTCAATACGGCCGCAAATATAGAACAAGATAAGTTCAAATAACATAATTTGTCTACAAGCTATAAATGTCCAGGCAATGTTTGATTGGATTATAAAAGTATATATATATATTCAATGGTTTCTGCGACAATAACTGGAAAATAATAATAAAGCTATTATTATATTTCTCGTAAAATGCACATTGTAAAACAGCTGAACTGTTAATAAGCCAATGAATAAAGACGTTATGATACAAATTTATTTTATTTTATCGTAAATAGTGCATTTTTTTCAAGATATTAATTTTTCTTCATGCTTTAAAGTTTTTCAGCGATCAAGACATTATTATGTGGCTACTGCTTATATCGTAGATATGTCTTAAGAATGTTGATGCCTTTGATTGGAAGCTTACTTAAAAGATAAAATTTAAGGGGGAATGTTTCTGATGTATTGGGATTTTGTCGAAATAAGGCTTCCAAAACACTGTTTTTTACCAGAGTATGAATAAATTAAATTTATATTTACGTGTTGCATGACATTATCTTATGTACTGAAATTTGTTAAAAACAACGATATGGCTTTGCACATCCTGGTATACAAAAATAGCAAAAAAATGTGTTGTAACTTGAAAGTTTTATAATGGGATCCTTAAGGAATTGGAATTAGAGCAAAAATCTAACCTAGATATAACAATAATTAAGTTTTCTCTGCCAGTCCTACATTATTGTGCAAGTGATATAAGCATGTTTGTATATCGTGAATCTCGGTTTTTGATCTTAAATCCAGTATCTCACAAAGACATTGCCCACAGGACATATACGGTGATATATTACCTAGCCAATGTTCTCCACTAATATTTCCAAAGCCATTTTCATACTCAATGAAAGTTCGATAAAAGTCCACACTTCCGTCAAATCGCCTCTGAAAAACCTAAAATACAAAATCGTTTTTCTATATTATTACATTATCTCGAATTTCAACGCCAAGGACGGTCCCAAACCCGCGCCGAAGAAGGAGGCGGGTTGGGCGTTGGTCTAGCTACCCTACCCTGTTGAAACCTTAATGTTACAGAAACGCCAAACAGAATAATAACAGACATCACGGACCTTGGTGAAGGTGGACCTCCAGCTGGATGACGTATGGCCACGGACGGTGACAGCCAGTGTCAACTGGAAGCAATCAGGCCGAAGACAATCATCTCCATCAGGACCACAACCAGCATCGGTACATGGAATGTCCGAACAATGTACGAGACCGTGTGAAGGCAGCACAAGTGGCATTAGAGATGAGGAAGTTCAATCTCACCATCCCATGGATACGTGAATCAAGATGGACTGGTTCTGGGCAGGCAAATGACTTACGTTGAGTTACTGTTGTTATCGGAGCATGAGCAAGAGGATGCAGCACACACCCTCCTGATGCTTTCCAAGTCGGCACAGAGAGCGCTAATCGGCTGGGGGAAACACGGACCACGGATCATGACGGCCTCTTTCATTACAAAGAAGAAGAGGATTTACTTGAACAAAACCCAGTGATACGCCCCGACGAACGATAATAACGAGGGTAAGAAGGACAACTTTTACAATAGACTGTAAAACATTATGCAAGGCAGACCAAAGAGAAACATCATCATTCTTATGGGTGACTTCAACGCCAAGATCGGCAGTGACAACCCAGGATATTAGGAGATTATGGGGAAGCAATCGTACGGCGAGATGAACGACAACAAGGAGAGACTCGCCGACCTGTGCGCCACAAGTAACCTGGTCATCGGATGAAGTGTTTTCAATCACAGAAGGATACATGTAGAATAACAGGTTACTGCCTGATCTTTTTGTAATATATTAGGCAAGGCTTAGAATAATATAACGGCGATGCTTACCGAGCCGTTATTTTATTCGTACCTCGCCTTATACATTACAAAAAGATCAGGCATTAACCTGTCTTTCTGTTTATCATACCTCTACGTTTATCATTTGTAATGTTGAATCATATTCTATTTTACTAAAAAGGATGACTTTATAGTTGATTCCGATTAATATGACCTACCTCATATCATTGACTAAGAACTTCATGTTGACCATTATACAAATATATCATGCAGCGTTATATCAAGCTGATATCACTGTGGTGGTATGATAAAACCACCTGTGCATTGCGAAGAACGTTTCGTCGCTCTCTTCAGGATATACGTGTCAAGCGTGGAGAAAATGTGACTTTGAACCATCATCGCATTGTCGCCCGAATTAAACACTGGAGCTGAAAATTAGTCGGACAGTGGGGCTCTGCCAATGCCAACGTTACAAGACTGCTTCACTGAAAGACACATGGAAGCAAGAAGATTTCAAGGTCACTCTCTCCAACAAGTTCTATGTCCTAGAGGAGCTGCTTGAAGAAGAAACAAGATCAGAAGTGGCAAAACGTGAAAGAATAAGTGACTTCAACATGCCAATAAGTGCTGGGCTCCACGTCGTACACCCACGAGGAGTGATAATCAGCAGAGACGCTTCAGAAAGTTGCGGAGATACGAGACAAGAAAGAAAGTTTCAAAAACAGCAGAACACGAGCCGGACAAATAAAAGCATTAAAAGAGTACACCGAAGCAAATAGGAGCGTCAAGCGACCTATTAGAGCAGACAAGCGGAACTATCTAGAGACGTTTGTAACATAGGCGGAAGAGGCAGCCTATCCGAACAGAAATGAAGATCTGTTATAAATAACCAAGAGATTAGCAGGAATGTTTGCCACGCCATAGAGGCTAGTAAGTACAAAAATGGAGAGATATTAACAGAAGGGCAGATGAAGAGGTGGATTGAGCACTTCCAGGAGCTACACATCAGGCCAGCTCCACCTAAGATTCCGCCTGCTATAAGCGATCTGACAATCAAGTGCTGCACTCCCAAAAAGGAAGGGATCAGCAGCGCCATCAAGCAATTGAATAACGGCAAATCTGCAGGACCTGACGAGGAGACCAGTGTAGAGCTACAACACCCGCTCTTCAGCAAGATATGGGAAAAAGAAGGAAATCGAACAGAGTGGAAAGAGCGAAGAGCAATGTGTTCAGGGCCAACGCATCCAACAACATACCCATCACAGTCAATGGCGGAACCCTGGGGGAGGTGGACAGCTTCATCTATCTCGGCAGCATTCTGGACAACCAAGGAGGGACGGATGCAGATGTCGGAAAAGCACGAGCAGCCTTCAATCAGTTGAAGACCATCTGGGAATCCAGCGAAATTAGCATCACCACCAAGATAAGGCTTCAATACCATCGTGAAGCCACTACTCCTCTATGGAGCAGAGGCCTGGATAGCCACTGTCACCACCATGAAGATAATACAGGTTTTCATCAACATCTGCCTCAGGAAGATCCTCGAGATCCGCTGGCCAGACAAGACCTCCAACGAATAATAATGGAGAAGAACAAAGCAGCGGCTAGTTGAACAAGACATCCTCCAGAGACGTTGGCGATGAATAGGCCACATCCTTCGCAAGCCTGCATGCAATACGACAAAGCAATATCACACATGAAACCCCAAGGGGAAAAGGAAGAGAGGGCGGCCTATAAACTCCTGGCGCCGAGACCTGTATTTAGATGCTAAGATATGGGACAAACATGGGGGCAGCTGGAGAGACTCGCCCAGAACCGAGACGCATTGAGGAAGCTGGTTGGCGGCCTATGTCCCTGATGTGATCACAGGCGAAGATGAGATGAGATGATTATCTCGAATATTTATAAATGAGCGTTTATGTGCATTTCTTAAACATACATAATGTTATGGAATGAATTACATGTATATCGGATAATTTCACAACTTGTTATAATATTTTAAATACGTCGATGAAGTACAGAAATTAATTTAACATTTCTGTAAAGATTATCTACTAGAGAAACAGTCGTTCTGTTCAAGCACATCTAGGTATATTTAAAAAAATAAAGTAATGTTGACTCGCTGAAATTACCTGCAATCCTAATTAATCCATCACCATGTCACAATACACATGTAGGTTGGTATGAGATACAGGTGTTATTATATTGTATTCATAATTAAACTGATACTACCGTCCATCCTCCCCCATCCGTCTCCATATCACAGTACACCGGGATCTTGGTGTGAGAGATATGGGTGGTGATGGTGTACACACCACTATGCCTGGAAGCATCAGTGCTTAGTAGCTGGGAGCAATCTTCAACTGAGTAAACAACAATAATTAATGTATAAAAAACATAACGTTTTTGATATTTGATCGTATTGAAAAAAAAAACCTACCCAATGATTTATCTAATCATAGTGTTAAATTGTTTTATCAAAATATAGCGATCTTTCCTTTGTATTAGCGTATAGCGTATTAACAATTACATAATTGGTACCATATCGATTGTTGAAATATTTTAATGAATACCTTTTAATTAGTTTACTGATAAATACAAACTAGATGCAACATGTAAAACATTACCTTGGAATACAAATTTGAACGCACAATCAAAAGTCTATATTGCAATAGTCAAAATCATGAATTTTTGGGCATCGCTTAAAGGGGCCTTTTCACAGATTTTGGCATGTTTTGAAGTTTGTCATTAAATGCTTTATATTGATAAACATTAAATTTTAAAAGCTCCAGTAAAAATCAAATAATAAATTTAAAAAAGGACAGAAAAAGTAGCCCGCAGCAGGGCTCGAATCAGTGACCCCCGAAAACCTGAAGTAAAAACGCATTAGCCAACTGAGCTATCCTGCCAAGCATACATGAGATGCGTATTTTATACGTTATATAAGCAATCTTCGTAGTTTCACAAATTTAAACGACAAACACAGAACTCTCCAAATTATTTAATCGTTTCGCGTTGCAACACTTTATCATTTTTAGGTTTTAAATCGTCAAAAGATGGCTATATTAGACCATGGCAAATGTTCAGTAATACAATAAAATTAGCGAATCTGAAACAACTTTTTTCAATTTTGTAAATTTACCAAACCGTGAAAAGATCCCTTTAAATTTTACTGTAAACTATTTAACTCTTCATATGGAAAACCTGTTTGTATAAATATTATAGAGTTTCATTTTCTGAATAATCTACATAACTTTCAGGTATAGTTCACACAACCTAGTGTACATGTTACAAATCTCAAGTTTTCATAATGTGCTATTAACCTATTTAAATAGTTTATAATATAATATTTAATGTTACCTCGACATTGGTCTGCGTAACATCCTTGTGTTTGCGTAGAAAGGCCTGGACAATCTCTCACGTCATGTTGAGGTGCTGGATTGTTGCATGCTCGAGTCCGTGTCTGGTTACAGTGAGGTGTGCAAAGTGACCATGCGGTCCATGAACCCCACTGTCCGTCAACTAAAAGCAGTAACCACTTATTAGGTGTTTGTCTGCAAGCTATTTGGCTGAATATGCGAACTACATATTATAGAACACTACGTGCAGAAAAGGAACATTTATATAATTCAGAAGTCCATAATTATGTTTCGTAACAACATTTAATGTTAAAACATTTTTGTATAATTTTGTTGGACTGGACGAAATGTTGATACATTGTGAGTGAATATTAAAAGTTGTCTCAGTAGATAACATTTTAGTAGATACAGTCCACACGTCAAGTCACTATAGTTTACCCACATTAGTGAAAAACAATAAGATACAAACAAGTGTTTCTTTGAAATGTGTCTGTGCAAAGGCCGTTTATTTATGGCGTATGACATTTATATGAGACGAGCCTTCAACTTCAAATCTTTATAAAAAAAAAGGATTGTCCTGAATATTATCATAACCATCTTTGGACTGTACCAACAAAGCTGATTTGCTGATGCTTATTTGTTTAGTATAATAGATAAAATGAATGACTTGAACAAAAACCGATAGCTCAGGCATGCATTTTCATTACATTACCATTACTTATAGGCAATATTTTGTGGGTGGAGATCGGCTTTTTCTACCGTATATGATGGATAAATATGAAATGTACACATAGCTTTCATTGATATTCGGATTTATAATAAATAGCAAGGTCATGATGGCCCTAAATTTCTCGCTTAAATTTAATTCACTGACCTTTATTTACTGTACAATAAAGAAAGCTAGTTACCACAAGGGCGGGGATACATTTGACTACATACTAGCAGTCAGTATTTTGATAGTTTGGTTAAAGATTAACGAGTGATGTTATACGCGTTTATTGAACGCATATGTGATTAATATAAACCAGTGCATTCATTATTTAAATCATTTATAGTATCATAAGTAATGTTACTTCGACATTGGTCTGTGTAACAGCCTTGTGTTTGCGTCGTCAGGCCTGGACAATCTCTCCCGTCACCTATCGGTGCTGGATTGTTGCACGCCCGAGTCTGGTTCTGGTTACAGTGAGATGAACAAAGTGACCATGCAGTCCATGAACTCCATTGGCCGTCCACTTAAAACAGTAACTTATATTAATACAATTACTTGGTGTTTGTCTCCAAGCTGTTTGAATGAACCTGCAGACTATATATTATATCACACTTTGCGCAGAAAAAGAAATATATATAATTTTAAAGTCCAGTTGAGATAAAGAAAAATTAATTAATAACTGTAGAATTATAAAGAAAACAAGTTATATACATTGCAAGAGAAATGTTGACCCCGGGCTTGATTTGAACGAACATTTTATAGAACAACTTTATTAAATTACATGTTTAATTCCAAGGCTTCATCGTTTACGACAATATTTTAAATAGTTGTTAGGCTAACTATTATTTTACATAAACCAAATGATCCTGGGCCGTTGCCAGTTTTACCACATGTTCATGATTTGATTTTTTATTATGCTGTGAAATGTGCCTGGAAGTAAAGTGTTGACGACGAGAACTGCAAGACAAACGACACATGATACACGACACACGAATACGGACTACTGATATAAACATTCAATATTTGCTTTCCATGACCAATAAATGCTCAAGTGAGCTAAAATATAAGTACCTCTAGTTTGGCAATTGTTGTTACACAGGTCAGCATTACAACAGCGGAAACAGTCATGCAGTCCGTTTGACCTTGTTCGTGTGGATGCCACGTGACTGCGTTTACCAATAAGGACGCCACCAGGGTGGGAAACACAGTGCTGAAATATTTATATCTCTGAATTGCCGGGATTTCAGAGTGAACTACTGGTAATTATATTAACAATCGTTCTTAAACATGAACATGTAAGTACATATTTATAAATATACATACATTTAATAACATTTTAGAATTTCGGAAGACTATTTTAAATTTAATTCTTCTATTAAATACGTCACGCACTCTAAAGTACGTTAATTCATGTTCATACATGCACGTCATTTTATCATTTTTTTTCAAATAAGAGATCAACATGTTACCAGTATAGAGAATAAACAGGTACATATTGGTTTATTAGAAAACCACAATAATAAAACATAACTTAATAAATAACTTTTTTCAATGACTATAATACGTACGTCTTTTTGCATGCAACCGGATGTATATAGAATTGTTCCAAACATGTCATGACCATTAAGGCTGCACACCTATATTGAATGTACATTTGTGTCAAGAAAAAGAGAACAAACACATGCATGTATTGTTTTTGCTTCACAAATGTAATGCTATTTGAAGTATTTCGATTAGGCGAGTTGTTGATTAAAATCTTGTGAATAATAACATAATAGAATACCCTAAACATAAATGATATAAAAGAGTATCAATAAATATTTTTTTATAATATAAAAACATATTCTCATTTATGATATATGAAACATATCGAACATAAATGGTTATCGCATATTTCAATAAATTCGGTTCGTAAGTTCCTGCGATCTCACAGGAAAACGCAAAATTCTTCCCAGTATTTAATATTTGTAATTAGAGGTCAATTGCTCCCAATAAATCTTTCGATAGGAACAACCAAATACTGGTTGTCTTCATATTTCTTCATTGATATTTATATTTGTGCTGGTAGGTTAGAGCTCGGACAAGAATGAAAAAATATCCATAGCTTTGAAGCAGTATTCATTGGCAGTACAGACCACGTTAAAATGTCGTTTTTGTTGCGAATAAAGTTATTTGGAAACATCACTATATTTTTATTGGACCTTCCTTACAATGAAATGAGAATAGCACATATCTCAAAGTTAACTTCAAATTTAAACAAAATAGGTTTATCAATTGTTCCTTAATATTCATTAGCTTGTCTAAACATACCTCTCCTTCCCTGCAAACGTCAATACTATGGCAACGACCTTCGGGTAACGGGTTAGCACAACTATAACACACGGGTCCACGTTGAATGGGATATCCTGAATAAAATCAATTTTCCATATACACATGCATACCAAATATAAAGGTTGCACCTGAAGCGACAAAGAAGTTATGAGCATTTTTTGACACCTAAACGCAGATTTCGAAACCTTAACGCGGACCTTAAGTTCAAGGTTAAGGTCCAAAGGGTCAAAATTTGTGTGCGTATGGAAAAGCCTTGTCCATATACACATGCATACCAAATATGAAGGTTACATCTGAAGCGACATAGAAGTTATGAGCGTTTTTCGAAACCTAAACTAAAGTGTGAAGGACAGACAGACGGACGGACGGACGAACGGACGGACAGACGGACAGTGTGATCACTATATGCCCTCCTCCGGGGACATAATAAATTGTGTTGCTCACTTGAATTAAACATGAATATGGACTGGTTGCGGGTTGGACGCACGATAAACATTGAACGCATATGAAATGACATACAATAGTGCGTTATGTCTAGCATCACACAATTGTATAAATTACTTGTCATCTCATTTTTTTGTTTAGGAACCCACTAAAATGTGTCTCATTTCTTAACGAAACTACATTGACATTACCTTCTTCGCCACATCCAGCGTGGTTGCACATATCCTTGTCACAACACAGGGTGCAGTTATTCAAACTGTTAGTTGAATTTGTGCACATCTGTTATTAAAAGCAAGTAATATTTAAATTATCTCGCCACACATGTATATATTATTTCATTCAATTACTTTATAAAATATAATATTTATAACATATATTCAAAGCATCTACGTATAAAACATATTTATTAGGCAAGTATAACCATAACTTCCCAGAAAACAGCAACCAAACTGGCACTTATAAATTGAAGTGGGAAACACATCAGTTATTGTTTGTATGGAGTTTTTATTCTGTGCATAATTTACTAAACAAATATAAACACATACACGTTTTGCGAGACATCCAAGACTGTAGCCTATTTCACCAAAGGCATTAGTCTGCCTCTCAACAAAGCATGACTGAAAATAAAATGTACAAACTATTTCAAATGATTTTACGTTGGATATTTCAATATCTATGCATTCATTGCAAATGTTCATTAGAACATTAGGAGTACTTGTTGTGACCCTTTAAACTGCATTTAATAGTTTATGTTAGAATCAGAAGTTATGAAATAAATGTGTTAGAATAATATTTCGAGATTGGCGTATCATACATCTTGATAAACATGATCATTCATCACCTGTTGAAGTGAAGTACTTAAGTAATACTCAAATTTCTACCGTCCAGAATGATCGTCACCTTGATCCAGTGTAACTGACTCTTGCAGCACGCACATTGTCTGACTGACCCTTGACCTTGATCCAGTGTGACTGACTAATGCAGCAAGCACACTGTTTGACTTACCCTTGACCTTGATGAATTGTGACTGGCTCATGCAGCACGCACATTGTCCGACTGACCCTTGACCTTGACCCAGTGTGACTGGCTTATGCAACGCGCACATTGTCCGACTGACCCTTGAACTTGACCTAGTGTGACTTGCTGATGCAGCACGCACATTGTTCGATTGGCCCTTTTCCTTGATCAAGTGTGACTGACTCATGCAACACCCACATTCTCTGACTGACCCTTGACCTTAATCCAGTGTGACTGACTCATGCAACACGCACATTGTCAAACTGACCCTTTACCTTGATCCAGTGTGACTGACTCTTGCAGCACGCACACTTGATCCAGTTGGACTGACTCATGCAGCACGCACATTGTCCGACTGACCCTTGACCTTGATCCAGTGTGAATGACTCATGTAGAACGCACATTTGATCCAGTGTGACTGACTCATGCAGCATGCTCGTTGTCTACTGACTCTTAACCTTGATCCAGTGTGAATGACTCGTTCAACAGGCACACTAGATCCTGTGTGCCTGTCTCACGCAGCACGCACATTGATAACTTCGTCATATTGTCTCAAGGACCTTAATATATCATCATAATTTCATAAAAGTTCTTCAAATGGTTTAATTGTTATGGACCGGATACAAAAATTGAGACTCAACAGTTTGACTAACAATTAAGACTTTGACCTTCGCAATAATTACTTACTGATGCCTTCTGCAAATCTCTTTAATTTCCTTAACCCTTAGGGAAAGTCTCATAATAATCTGTCAAAGGTTACAGGATATATGTTGAAAACACTAAAGTGTTACGCACAGGACTCACTGACTTACCGACTGACTGCAGGACGGATTTACGGGAGTGAGCTTTCCAGTAATTTATGCGGTGATTACAAAAGCACAACAAAAAGAAACGCTATATATTATTTACATCATCCTCTGGACACGAGATAACCGTTTGACAGTGTCGAGGCTGCACCACGTAGTCGCACCTCAGACAGGTCAGCGCTTCAACTGTGCAAAGAGAATGTTTGAGTTAAGCAACTGTCTTCGTTACATTTTAAACTCCATATAATAATCAAAGCGCTGTAGGCGCTGAAGTCCTGGCGCTAGATTGAGTGTGCTTGGAAAGCAGTATTGTCCGAATTTCTCCCTTTGTCCAATTTATACGGATTGACTCTAGCGGTTGAGTGCAGAAGCTCAGAGACTGTAAGAAAAGACAATATTTGTGTATATACTACAGTGTACAAAGACGGTGGAGGACTACACGATACTGGTGGTGGGAACGATAACCTTTTGTTCAACTATAAGGACCAAGTAGAGGTTCGTCTACATAGGCGGTGAAGATATACAACAATAACAACATGGCCGCCAAAAAAACTGTTATTGTTGCAGTCAAATAAATCACTTTCAATAATAGCGTTTAATTACATAATTAACAGATCATCATACTTCCTTTGTTATGTGTATACAAAAGAAAATCCACTTACTCTGATAAAGAACGGTGTACAGATTGTGTAATTTGTTAAACGTAGAATTTTTCGCGCTCGATATGCTCGATTGGCGCGCTCGATCTGCGCAGTGAAATACCATATCCGGTTACTTCGTCTATTTCCGAGAACGATCGCAAATATGTATTGTTTATTTTCATTTTCTTTTTTCTGGAATGTCTTGTTAACACTAAATAAAATAACAATATTTTAAAATATGTTTATAAATACCAAATATTATGTCTTCAAAAATGTTTCAGAAAAAAATATTCTTACTGTCTCCGTAAACACATCTTTTCGGCCTAGACCGTCAAGTGAGGAACTTATTCTCGCATGAATATGCAAACAATAAAAACTATGTCGTACCCAATGCTTAACAACACTGTTATATAGTAATGTTCTGTATTTACAAGGCGGGTTATTGAGATCTGCGAAGAACTAATTTTATTGCGCATGAATTAAGTGGTAAATCGGACTTTTGGAAATTTGGATTTGGCAGCCAGCCAATACGGATAGGCTCAGAAAAGTTGTATCATTACTATGGCCTTGGGGCTACGGTCCAGGCCAAACACAAACAGGGTAACATTATGTTATAGTTAAAATATTGTAGTTTATTGTGCATTGACAAAACGTGTATACAATATCAACATTTGAAAAACGTGCATACCATTTTGCTTCAAAATGTAGAACGACCAGATCGCAACCAGTTGTGTAAAAACTCTCATTCTGAATGGTAAACACAATTATTATGAAAAAAGAAGAGGTAAAGACTTGATATAACGAATTCAAAAGAACACTTATATTTGATTATTTTGTTTACGCATATATATAACATTATACAATCGTATAGAATGTTAATTTAAAGGCATGAGTAATTTTTGCTAAACTTACGTTCTAATCGAACGAGACACAAATTGAAGAGTGACTACGCTGACGTTGTTGCAAGAGATAAAAATGTTCTATTTCAAGTTCAACTGATAAAATATTATCACGCAATGTCCTCGACATGTTTATGGAACGTTAGATCTTGAATGACATGGTATAATCAAAACGCTGGATGTGCTCCAGCTTCATACTAAATTGCGAAAGCGTTTTGCTAACTCTTTAAAATGCGATATTTATAACATGTCATTATTAAAAATAACATAACACATTAAATAAGAGATGCAATTTAGACAGTGTCTTAAGATATATGTTTGCGATATCAGTTCCGTATCTGCGTAGTTCAAATAGCATTACAAACACAACACAATACGTGTAATTATTCAATATGCGTTATTCAAACACACGAATATCTACGAAATGATGTAACTATCAATATACGCAAAATTACTAAACGGACGGAACCCACATACGTTAATTCCAGTTGCTCTCTAGGAACGTTAACCTCTTTGTAAATCTGATCTCAATCGCCAATAAATTCCATGATTACCTTTATGTTTTTTATATTGATAAGAACATTATACTGCATAAAGCCAAATTACATGAACAAACCTGCAACAAGTTGTTTTGCCAAAATCTGCCAGTGTACATGTATTTAAAGCGTTGAATGATGATATGGGACTCCAGGGATGATATGGGACACCAGCGATGATATGGGACACCATCGATGATATGGGACACCAGGGACGAGATAGGACAATTTCTCTATTCAGCGAAAGATTTCATTGGCCTGGAATAACACAATGGATACAAGAATGCGACAGATGTATTCGTAATAAAACTACCCCCTCAATGTAACCTCTACGGCCCCTATGAAACTTATGTGCATTGACTTTCTTTAATTGGAAGCATTAAAAGAAGATTATGAGAACAAACTCGTAATAACGGACTATTTCACAAGGTATGTTCAAGCTTTTCCAACGAGAAATCAAACAGCTCGCACCACGGCAAAAGTTCTTTTCGAAACTATTTTGCTAATCATTGGTTTCCAGATAAGTTGCACAGTGATCGCGTGCAGATGTTATTGTAACGCGTGATCAGAACGTTTTGTGCTATAAAGAGTATTAACCCTTTGCATGCTGGGAAATTTGTCGTCTGCTAAAATGTCGTCTGTTGAATTTCTAAAATTAGCATTTTCTTCGAATTTTTTTAAAACAATACTATCAGAATAGCAAACAGTTTGGATCCAGATGAGACGCCACGTTCTGTGGCGTCTCATCTGGATCCAAACTGTTTGCAAAGGCCTTTAAAATTCAGCTCCAGCGCTTTAAGGGTTAAGCAAACGACTGCGTACCATCCACACGGCAATGGTCATTGCAAATGATTTAACGGTAACCTTTACAGGTGCTTCTCACGCTAGACAACATACATAAGTCTGACTGTATATTGGCAGTACCAGCACCTGTCCATGCATATAACGTGACTCGGCGTGAGTGTACTGGCTACTCACCATATGAGTTAATGTACGGACGAGCCCCTCGACTTTCGATCGACGCTGTACTGGGTTTTAAACGACAGAGTGTCGTAGTCTCAGCACGCTCCACATTCGTGAAAGAACTTAAACAACACTAAACAACACTTAGATGACGCTTATGAAATAGCCATTCGCGTATCGCAAGAACGTAGAAATAAAGCAAACCAACAGTACGCCTGGAAAGTACTTGAAACTGTTATTCACGTGGGCGACAGAGTCCTGCTTCGCAATTATGGGTTTAAAGGAACACACAAAATCGCAGATGTATGAACAGAACATGCGTATAATGTGATCGACCAGCCTGATCTGTCGATTCCGTGAAGGTGACAAAAGCATCGTCAAACCGAAACCTCTTATTACCAGTCCCCCAACTGCCGCTAGACATCACTTCTACTTTTGAATCGGAAACTACATATACGCACGAGGCATTGGATGCGGAGTCCGATACATCAAATTCGATACTGTTGTCAGCAAGCAGTACGTCGAGGTCGGTGTATGTTCGACCAAATAAGCGGAAGCCGAGAGAGCCGTGGTTATTACCGCGCATAACAAAGCGCGCTACAAGAACCTCTGCGTGGCTGCGCACAGGGGACTTCATAGTGTAAGGTTCCACGATCTCCAGTCAATCATGAACATAAGTTATAAATATGATTATAAAAAATAGTAATAATTATTGTCTCAAGTTGAATGTTTTAATATTTGATCGGAGTTGTGTTTTCGACGTTTTTTCGTAATTTTACCACTGATTATTTCGCGAATTTTGTTTTCAATTTTAATGAAACAGATCTCGAGGACGACATCGGAATCGGAGGACGGTAATGTATTACAGATCGTTTTATTATAAAGTAGTTTATGAATTTTATTGAATAAATATTTAACTACACAATTTTAATTTATTTTATTGTTAAACAATTGTCTTAATATATAGTTACTTTAAAATGTAATCCACGATTTTTTTTCGGATTATAACTGCAGTTAGTTCAATTATTATTGTAAAAATTGATTGGTTACGTATTAAATTTAGTCGTACAAGTAGCTTTTTGGTAAAATAAAATCAGTTCATCTAATCCCTACAGTTGCTCGTTTATCATTTGACCAAGACTCTGAAAACTCCTCCCTTTCCCTTATAGGTTCACTTATAGGTTCACTTATAGGTTCAATGTCGATCGCGTACACCAAATGATTGCTATCGTAATTCGATGCTTCACTTTAAAAGAGTTTACAATATTTGATATTTTAATGATAAATACTATCATTAATAAATATTTTTCTTAAGCCAAAACGAGTTTTTCTTCCACGATAGATCCTGAAAAATAATCATCAGGCAACGGGAAGATGATGCTGAATAAGAAGATATGAAAACGCGGGTTGATAAGTTTAATGTAAGCGAAAGTAGAATACAGGAGAAATCGGAACAGGCTCAAGCTAGACAAAAGCATAAAAAAAGATGCAAAGCTGAAGATCAGACAAGAAGAGATGAGGAAATTAAGAAAACAATAACAGCAGTTGATGCACAGTATTCAGCAGCATGAGCTTAAGTTAAGCTTGCTAGAAGAAGCCAAACCTAATACAGAGCTAGACAGATTGGAAGATGTTCATCAACGGATGGAAAATGGAAATCCAGAAGTCTTTAACGGAATATACATACAACAAAAACTACGTAGATTAATAAAAGAATCGCTTGAAGAGTAAAAATTATACATGGAGGTTATGATTGCATCAATGCTATATTGCCCAAATGCACATTTACATGTGGTGCGAAGCTCTATTAGCAACTTCTAACGAAACATGAGGTGAGTTTTACCAACCGTTTGGAGCAAAAACTACGAATAAGGAAATCCTGAAGAACATTTTTGGCGATAGATGACCAGGAGAATCTTACTTAGCAGAGTTCTACAGGGCTAAGCAAGGGCAAGACGAAATCGTTGCCGATTGGAGAGTACGCACTGAAAATATGTTTCGGATGGGTGTCAAGAAAGGACATATAGATGACACGAGATGGATGCAACGTTGTGTACACGCTTCTGAAAATACTTATACAGCGAGAAACTGAAGTGAAGTACTCTGAAATTTTGTGATTCTTGTAAAAGCTTTGGATAGCTGCAAAACACGTTCGCGTAGAATAGAATGGTGTGAGTACTGGAACCGAGAATGAAGAATCACACGCTAAACAGGAGTCAAAAGCTAATGTGAATCATATATCAATAGTTGACGATCAGCTGAACATTTTGAAAGATAAGTTTGAATGACATTGCATCGAATAGCCAAGTAAAACCATATAAATGTTATGTTGCAGCTACTATTTCAATACCTTTCATGCAAATAAAAAGCTCAAGTTACCAATTTTGATTCGGAAGTCACAACAACTGAACAAGTAATTGTTCGTACAAATGTTATTCGATTATGTCAAAAAGGGTATAGTAGAGAATCTGTTCCATATGAATGGGATACGGCTTCCAAGTCAATAGATGATGATTGTTTTGGAAGAGTTTGGAGAGTAAAATTTCAACCAAATGAGGTTTAGTTAGTTACTGGTATAGTAAAAAGGGTAAGGGCGGTAGACGATGCAGTGACTGAAACTGTAGTGATGATCATTACTCACCATGCGTAAACGTGTGTCCAAGGGTAGTGACCTTGACCAAATAATGTAGTTTTGCATGAATCCATGTAAATCTGTTTAACATGTCTTCTAGTCCAGTTACGGTACTAGAAAGAGCTTATACATGTCAATTAAAAGAAGTTACGGTTTTGAGAGATGTAATGTCTGAATGTAGTGAGGCCAAAACTGCAACTTTACCCGATGTGGACACTGAATAAACATTTGATGTTGACCTAGAGGGTTCTAATATTAATGAATATCAAACGCAAACAGTCCGATCTTTCCTGAACAAATGACATTTTCTGTTTTGTAGGTATTTTTCGCCGTGCCATACCCTGTATTACTTGTATGAATTATTTAAATACCGCTATGTTTCTAGTCATATCAGCAAGAAAGTTACTAGCGTCTATTTCCTGTTAACATTCGCTCTATATCTCGACGTAACTGCACAATTTCTTAGCGAGTGACCTTTTTAAAGCTAAACTAAGAAATTCGTGTGTAGTTAAGTAGAATTATCAAGCGAATTTTAATACGAAATAAACTTTAATCATCTTCTTACTGATATGGCTGGACAGAGAGCGTCAATTGAAAAATAAACAATAGTTTTGAAGTGTATTATACGGTAAAAAAAATTATTTCGGAATGGACTCCGCCATCTTGCTTGTCACGTGGTTACCCCCTCTGATGTACTTATTCCGAAAAAGATATTTCTAGTCCATGGAGGAAGTGATCTTATTTATAATGAATAGAAACTTTTAAAATCTTTTTTAGAACATACTTGGCAACGTTTCAAAATTTAGCACATATAAATGTAGATAATTCATGAGCGTAAAGTTTCGTGCAATATTAGACTGTCAATTCCGCACAGCCTAATAATGGACGACATATTAAAGTAAGTATCTTCTTAACGAAAGTCCAGTTCAGGTGGAAAGTTACGTCACCGAACGAAAGTCCAGTTCAGTTGGAAAGTTACGTCACCGATTAGCCTGTGCGGAAAAGGTAAAGAAATAAAATAAAGAAATCCGTTTATATTGCATACATTTATTCGTTATGTTGGGGTCCGGATACATGAGACTAAATTACGATGTTTCATGCAAATGAGAAGCTTATATGGATTGGCTGAACTCTTGTAAATACATAGCATATAAACCACATTGTTCATGGTCAATAGGGTCATGTCTCTCTCCCCATTCTCACTATAATAGCCATCACATGCATTGAACAATTTACCAAAAACCTGTTAATCGTTTATTTTCAAGATGACATGCCAATAAGTTTAATTGTCTTAGCATCTTGAATATCATTACTCAAGTGTTCATAAGCCATCATGAAATCTATATCAACTGGAATTTAATATCCTGACCCGTTATATTGGCACTGATAACGTAAAAATGCCCCGTGAAAATTTGGTATAATTTTATTCGTTAATGTATTTTGTTTAATCTCTATATTGACCACAATAAGATATAAAATAGCAATTGTGTGGATGTGAAAATAGCAAATTCCGTGGATTTTAACATACACATAGAACAAGCTTTCAAAAATATGTGACTTTTGATCATATTTCATTCTTCTTTTGATTGTGTTTAGCCAGACACAATTATGTGAAACAAGTATGTTGAGACTGGTCCCATTACGTAATGTAACCATCAACGAACAATGTTTTTAATCGAAAATACTAACCTGCTCATACGAAAACTAAGACTTGCAATAATTAAATGCATAAGTAAAATTATGTGTTCATCTTCCACTTTGCACTACTAAATGAGGATGTAATTAAAATCACCTCTTATCTGTTATCAAGGAGTGACACACATGAGAAAGTTCATTCAAATCAATCTATGTGAACAAGAACATGGTATGGTATGACAAACACTTGTATGTCTTCAAAAACGGGACATAATTCTTTCTTATCTTAACAGTATTTCGCTTTCAGTTCTTTTTTTCTCTTTTATGACCACTGCTTGCATGTGCTATTAACTGGTTCACCGTTAAACTTAAAAACTGACGAACCACTCGACCTGCACGAAGAGATGAGTGTGCCGACGGTTGACGTGCTCGCCGACGGTCCAGCGAGAGATGTCCACCTTTCCGGTTGTGGAGACGATTGTGAACCACCAGTACGGGCTGTTCTGGAACGTAACCTCGTGCGGCGACCCCGGCGTGAATTTCAAGCTCACGGAGCGCACGTGCATTGCCCCGACGTTCCCGTCGGCGCTTATCTCCAAATTGTCCGCCTGATGCATGATTGCGTTCGACGTAAACGTCAACTTGTAGCGCACTTCCGCTCCCAGCAGGATCGCGTCGATGAGCTGTTGCTTGGTGCCGGCAAGGACAACGCCGTCTTTGTCGTTGACGAGAACGCGGTTCCACGTGCGCGTGTCGATGAACCACGTCATGGGCTTGCGTTTCACGGTGTTCCCGCGGTTAAAGTACTCACCGATGTTGAAATACTCTGAAGTCTCTGTGCCGGTGGTCGTCAGAACGCGCCAATCCCAAAACACGTCGTCTGTAAACGTCTTCAGGTCTTGCTTCGAAACGAGGCCGAGAATCTGCGCGTTAATGTGCCCCCCGCGCACGTTGATCTGATCCGGCTCCACCGTGATGGCGCCATCAATGAGTACCTTGAGACGGTGACCCGTCTCGACAGCGAGGCGAAGGAGTTCGAGGGAACCATCCTCCAGATTCCCTTCCGCGTCGTGCTTGTACGCCATCTGCCAGCAACTGTCCGCATACCTGCAGAGGTACGTGATAAACAACATTGTTAAGTAAGTCTTAACAGTTTTCGATTTATTATGCATTATGTGCTTATCATGACCCAATCTAATCAAGCACGTGTGTTATCACAATTGTCGAATAAGAATTTACATAAAACAAACGTATTTATAACAACTTAGCTCGAACTTTTATCTTGTCAATAGATTTATTTCTTGTTATCTTTCGGGTATCTATTATTAACGAATATACTCATATAAATGATACTTTATACGACACTATGTATTTTTATACTACACTCTGTTATTAAAGAAATTAAAGCAAATAATAAACAAGCAAATTCGTTGAATTGATATCCCCCGCCAATATGCTTCTGGGCACAAACGTATTATATTTGACACTCAACAAGAGCTATCACCATAGGATGACTTATGCCCCCTATAAACGCTTTATAGAAGTTATGAGCTTTATTCTAAACCTAAACGCAGATTTCGAAACCTAAATTCGGACCCTAAGTTCAAGGTCAAGGTCACAGGGGTCAAATTTGTGTGCGTATGGAAAGGCCTTGTCCATATACACATGCATATCAAATATGAAGGTTATATCTCAAGGGACATAGAAGTTATGAGCATTTTTCAAAACCTAAACGCAGATTTCGAAACCTAAACGCGGACGATTACTTCAAGGCCAAGGTCACAGGGGTAAAAAATTGTGTGCGTATGGAAAGGCCTTGTCCATATACACATGCATACCAAATATGAAGGTTATATCTCAAGGGACATAGAAGTTATGAGCATTTTTCGAAACCTAAACGCAGATTTCGAAAAGTAAACGCGTACCCTAAGTTCAAGGTCAAGGTCGCAGGGGTAAAACTTTGTGTGCGTATGGAAAGGCCTTGTCTATATACACATGCATACCAAATATGAAGGTTATATCTCAAGGGACATAGAAGTTATGATCATTTTTCGAAACCTAAACGCAGATTTCGAAACCTAAACGCGGACCCTAAGTTCAAGGTCAAGGTCACAGGGGTGAACATGTTTGTGCGTATGGAAAGGCCTTGTCCATATACACATGCATACCAAATATGCAGGTTATATCTCAAGGGACATAGAAGTTATGAGCATTTTTCGAAACCTAAACGCAAAGTGTGACGGAAAGACGGACAGACGGACAGACAGACGGACAGACGGACAGTCCGATCACTATATGCCCCCTTTTCTTCGAAAGGGGGTATAAAAAAGCATTTTTTTCAAGATACAAAGGGCCATAACTCCGTTATTAACAGATGGTGTACAATGCCATTTGGCGTGCATCATCCTCTTATCCATATACATACTCATACCAAGTTTCAATGAAATCCGCCAAAGCACTTCCAAGATATGGCTCCGGACGGACGGACGGAAGGACGGACGGACGGACAACACCAAAACAATATCCCTCCGCCTATGGCGGGGGATAAAAACGCTGTTGCGCATTTATAGATTATGAACAAGCTTTTGACATGGTCTTTTATGACACATTATGGGTACAATTATATTAGTCGCGTGTAAGTTGTAAGATGCTACATCTATTTGAGTCAATATATGAACATGTCAACTCATGTATACAATTTGCGTTTCACAATTCCTTGATATTTCATTAGGGTTTCGGCAAGGAGAGCCTCTTTCTCCTCCCCTATTGATTCAGTTTATAAATGACATAACTGATAGCTTAGACTTTGAGAAGCTCACATTTGAAGATATCGATAGAATTCCTTTGTCTATGTTATTGTTTGCGGATGATAAAGCGCTATTCACGACAGATCCTTTAATGTGATATTATGGGCATCTAACAGTTTATAGGTGTCTATCGCAACCGTTGTTTATTTTTGGTGTTTACACTTCATATACACTTATATTTGTTAATGCAGCATCAACATACTAAAACAATATCCCGGAAAAAGAAAAATAATGCATTTGCATATCAACCGTACTTTCGTTTTGACAACTGGCGGTTTATATGATTCGATTTACAATGTGAATCTTAATCTAGTTTTAGTGCAGATTCGTTCATACGACACAAAGAAACTATTTTGTTTTACGGATCAATTCGGCTTAGAGGACTGGGTGAGTCATGTAACATATCGAATATAATATTTATTTTTTATAAACAACTGATAGCAAAATGAGTTGCAGATAATTGGTCAGTAACTACATTTTAACTAACTTGTTTGACCTGTTAATTCTTTTCAGCTCAATTCAACAGTGAAAAATGCCCATAATATAACTTTAAGCTTACATTCCCAGTTGAATTGCATAAATACTCTCGAAAATGGGGTCTACATATTTATGTATGGTCATTAAACAATGAAAACATTGGCATTGGTGACAAATGTATTTACTTTGGTATCATATTATGTTGTAATGGTTCGGCAAATGAAGCTGTTTAAACCCTGAATAAGAACGTCTTTAAGGCATATAATCACCTTTTCTTGATATTTAGTAGAGTAAAACCCGATTCAAACTCTAAATTGTTATGTATGGTCATTGTACAATAAAAACATTGGCATTGGTGACAAATGTACTTACTGTGGTATCATATTTAATTATAATGGTTCGCTAAATGAAGCTGTTAAAACCCTGAATAGGAAACTCACCTTCTTATTACTTTATTAAGTAGAGTTAAGCCCAATTAAAACTATGCTGGACAAAAGCTGTTAAAAACCATATTGACTATTTAGGCTTTAAATATATATATATATATTGCATGAAAACGTTAACTAAATATACAATTATCCAATACTCAAACAACGGCGTCGCGATCAATTCGTCTACTCGTGGTCACATAAACAAAATTCGCAAAGTAAATTTGAGTAGTGTCTTTATTTTAAACACGACTGTGCACTTGAAAAATATCTTGAGTATTTGATAATGATTGCAAAAAGCTCTTACAAGATTTAGACTAAGCGCTCACTCATTTGAAATCGGAAGTGGTAGAAACAATACCATTGCGAGAGAAAGCAGGAAATGGAAACTGTGTAGCACAGTCAGGGTTACACTTTTTATGTTCGCGTTATCGTGATGTTAGAATTAAGTATAACGTTGAAAATCGAGTAACACTGTAATTAAGTTCACATCTATGATGTCCAGTACTAACACTCATATTAACCCATTTATGCCTAGTGGACTCTCTCATCCTTCTAAATTAGATCAATTTATTTCCAAAATCAGGGATGTCTAGTAAATTTATTTCTATATGTAGAATATTTCTTACAGAAATTTCTTTAAGCAAACAGCATAGACCCTGATGAGACGCCGAATCATGCGGCGTCTCATCTGGGTCTACGCTGTTTGCCAGTGCCTTTTTTTCTAGAAGCTAAGCATACATGGGTTAATGAATTTATTTGCAATGTATGTTAAAAAGAAATGATCGCTTTTCTTAGTAGCTACTTTGTTGCTTCTTGATAACCCTAACGATGTTAGCCTCGTTAATTTGTTATACGTTTTTATGTATTAATTAATTATTTGTTATGTGAGTTCTGTAGTTCATGTGTATGTTCAGATTGTTCCTAGTTGTTTAGTATGTGACCAAAGTCATGTATTTGCTGATTCTGACAAAAAACATTAAACTGAACATGAATGATATATTCGGCTATTAATTGAAACTACACATTTCTATCGAATCTTAAACGTATGTTGGTATATTTATTTAAATGGACCATTTCTCCTTTATGTTTAAATTAGATATGCATATATGTGTCTAGTTGTTCCAAACGAAATACACCGAGGATTCACTATTGACCTAACGCATTTATCTCTATTCGAACATATTTAGCAAAGTACTTAAATCAACAAGACAAAAGCAAAATTACAACATTAACTCTATGATCGGAATAAAGGACAGATTGCGATAAAACAAAACAGTAATAACAATTAAATCTGTGTTTGATAAACACACATGTCTCCATCAGATCATGTCGAAGACAAACCTTCACGCACAGGCATTAAGACCAGTTCTCCCTGAACAAGGCGCATATTAACTTCTTATACCAGTTTATTAACTGCTGCATGATGCTGTTATCACTACATATGCAACCAGCATAAAACCAGAACAGCCTGCGAGTAACGCACAGTCCTTTCAGGTTATATTGCTGTTTAAAGTATAATAGTGTAATAAATCTTTTATAAACTTGAATCTAGTTAATAAGGACTCTACTCTTATTTGATTTTAAAAGCGACTTTAAATGGGTCGAATTGCGTATCTGAGAGGTATAGGGTATAGAATCAATGTATTTTATCAATGTAAACTTTCCGAACCAGTTCATGGACTGTTGCATACTGCTGTTTCCACGCTTTACGTGCTCGCTGACGTTCCAGCGTGAGACATCCACGGTGCCGTCAGTGGACCAGACGGACATCCAATAATAGTCGTCACCTTGATACTCCTGCGGGAAACAAGGCAGGTGCGAGTTATTGAACGATAAAGCATCGAGCTGTGTGTGTTATCATATCACAAAATACGATATGAACAACACGAGTCTATATACTTGAGCCTCGCTCTGTGAAAATGGGGTTTAATGCATGTTTGTTATGTGTCGTCCAAGACTAGCCTGGGAAGTCCGAACAGGCCAATAAGGCACAACACTTTCCACCTCAACTAGATTTTTGTGAAGAAGAGTCTTCCTTCAAACAAAAATACAATAATGGCGGAAAGTGTAGTCCCTGGTAACCCTGTTCAGACTGCACAGGCTAATTTTGGACGATACTTAACGCACGTGCATTAAACCCGCTTTTCACAGAGCGAGACTCATTTGGATGTACATGCGTCGCTCTGCTCACAACACAAGAGAAATATAAAGCTGTTTTGGTGTACGCGATTGACCAATACAAAACGCTTAGACGTGCGTTATAAACATGTAGCATAATATTATATACAATTGTAACTATAGTTTATCATTTTGGAAATAACCGACGTTTTTTCTGTTGTATGCATATGTTAAACTTAAAACTATGTTTAAAAACGCTTAATTGTTACACAGTCTTTGAGAATGCAAATTTAAATTCAAACATTATGTCGCGGATTCAGTATTCACTGATGTTCATCACTGAGCTCAGTTGAGCCTCGTTCTTGGAAAAAGGGGCTTAATGCATGTACGTAAAGTGTCTTCACGAATTAGCCTGTGCAGTCAACACAGGCTTATTTAGGGACGATACTTTCCGCCTAGACTGTTTTTTTTTCAAAAGAATCTTCCTTTAAACGAAACATTTAAAAAATGAAATTTTTTACCCTGATTAGCCTGTGCGGACTGCACAGGCTAATCTGGGAAGAACTTAACGCGCATGCATTCAACCGAATTCTCCCAGAACGAGGCTCAATTAATGAATGTGAGAATGCTATGAGAATCGTGTGGCCCATTCACCATAGAAAAAAACGGATGTAAACTAACCAACTTCGTCTTAAAATTGAAATTCACATAATTTAAGTCTATGAAATTCAATTGAATCTTTTACCGGAGCAGTTTCAAGAGCAAACCATGTCGAGACTACGACTATATAATACTGCTTGTTAACAAAAGTACTGAAATAACTGTCAATGCTCACGAAAATGACACAAATAGCGTCGTTGGAAATAAATCAAACGAAATATAAAACCAGCCAGAATTCAATGTTGATGTGTTCAAACAGATGTCTCATTGTTCGAGTAAGGCATGATGTATATGCTTTAAATAAAGTACATGTATATTCATTCATTCACTCACCGTATTCGAGCGTAAAATGTGAGTGGCAGATGTGTCGACATGTGACGTTACCTTAAAGTTACGAACCCACAAATTACAAGTCAGATTTTGCAAGCCAGTATGACTTACAAACCAGTGTGATTTATCAGACCAGTGTGGCTTACAGACCAATGTGACTAAACAGGCAAATATGACAACTCAACCAGTGTAACGTTAACCTCAGAGATTTGATGGCAACCAGCATAGCTGGATCAAATCCATGTCGTTATAACCAACCACGTGATGATAGGCATGTTGTACAATAATTTCCCCGTCGTTATTTTTATTTTTATTTTTTTCAATTTATGTAGTTTATGTTTTTATTATGAACCTGAACTTTTACTGTTATCAAATTATAAAAGAAAATGATACTACTTTTCATAATATAATATCGTACGATTCCCTTATATCGAGCGTAGCCTGATTTCGATCACTGTTTACATTAAGAGCGCGGCTCTCGTGGAGACGTCACAAGCATGCGCTCTGAGCATTTTGTTTAACTAACATTACTTCGCTTAAAATAAATACAGACACGACCACAGGAGGGAAGCCCATAGTATTTTTTAATATATAATGCTATAATAGAAACAGGGAGTGCAACTTCATTTGCCGTAAAACTACACCATCTTTACTGTAAACCATGTAAATCGAACAATTTTAAACGAATCAACTACCGGTACACACCGGTTGTTTTCGAAAGCTAATAAAATAATTTATCAGGAAAAATTAACATCAGTACAATTGATCCAACAGTATTTCGATACCAGCCCTCAGAAATTGACCCATGTGCAAAATCGTGTTTGGTCGGACACAAGTGTGTCCACATAGAGATTTTCCATGTCGATCACTTTAAAGAGCTAAAACTCAATAACCAAGTCATTAAACGGTAGATAAACAGCACATGTATGCACAGTAAACATTTTTCAATCGATTACAATACCTATTGTTATCGAAAAAGTATGGTAAACACCATTTTTCGCGTCTTTCGATCCGCGAGTACAAACCCTTTGATGACGTCAGAGATTTTCTAAAACAAAATACGATTGGTCGGTTTTCATCAATTTCTCACTCACCTTTTTACGGAGGTCCTCGGGAAATTCCGCCCAACCAATAAAAACACCCGTAGCAAATTTATGCTTTATTGAATGTCGTCAGAGGATTCCCGTACTTCCTTTTAAAAATTAAAGCTCCGGGTTGTATGTTTACAAATCGAAGTGAAAAACACATTTGATGGTGTGTAAATGACTCTAAAATGTATTGTTATCGATTCATTAATGTTTATTGAACGGGAAATAACCGTTTAAATGACGAACAGTCGTGCAATCTTTGTGTTTCTGCTGTTTGAAACGATCGGAAATTGAAGTTATATTGGACATACTTGTGTCCGACCAAAACAAAATCCGTGAATGTCAACTTCTGAGGGCTTGTATCGAAATACTGCTGGATCAATGGTACAGATGTTAATTTTTCCTGATAAATTATTTTATTAGCTTTCGAAAACAACCGGTGTGTAGTTGATTCGTTAAAAAGTGTTTGAGTTACATGGTTTACAGTAAAGATGGTGTAGTTTTTCGGTAAATGAAGTGCACTCCTTGTTTCTATTATAGCATATATATATATATATATATATATATATATATATATATATATATATATATATATATATATATATATATATATATATATATATATATATATATATATATATATATATATATATATATATATATATATATATATATATATATGTGTGCTTCTCTTCTGTGGACACGACTAAAATTAGTTCAAAATAAGTATAATTGCATTTCAAAATCTTACTTGAACTGAAGTAATCCAAATTTAGCCCAATTCCATTCAATTTTCTCGGTACTCTTCATTAAAATTGCACATAAATTGCAGACGACTGAGCTAGTATAAACACAACAATTTTATGTATTTGATTTATTTTAAAGAAAAGTCTTTTACGTTTTCACGATTCTCAGAAAATGTAGCATGAAACAATATGTGCACATCGCAAAAATAGGTGACTTGACGATATACACATGTTCAGTGGGTATACCCTGCCCCGATTGGATGATAATTTTTTCAAATTTTTTAACGGTAACATATATGTCGAAATTTAATTTGAACAAAATGCGAACGTTTGCGTTTTTTGCAATTCTTGATCACTTTTACGTGTCAATAATGCTCAACAGAAGATTGACCATTAAAACAAAAACTTCTTAAATTGTTAACAGTAGTTATAAAAAAAGTAAAATTATTGTTTCTGTTTGTATAGGCCTAAATGTGTTCAGTGAATCGAATTTTCGAAGTTTTGTTGGCCTAATGCCTATCATAATCGAGTACTCTTGCATTTCGGATGTGATGTCTCGATACCAGGTAAACAACGCGCGTAGTGGATGTAATTTGCAGGTGTACATGGCACTATTGGCTTTGCGTGTTTAAACACGCTGTAAATAAACAATTATGACATGGATTAATAGGGCATTAAATAAATCTTTAAAGGTAAATCTGTTATTGCGACATTGTTTGCATTAATTTAATAAATTATTTTACCAGTTTCCTTAACCGCTCGATTCAAGGTAATTGGAGAATACTTAAAAACATTTTAATGGCATATATTGTATGTGAGAGCAAAGAACGACAACTCTGTGTGGAGATTGGTGTCATGTTTGCTGTCATGTGCCAAACCAGTATGGCTTACAGACGCGAGGCAGTTTCCAGATCAGTATTGCTTAGCAGGCCAGATTGACTTAGCAATGCAAGATCGATTCAGCAGGTTATAGTGGCTTCGCAATACAAGATTGATTTATCATACAATAGTGGCTTAGTCAGGCAAGATTTATTAATCAGGCTATAGTTGCTTAGCAAGGACAGATTGATATATGAGGCTATAGTGGCTTAGCAAGGCAAGATTGATGTATCAGGCTATAGTGGTTTAGCCAGGCAAGATTGTTTGATCAGACTATTGTGGCTTAGTCAGGCAAGTTTGATTTATCAGGCTATAGTTGCTTAGCAACGCAGTATTGATTTAGCAGGCTTAAAGTTGCTTAGCAAGGCAAGATTGATTTATCAGGCTATAGTGGCTAAGCAAGGCAAGATTAATTTATTAGGCTATAGTGGCTTAGCAAGGCAAGATTGATTTATCAGGCTATAGTGGCTTAGCAAGGCAAGATTGATTTATCAGGCTAAAGTGGCTTAGTCAGGCAAAGTTAATTAATCAGACTATTGTTGCTTAGTAAGGCAAGATTGATTTATCGGGATATAGTGGCTTAGCCATATGACAAACATATTTGAAACTTATATCATCGCGTTTTATATAATGGTGACAGGAGAATGATAGAGCTATGCTCGGAACCAGTCATATCTCAGCGCGGACGTTTGTCTAACTCAATAATTCTGTCTTAATTAATGCATCACTCTGACTTAGCATACCAGAGTGACTTAACAGGTCAGATGTTCTTAATAGTTTTGCATAAACTGACAGATCGGGACAAAAAAGAAAAGAATTTAAACAATCTTAGTAATGGAATTAACTCAAGTAAAATAACCGATATTATATTATGCAACAATAAAAGCGACCGACTTCCAATTCAGATGGTGCTGGATTTGTTTGTTTTTATATTACCGGCGGGACTAAGGTTTTGACGATGTATTTAAACACGCTATTTGGACTACATGTAAGTATAAAAACAGACATAGGGCGATGTTCTTTCTCCTACTATTTGTATAGTCAATTTTATTTCCGCATACCAAGTAAAATAAAAGCTGAACGGTGCACTTTCAAGAATCTGCATTGACAAAAAAGCCAAGACGCGTTTAAAAAAACACTATTTTGTCACAATTAAAAGATGAAAAATTTATTAACATGTACTTATAAGAACTTTCGTTAATGGACAATGATCTAACGATCCTGTTGCAGTGAACACCTACCTTGATTTTTTTTTCATTTTTAACAATCTGCCAAAATGTTTATCAAAAGTATCATTTAAATACCAGTCATTGAAGTTAGAATATAACGCGGAATAAGTAACAATATATGTGGGTTTTCTCATGGAGAATGAACACGAGTATTACTTATCCTAATGATTTATAATATATCGGTTTCTGGAATAAGTTTATTTCACATAAATCACGAATTTATTTTTAAAATGCAGTTTAAGTATAAACACACATGTGAAATACCGTAAAACCTGAACAAACAAACCCAACATAAACATTCTCAATGAATACCATTATGATTATACAATTCGAAAAAAAACTCGGGTTTAACCGCAAAACGTTGGTGAAATCATAAAGGTCGATCTACCTATACTACTGTATTTTTAGAAATGTTAGTGGAAACAAAGAACACGTTCTTAAGCTACTGTTATCAGATATATGCTCAGAAAAGAACGGTTAACATGGTTAGATAAATTCGTTGCACTGCTTCTTACTGACCCTTTACGGAGTATTAGGCCGAATAATTAGTATATGAATAATTAAACCATGTATGCATAGCGTCTAGAAAAAGGCCTTGGCGAACAGCGTAGACCCTGATTAGACGCCGCATGATGCTGTCAGTAAGAAATATTCTAAATATACAAATAAATATACTAGACATCCCTAATTTTGGAAATAAATTGATCCAATTTAGAAGGATGGAAGAGTCCACTAGTAATAAATGGGTTAATCACGACGAATGGAGTCTTTCAGAAGCCACACAACTACTGAACATTTTATCGAAAGAACCATTAATTAAATAAAGATATTACATGGAATAAGAAACAACATACATACATGCAAACGTTTCAATTAAACTTACTTATCAATTTGCTGACCCGAAATTACACCGCATGGGGGTCTTTAAGAAGCCGTTAAAATACCGGTACATGTTATACGGAAAAAAGCATATCCGAAATAAACTACCACATTAAATACATGTTATCCGAAATAAACTACCACATTCAATACATGTTATCCGAAATAAACTACCACATTCAATACATGTTATCCGAAATAACCTACCAAATTGGGCCCGTTCATGCGCTCGCTCACGTGCCACAGCGACTGTCCCGCCACGATGGCGCGGTCATACGACACCTCCACGTTGTCCATGCGGACGCCGTACCCAAGCTGCCGGTCGACGATGCGGATGTCCGCCCCTGCCTCCACAGCGTACACTATGTCCCGGACACTTCCGGTGATCACTGTGCCGTCCTGGGTGTGCGAGTAGATAGGGTCGGGGTATTTGTTGAAAGGGAGGCTTAGTTACAATGGTGGAATTCAATGTTTATGTTTTATACTTCTGTAAATACCTATATTTACAGCTCTGGGTCGTTTATTGCATTTACATGTTTTGTCTTCCTCGTGAGGCAATCAAAGTACAGAAAAAAGTCCCCGAACGCTCTAATACTACTGCTTTCATTTGCAAGTGTTCATTCTACTCCATCGCCACACATCATGTGTGATTTGATTACAAGTGTTGTTGTTTGTTGTTGTGATGGTGAAAAAAAGATGGTGCTGGTTGCTGCTCGTGCTATTGTTGTATAGGTGACGAAGTGGTGGTGATTTAAATGATGATGATGATGATGATGATAATGATGATGATGATGATGATGATGATGATGATGATGATGATGATGATGATGATGATGATGATGATGATGATGATGATGATGATGATAATGATGATGATGATGATGATGGTTGGTGGTGGTGGTGGTGTGATGATGATGATCATGGTGGTGGTGATGATCTGATGATGATGATGATGTTGATGATGATGATGATGATGATGATGATGATGATGATGATGATGATGTATGATGATGATGATGATGATGATGATGATGATGATGATGATGATGATGATGATGATGATGATTGATGATGATGACGACGACGACGATAATGATGATGATGATATATTATTATTATTATTAGTATTATCATTATTATTATTATGATAATGATGATAATAATCTTATTAAAAAACAGAATGTAAACTCATGTAAAGATCATCAAGTAAGGTATGCTGTTTTATTGAGCACAACGCGTCTCCAGAAGGACAGCGCTGTTGTACACGTACCGTATATACCACTGCATATCCACGTAGTCCCGTTGATTCCCGCCGACACGTGGTTGCCGATGAAGTAACGAGCCATGTGCACGTGACCTGTCGAGCAGAGGTTGACGAACCAGAAATACGGCACTTCCTGGAACGTATCGTAGGACGCTTTACTCACGTGGAATAGCGCCTGGCGCAAACGTTATTCCGGATCGTCTGGGTATTTTGGACGCTTGTCAGGTAACCAACTGGGCCCCAAGAGGGAACGAATATTCTGAGATCGGCGCCCGCCAGCATGGCGCGAATTAGGGTCTCCTTGACTCGTACACGGTCGTTCCGTTTCCGCTGTTAGCATACACGAGTTCCCATCTTTGATGACATCCGACTGGAATAGGAAAACAAAGCCATCGGTCTTGGTCATTTCATGCTGTACATGTGTGTTAAATATTTGTAAAATGGCCCCGTATTTCGCACCATGCTCTAAACCCATTTATGCCTAGTGGACTCCTCCCAATCCTTCTAATTGGATCAATTTATTTAAAAATTAGGGAATTCTAGTATATTCATTTTTTATATTTAGGATATTTCTTACAGAATTCCTTTAAGCAAACAGCGCAGACCCTGATGCATCGTCTCATCTGTGTCTTACGCTGTTTGCCGAGACCTTTTTTATAGACGCCAGGCATACATGGGTTAAAGTGGAGTCTATAAGAGTATATGTGGTAGCTTTGTAACTTTCGGTTTCTTATTTTACAATAAAAACATCATTAACTAATATATTACTTTATATTTTAATCTTAAACGTGGGTATATCATTGAGTTTTCATGAAGAAATGAGTATACATTTTTGTTCAGTCCGTCTTGTATGAATTTGAACACGCATTATTCTGTGTACATCCATTCAGTCGCATTGTATAGGACACCAAATTGGTGTATGAACAAATTCAACCCCATCGTCCAGTCGACCATTAATTAAAAGTCCAGACATTTTTGACATAATCATAGTAATAAACAGTCAAAGCCGCATCGTAAATTACAAAAAAAAAAAACAAGCATAAATTTATTAGTTTCAAGCATACAGAGAAATTAATCAGACAATTTAAAGTTTTTTTACTTTTACGCCCAAAAACGCTGTTATAACAAGCTCGTTGTTATTACATACTAGTTTATCGTAACCAATCGCGTTAATTCAGATTTGTTGCAGTTGAAAATAATGTACATGTATATGTGTTCCATACAATCCCACGTTTTTACGAAAGTGTGATTCATCTAATATGAATATCACATGTAGGTTATGATTCCGATGTTGTCAGATACGAATGATTTCATGATGAACACACTAAGAACGACAGAGTGTAACAAACATTGGCGATTAAATGCAATTTAAATTTAAAAAAAAGATGTAATACGGCTACACTGTACTTACATCCCCACGTGCCTGTCACGTGAGCGAGCACGACAAACACGAGCACTAGAATAGTGTGCATCTTACACCCAGTTGACTGCCCTAAAAACGAAAACAAATGTAACAATATAAAGAAGTGAAACTCCAGGTGCTGGAGCAGTATTGAATTTTCATTAAAAACAATTAGTAGGTCCTTTATTTAGGCAAGTGACCGATTGCCCAAACAGTACAAAACAGCACAATACAGCACAATACAAACCAACATAGACACAAAATATGAATAAAGCTGGGGTCACCGCCTTGGAACGGTCAATGCAAAGCATTGGGGGTTTAAACCTGGTTATAGAGCGCTCAACCTCACACTTGGCCCAGCAATATTCATAATACATTAAGTGTATTAAGCATTGTAACTCAAATTAAACAATAATAAAAGGGAATTAAAACGCATTCAATTTAATTACTATTCAATTACTCAATTGCATTGAAGATACAAGAGTAACAGAATTACAACTTTTTGACGAACGATCAAATAAAACTATTAACAATTGTCAACTACATTCCTTCTTTATAGAAAAGATTTGAGAATATAGAATCATAGAGTTAATATCTCAGATAATCATCGCGCAAATACAGGAAGAAGCAGCAATGAAATATTTATTTAAGGAATTCGGCGTTGATTGCAAACATGATAGTACCGCATAAAGAAGTATCTATACTTGCATGTAGTAAAATTAAAACCTTAATACTGCACTTATTTGAACTCAATTATGCAATTCCTTGATTAACTTTAAAAGTTGATTGTATTAACTGTTTATACAGTTTATACGAGTTATTATTGTTCGTCTAGAGATGCTTAAACGTTTATGTTGGATTGTGTAATTTATATATACCATCTATTTGGCCACGCACTCGTGCAATCGAAAACGAATTTTACAGGTACTAGTATTGTGTATGTGAATTAAACGATTTTCCACCTATCTTGACAATATTAGAAGGGTTTTATTCGCAAAGTGCAAATAAATTGCATTTGTCGACAGGATTTCATTTATGTATTTCCCTATAAGTGGTGTTATTTCACATCTTGAAAGCAATACTGTGTTATCATCATAAGGCGTTTATCGATATTCCATTCTGTCTCATCCACACGATCTACTGACCGAACGCTGAACCATGTAATTCTGCGAGTTGGCATTTAACGCTTAATTGTAACTGGGCCAAAATTGTGTCAATGTGACGTATGAACACGCAGAGAATTATCCGGATTTCCTTACATTGAAAAGTGTTACATCCTCTACGATGTTACTCGTTAACCTCCAAAAGAACGCAGTAACGTCGCCAAAGTTCTGGGGGATGTCTCTCAAATCAGGCAATGAAATAGTTGGGTATATGTATATTCATTGAGGGTCTACTGGCGGGAAATTTCCTCAACCTTTTATAAGCTGCCGATAAGGTCATTTAAGCTGATAGGCAATTTGATACTGCTACGTCGAAAAATGACTGTAATTTTAAATTCCATTCGGTTCGCTCACCATACACCATTGCGGAAGGCTCGATGCAAGAATTTTGTTGAACGGAAGATTTCTAATGTACTTAGATACACGCTGATAACGGATCACATGAACAGATTAAACACGATACGCATGTTAAAATGAATGTATTTATTTATTTACATTTAAGGTCATTAGCACATACAAATATATGACATATGAGACATAGAATATATCACAGATTAAAAAAAAGACTACGTGATTTAAAATTTCAATTTAAGAGCATCAAATAAAACGCTGTTGCTGCATGCATATTTTTTAACTAAAGTAGGTTCATATGAGCATGAATGCTAATGACCTATGGATAACCCATTAAGCTGAAAGCTGATTTCCAAGGGGACCATAAAACACACACTGAAAAAAGCAATGTGATTAAAAGATACAAAACCATATGAACAAACAACATTAACTCTTCACAATTAAGATTTTGGTAATGTACAGTATTGATCATTAAATGTTTTGATTCCTGTTAATGGATCTAGTCCATGGCAATGTGTGCGCAGTATATCAATGCAATGCAGCACTGCCGAGGGGATGTGATTTTGTGCGTTGCGTTTAAAGGGGCCTTTGCACAGATTATTTCATGTATTGAAGTTTTTTGTTAAATGCTTTATATTGATAAATATAAACATTGGATCTAAAAGCTGCCAGTAAAAATAATAAAGAAATAAAAAAGTAACCCTTCAACTGGGCTCGAACCACTGACCCCCTGGAGCAAAAGTACATTTATATCGCTTAGACCACTCGGCCATCCGTGCTCATACAATGAGTGATGACTTTTATACTTTTTGTAAGCAATCCTCGTAGTATCACAAAATATAACGACAACAACAGAACTGTCTAAATTATTCAATCGTTTTGCGTTGCAACGATTGATAATTTTCAGGTATAATGGATATTTTAGAGCATGGTAAATATTCAGTACTACTGTTTTGCTCGCAAATATCATAACTACAACGACAATTTGCGAATCTGAAACATGTATTTTATTAGTTAACTTACCGAAACGTGAAAAGGTCCCTTTAATTTTGTTACTATGTAACTTAAAAGATACACCGAGTGTAACGGTAATAATGTTCACTAGTCATGTTTAGTCAATGTTAAAAGCAAGAGCTGTGAAAATTAAAAAACAGACGTTACATGTCAAAACTGTGACTACGAATACGCCAAAGTTATAACATTTTGTGATCTGACAGCTTATTAAAAAGCCATCTGTCGTGTTGGCATATTTACATAAGATGCCTTATTGTCTCAATCAACCATTAGTTGTGTTTACCGTCCTGTGGGTCAACAGCAGCCATCGCATTCACGAGTACAATCCTTCCAAATATGGAAACTATTTTCAGTTTTTACGGTTTCTAATTTAATCCGAAGCAGCGCATTTTCTACCAAACAATAGTCATTTTATAAAAAGAATTAGACACAATTGTCAGAAGAAAAAAGAATGTTACGATTTTATCGTGATGGTTGTTTGCGGGTACTTAACACAGTGACCCCCACCCCCTTCCACCTCGCCCCACCCCCACCCCCCAAAAAATGAAATTAATTATCATTCGCTCTATAATGCTGCCTTCACCTTTTCTAAAACATATATGGCTTTTAACTATCCTTAGTAAAGTATCTATGTCAGCACTTCAGATATGCGACATTAATAAATGTCATAAAAAAAGTTAAACGTGCTATATGTAAAGAAGATAGCAGTAAGTATGCATTGTTACGAAGACTTTTATTATAAAATAGATCTTCCTTGTCTTGGCCGTGTCAAACTTACGTTTTGTCGTAAAAATGCATCTTTAAGACCATAGTGTATATTACCTTCTTCTTATATGATAGCTTTTAACTGGTCCTCATACAGTTTCGCGAATCATTTAACATTGACCGTATTTTATACATTACTTGGTTCCCAGTGTCGTGAGTCCCGCCACGATTGTCGCGATTGGCCACACGCACATCGTAATCCGTCACTGAGATTTTCTTCTTTAATAAGTTTGGAAGCGTGCCCGTGCGTTATGATACTCGGTTGGCATTCTGTTTTAAGAATAGACAATTACATCTCGAACCAAAAATTAAACCGTGCAAAATAAGCGGAGTCTTTTTCAGACCCCGCCCATTGTTTAACCCTCTGAACATTGTCCAGACATTATATATAGCACCGCATCTCTCCCAAAATGGACACACAAAAAAGTTGTTATGGTATGTTTCAAAGAGTTGCACGATTGTATCTCAATCCGAAAGATCGAGTCCCATGTATTGGTACGTTAAAGGGGCCTTTTCCGTTTGAGTTAATTGACAAAATTAAGAAAAGTTGTTTCACATTCGCAAATTTTCGTTTTAGTTATGATATTTGTGATGAAACAGTAATACTGAACATTTACCATGCTCTAAATATTCATTGTATGCATCTTTGACGATTTAAAAACCTGAAATCATAAAGCGTTGCAACGCGAAACGATTTAATAATTTGGAGAGTTCTTTGTTGTCGTTATATTTTGTGAAGCTTCGATGCTTGCTTATATAAAGTATAAAATACATCACTTATTGTATGAGCTCGGATGGCCGAGTGGTCTAAGCGGTAGTCTGTTACTCCAGGACTACAGGGGTCAGTGGTTCGAGCCCGGTTACATTTTTTTCTTGTTTTTAATTGTATCTTGTTGTTTTTTTGTTTTGCTCCACTGCATTGTTAAGAATTCAAGTATTATAAACGTGTAATGATAGGAAAATATATATATTATTGACTGGAAAATTATTGAATTGAAACATAAAAGCTTATTTGATAAAAACTATACTTGATTCATTTATAATATACGGCGATAGAACATTAAATTAACAACATTTTAGATAAGTGTCAGTGTTTAGGTACAGAGTTATATGTTTGTAAATACAAGTGTTTATTCTTTACAAATAACTTTTAGTGCCAGATGAAGTAAGAACCTGCTATGCCGTAATATTTAAGGCACCAAATCATTGATGCGTACGATTAAATGTATTACTTGCAAATGATAACATGAATACTTTCATATTCTTCATAACTATTATATTTTATGTAAGTGATTATGTATTAATTTGAATTTATTTACTTTTTAATGACGATTTCACATTTTTAAATTTATCTTTCAACCTAGTTTAGGAGATATATGCTGGCATCTGTCCGAAGGAAACTTCTTCTTGACTATATATGCAAAGCATCCGTACATGAAAATAGTCATATATTTATGTGCTCAATTCAGAATAAATGTTTCATATTTCAATCTTGTTTTCTAAGAATAAACGAAGGTTCATTTATTATACAATAACATTTTTGAATAACACTGGATTACATTTCCGCAACAAAAGCATCAGTGTTTCGGCTTAAAGGTGAACTGTCGATTTTATAATCGAAAATTGCATTTTTATAAATATGTATATTCTAAAACAAGTGGAATCATCAAGAGCTATGGCAAAAAATATTGCGATACTAAAAAACGATGTTTTTGTTTCCGTAAACCGCCAGGGTATTTCCGCCACCTATTTTGGTTTGTGACGTCACCGGCACTCAACGCGCATGACTCGGATACACGTCCATTGTTATACGAATCGAAGCGTGAACACTTCGCGCTAAATGTCAAATTTGACACTCAATAGATATCACGTTAGCAAAATACAATTCTTTTACACAAGTTTATTGAAATCGTGTGCTTCTCTGTATTTTTTGCATGACAATCGTTATTCGATATGGTTCAGTGTGTGCTTTCGGGTGCAAAGAACGTGAGGAAAATGGAAAGAATTTTTTTTTCCGTTTTGCGAAGGATGATGTTACTTGTAAGAAATGGATAAGGCTGTCAATTCAGGAGAGTAATCGATGGGAGACTGGTTGATTTCAAACCAAGTAAGGCCCTCTAGATTGTGCTTGAAACATTTTGACGACAGTTGTTTTTTTTTCATCCTCCAAGTGTTATGGCTAGTGTTGAGATGGAGTTAAGTAAAGGGGCCTTTTCACAGATTTTGGCATTTTTTAACTATTCATTAAATGCTTTATATCGATAAATGTAAACATTGGATCGTAAAAGCTCCAGTATAAAATCAAGAATAAAATTAAAAAAAGGAAAAGAAAATTGCCCGGACCAGGTTTCGAACCAGTGACCCTAGAGTCCTGCCGGAGTCCTTAGTAAAAACGCTTCAGCCTACTGAGCTATTCCGCAAGTACACATGCATGACGTATTTTATACCTTATATAAGCAATCTTCGTAGTTTCACAAAAATTTAACGACAAAAACAGAACTCTCCAAATTATTCAATCGTTTCGCGTTGCAACGCTTTATAATTTTTAGGTTTTAAAATCGTCAAAGATGCATATAATGGCTAATTAGACCATGGTAAATGTTTAGTATTACTGTTTCCTCACAAATATCATAACTAAAACGAAAATTTGCGAATCTGAAACAACTTTTTTTCAATTTTGTCAATTTACCAAAGCGTGAAAAGATCCCTTTAAGCTCAAGCTCAAAGCTGGTGCAATTCTCAACGATATTTCTCGGAAACAGAGGCATACAAAGCTTCAAAGAAAGCTCCTCTAAATCCAAACGACCTTGGACCAGGGAAGCACAACCGAGCGAAGTATGGGCGCCTATTCTGAAAGGAACCGGTAATTATGTTTCTAATGACTAATCTATGCTTGTTTATTTTGATATTCCAGTGCTAAATAATTTTAGTCTGATTAGTCAGCATATTATTACAAATGATTTCAA